>NC_045962.1:34510504-34846994 GCF_010909765.2 Amblyraja radiata | reverse complement strand
AACATTACATCCCTGCTTTTATATTCTAGCCCTCTCAAAATAAATGCTAGCATTGCATTTGCCTTCCTTACTACAGACTTGCAAATTATGTGGCTTTTGACATTTATCACTGCACATGCAATGAAAACCATACCATTACTAGGACAGTGACAGAGAACATCAATGGGTGTTTTGAGGTGAGATTCTCATGCCTGAACCAGTCTGAGGAGCACTGCAGGTGTGGAGACTTTGTAATTGCGTCTTGAATCCTCCATGACCTCCCAACAGAGGGATACAAGCCAGACCTGAAGCAGTGGTGGGCAGCACATTGGCACGGTGGTAGAGTTACTGCCTCACAGGGCCAGAGACCCGGGTTCGATCCTGTCGACAGGTGCTGTCTGTGTGAAGTTTGTACATTCTCCCCGTGACCGTGTGGGTTTTCTCCGGGTGCTCCAGCTTTCTCCCACATGCCAAAGGTTTGTTGGTTAATTGGCTTCTGGAAATTGCCCCTGCTGTGTTAGATAGAGCTAGTGTATGTATGATTGCTGGTCAGCGTGGACTGGGTGGGCCGAAGGGCCTGTTTCCACGCTGTATCTCTGAACTAAACTAAATGGTTCAGCCAAGAAACGAGGACCCCAGAGGGCCATGAGTACTGGGAAGATAAATCGTTCTTAGACCGGAAAGCATAGAAAAAAAGCTTTCCACTGTACCCAGGTGACCATAATAAACGAAACCCTAAACACTAGGGAGCTGTTGAGCAGGCTAGGGCTTTATTCCTTGGAGCGCAAGAGGATGAGGGATGATCAAAATCATGAGAGGAATAGATCAAGCAAAGCACAGAGTCTTTTGCCCAGAGTAGAGAAATCGAGAACCAGATGACATTGGTTTAAGGTGAAGAGGGAAAGATTTAATAGGAACCTGACGGGTAACCTTTTAACACAAAGGGTGTTAATGTTTGGAATTAACTTGTCCAACCTATCCTTATAGCTAATACCCTCTAATCACGGCATCATTCTGGTAAACCTCTGCTGTACCCTCTCCAAAGTTTCCACAAGCACACAATAACTGGTAAATATTCTGATCATTTAGCAGAAGAAATATTCCAATTCAATATATCTGGGCTTTTATTGGACACACAAGCAACTTGATTTTCCACATCATTGAGATTGGGTCTTACTTAATTTCTAAATTGATTCTGTCCTTTGGGATGATTTTAGGAAGAATAGTAAAAATGTTACTTTTACAAAGGTACGAGTCGTTAGTAAATCTCCCACTATTCCTGGTGGGCCTCAAACCAGAAATTCCTGCATCAGATTAAAATGTCACAGGGATTTTTTTCCTCTTCCATGTACTTTGCCTGGATTCACACCCATTTCTCGCCTTCCTCCTCCCCTTTCACCAATATTCCTGGCATTAAAATTTGTACCTCTTCTATTCTCTCACACCTTTGTCTTTTCATCTCTGCTCTTTGTGCATTCATCTGCCTTTCAAAAAAATGTCCTCCCCTGCATCCATCTATCACTTGCCAGGTTTTGTACTGCCCCTCTCTCTAATAGCCTTCTCACCCCCCCCCCCCCCCCCCCCCAACCCCCACCACAATCTGAAGAAGGGTCCCAACCTGAAACGTCACCAATCCATTTTTTCCAGAGATACTGCCTGACCTGCTGAATTACTCCAGCACTGTGCCTTTGAATATATGTCTCATTCAGAAGATTTGATGCACTGGTATGTGATTGGAGATGAGTATCTTCAAATGACCTCAATGAGACATAATTTCACTTTTGTTTCTGAATTTCACTTTTGTTTCTGAAATTCAATCGTTATTCTGGCCTGATTTTCCAAACCCTTCTTTTGTAAACACTTATTCATGATGCAATATTTCTCGGATGTGCAACCTCTCAAAGACAGGATATCCTTTCTGATCCTTCCCGAGTTGTCGTGGGCCTAACTCAATGAAACACCAATGAAGGGAGGTGCCCACTTGATAACCCCAACGATATACTTGCATCTACAGGATTTGTTTTTTTTAAAAGAGTTAATTAATGTGTTTTTTGCATTTGGATTCATTTATTGTAAATTGGTATATTTAGTTAGATAGTTAGATAATACTTTGGCTTTGGGCTTGATTTTCTTAGTTGAGCGCTTATCCTGGAGTTATAGCACAAGTACTTTGTGTCTTAATTGTAATCTGAAATGTAGCGCATAAAACTGAATGAAACTTCTACAGATCTTGCCGGATCAAAGCTCCATTAAACTGAAGTACTGTATATTCCATTAAACTCTTCCCCTTCACAATTTTCAGCCTCTTTGAGATTAAGGCGAACATTTAATTAACCGCTTGTTTGCTTGTGTTGAAACAGCATGAGTTGTATATCATTGTGGTATTTAAAGAGGAAATAGAAACAGTTTGAATTTTTGACAGATCAGGGAATCTTGAGCTCAGGGTAATTGGCACAGGCAAAGAGGGAAGGTCTTTGGTGGGGCAGGCTAGAGTGGCTGAGTGGTTTCTTCCTACTCCTATTGTCTTGTGTTTTAAATACAGGTACTTTTTAATAAAATTCAAACATGAGCTGACAATATTGGAACATTCATGTTTGCCCAGCGATGGCGGTGGACGCTGGAAAAAAACAATTTTCAAGATGACGGCGGATGGAGGAAAGGATCGGTGCCGCCAGGACAACGGGCCTTTAAGGCCAAGATACGACTGTACTCTTTAGAACTTTTAAACTTTGTGGGCGTCAGAAACGTAGCAACTCTTTGTGTACTGTCTTGGTGAAGTTTACTATTACACTACAACCGTTACACAGTTGTACTTATCATGACTACCTCGCCTCGGTAGTCATGAAATGCTTTGAGAGGCTGGTGAAGAAACACATCTACACCTTCCTCCCACGCAACATGGACCCGTTACAATTTGCATACCGTCCGAACAGATCCACGGACGAAGCGGTCTCCCAGGTTTTGCACACCGCTCTCTCTCATCTTGACAGCCAGAAGGGGGGCTACGTGAGGATGCTGTTCATAGACTTCAGTTCAGCCTTCAACACAATAGTCCCCACCAGACTGACCGGGAAGCTAATGGAATTGGGGCTCAACACCTCCCTGTGTGCCTGGGTCCTGGACTTTCTCACCGCCAGGCCCCAGGTAGTCAAGATGGGAGGGAATACATCGAAGTCCCTCACCCTGAGCACAGGATCCCCCCAGGGTTGCGTCCTCAGCCCCCTATTGTACTCCCTGTACACACATTACTCCTTCTTCTTATCGAGTCCACACACAAGATTAGAAGTTGTTCAGCCAGAGCTGAACACACTTCTCGGCATCTGCACAATGGTGTCTGTCTTGCGCTTCTTGTGCTTCTTGTGCGTGGTGGTGGAAAGATTGGTTGAAACAGGGCCGCGACGTGAACGCTCTTTCCTTGGCCCCACACACATTACTGTGTGGCTAGGTTCAGCTCCAACTCAATAATCAAGTTTGCTGATGACACTGTGGTGGTGGGCCTGATCTCAGATAACGATGAGGAGGCCTACCAGGAGGAGGTGGCTGATCTGGCATTCTGGTGTCAGGACAACAGCCTCCTCTTGAACATCAAAAAAACTAAGGAGTTGATCGTGGACTTTAGGAGGGTAAATCATCCGAGGATGTACACACCATTGAGGATAAATGGGGATACTGTGGATAGGGTGAGCTGTTCTAAATACCTGGGAGTCCACATCTCTGAGGATATGACATGGACATCACATGCCGCAGCACTCGTGAGTAAGGCAAGGCAGCGCCTTTACCACCTCAGGCAATTGAGGAAATTCATTGTGTTTCCGAGGATCCTCCAGTGCTTCTACTCAGCGGCTGTGGAAAGCATCTTGTCCGGAAATATTACAATCTGGTTTGGGAATTGCTCTGCCCAGGACAAGAAGGCTCTGCAGAGAGTAGTGCGTTCGGCTGAACGCACTATGGGAACTTCACTCGCCCCCCTGCAGGAACTATACATCAGGAGGTGCAACTCCAGAGCCAATAAGATCATGGGAGACCAACCCCTGCAACGGACTGTTCCAGCTGCTATGGTCAGGCAAACACCTCCGTTGCCATGCTGTGAGAACGGAGAGGTTGAGAAGGAGTTTCTTCCCAGAGGCCATTAGGACTGTAAACTCCTATATCACCAGGGACTAACTTTACTGAACCATTCTACTGCTTTTTTAAATATTGCTGTTTTTTTCCCTTTTTCCTTCCGCCCACAATATTTAATATGTAAAAGAATATGTGATTCTGTTCCATTCTGTTTGTAGTTTGTTTGGTTGTCCGTTTGTTTGTCTTTTTGCACAAAGTCCGCGAGCATTGCCACTTTTCATTTCACTGCACATCTCGTATGTGTATGTGACGAATAAACTAGACTTGACTTGATTTGACTTGATCTATGAATGTGCTTATCTATTGTATGATTTTACTGGATTGTATGCAAAACAAAGAATGTCACTGTAGATACATAGGTACATGTGACAATAAAATATCATCATCATCAGAAACTAGGATGTAAACAGGGGAATTACTCTGGAATTGGTGAGAAAGTGCAAGCCTTGCTGATGTCTCCTAAACTGTGTAAATTAACACCATATCCTAAGAATCTAATCACCCCCAAGAAAAGCCTAATAGCATTGGATATCCAGCAATTTCCTTCCTTGAACAGGGATTTAATATTTACCATGCAGAAGTCCTTTGGCACTATTACGACTTTAAGCTGCATCACTAGTAAATGCATTTGCGACAATCCCGCACACCTGCTTTGTGACCATCAGCTGAAGTTGCGGGAGGTTTTCAACTAGATTCTTTGTGAACATTTACATTTGAAAGTGGCTTTCCCATGTCATTTGGAGATTCTCTGGTAATCTAACTTTTGCCAACCACATTAATAAAAATAATTGAGTTGATAATCCATAGTTGTATCTAACTTTTAAAATCAGATTGAATGAAATCTATCTTTGAGGCTGTTTCAATCTTTTGATAATGTGAAAATTGTTTGCCATTTCTCATTATGTTGTGATTAATTGAAAGATACGGACACATCGAACATCGATCACCCATTCACACAAGTTCTGTGTTATCTCACTTTCGCATCCACTCCCTACGCATTAGGGGCAATTTACAGAGGGACAATCCACCCGCAAACCTGCACGTGGGAGGCCAGAGCACTCGGAGGAAACCCACGCGGTCACAGGGAAAACGTGCAAACTCCACACAGACAGTACCCGTGGTCAGGATCAAACCCGGGTCTCAGGTGCTGTGAGGCAGCATCTCTACCAGCTGCACCATTGTGCTGCCCTGCTGTGTAGTTCCACACATAGATGGCCATGGTGATCCTTAAAGAGGGCTATTCTCTCCCTTGTTACCCTTTCTCTCTTCATGTACCTGTAAAATCATTGCATTTGTGGGGGGTGGGTGTGTGGGGGGAGGGGGAGGGTGGTTGGGGGGTCGGGGGGGTGGGGGCAGGGAGGCTTGTGGGAGGGCGGGGGGCTTGTGTGAGGGGAGAGAGGTGCGGGCGGGGGGGTGTTGTGGGGGGGACAGGGCTGTGTGGGCGGGGGGGAGTGGGGAGAGACGGGGGAAGAGCCATGATGGGGGGAGAGGGGGGCATCACGGGGGAGGTGGGGAGGAGCTAGCGAGAGGGACCAGAGGTGTAGTGGCTGGAATTGGCGCTGCGATGGGGACTCACAGCGGGTGCTGGTTATTCTCCTCCGCCGGGATCAGAGTCTCCACTTTCCGTTTGGCGACATCGACGACATCTCCGATTCCGGGCTGGGCTGGGTCTCCGACTCCGGGCTGGGTCTCTGTCTCTGGGCTGGGCCTCTGACTCTGGGCTGGGTCTCCGACTCTGGGCTGGGTCTCCGACTCTGGGCTGGGCTGGTTCCGGACTCCGACACTGGGCTGCTGCTTGGGGCTGAGCTGCTGCTTGGGGCGGGGCTGCTGTTTGGGGCCGGACTGCTGTTTGGGGCGGGGCTGCTTTTGGGGCGGGGCTGCTGCTTGGGGCGGGGCTGCTGCTTGGGGCTGGGCTGCTTCGGGTCCCTCCGAAAGTCTAGTTGGAAACCTCCACCGGCCATCCTCAGCTCCAGTAAAGAAGTGATGGAGCAGGAAGGGGCGGACCGTCCCCGGGAGTGACAGGGAAAGAGTTCGATCTGCGCACGCGCGGTTTTAAAGTTATTTAAACCTCATTAACTTTTACGACATTCAACCGATCAGAACGAAACTTGGTGCACTCGCAGCATAGGAGAACGGTGAGTGAACTGGCGAAAAATTGTAGCGCCATCGCAAATCATTTTTGGCGCAAATAGAAAGACCGCCAAACCGGAAGATAACAAGATCAGAGTTTTAGTTATGTATAGAGATAGATAGATAGATAGATAGATAGATAGATAGATAGATAGATAGATAGATAGATAGATAGATAGATAGATAGATAGATAGATAGATAGATAGATAGATAGATAGATAGATAGATAGATAGATAGATAGATAGATAGATAGATAGATAGATAGATAGATAGATAGATAGATAGATATAGAAGATAGTAACATAAAAAATAGTTGCTGGAGGAAGTCATTTGGCCCTTTGAGCCTGCACTGCCATTCATCATGAACATCCACCATCACTAACCCGTGCCTGCCTTCTCCCCATATCCCTTGTTTCTGCTAGCCCCTTGAGCTCTATCTAACTCTCTTTTAAATTCATCCAGTGAATTGGCCTCTAATGCCTTCTGTGGCAGAGAATTCCACAAATTCACAACTCTCTGGGTGAAAAAGTTTTTCTCATCTCAGCTTTAAATGGACTTCCCTTTATTCTTAGACTGTGGCCCCTGGTTCTGGACTCCCCCAACATTGAGAACATTTTTCCTGCATCTAGCTTGTCCAGTCCTTTTAAAAAATATATTTTTATTAGAATCATGTATACAAATAGTAGTAATCGACAATTTAATTACAGATTTCTTACATAGCTTCAATTTTTTTTTTTTTAAAGAATAAAGATAAAGAGAGAAAAAGATAAGAGAAACTATAAACTAATAGAGAGAAAAAGAAGACGAAAAAAGAAATTACAAATAATAAGATTGTGGAGATAGATCCAGGAGATATTAAGTATAATTATTCATCCAATCCCAAACTCAAGTTTCAACCTTGATTTTGTGCTAAACCAATTCACTTTTTTAAGAATTCAATAAATGGAGTCCATATTCTAACAAATAATTCTGGTTTGTCAATTAAGACAAATCTTATTTTTTACAAATGCAAGGTCTCAGTCATTTCCGTAATCCACATTTTAATTGTGGGGGCTGCTGTTTTTTTCCAAAATTTTAGTATTATTTTTTTCGCAGTTATTAAACTGTAATCAAGAAAGTGTCTCTGACTTATCGTAAAGTTTATGCTTTGTTCTGATAATCCTAATATTATTAATTTTGGATCTGAGTCCAGTTGGTTACATTTTTGACATTACAAATGTATATAAATTATATACATGTCCAGTCCAGTATAATTTTATACGTTTCTATAAGATCCTCTCTCATCCTAAATTCCAGTGAATACAAGCCCAGTCTTTCCAATTTTTCCTCATATGACATTCCCGCCATCCTGGGGATTAACCTCGTGAACCTACGCTGCACTGCCTCAATAGCAGGGATGTCCTTCCTCAAATTAGGAGACCAAAACTGCACGCAATACTCCAGATGTGGTCTCACCAGGGCACTGTACAACTGCAGAAGGACCTCTTTACTCCTATATTCAAATGCTCTCGTTATGAAGGCCAACATGTAATTAACTTTCTTCACTGCCTGCTTTACCTGCATGTTTACTTTCAGTAACAAAGGACACCCAGGTCTCTTTGTACTTCACTTTTTCCTAATCTGACACCATTGAGATAATAATCTGCCTCCTTGTTCTTGCCGCCAAAGTGGATAACCTCACTTTTATCTACATTATTCTGCACCTGCCATGCCTCTGTCCACTCACTCAACTTGTCCAAGTCACCCTGCAACCTCCTAGCATCCTCTTTGCAGTTCACACTGCCACCCAGCTTTGTGTCATCTTCAAATTTGCCAGCGTTACTTTTAATCCCATCATTTAAATCATTAATATATATTGTAAATAGTTGCACCCCAGCACCGAGCCTTGCGGCACTCCACTCGCCACTGCCATTGTGACAGGGACCTGTTTATTCCTACTCTTTGTTTCTTGTCTGCCAACCAATTCTCTATCCATATCAATACCCTACACCCAATACCATGTGCTCTAATTTTGCCTGCTAATCTCCTGTGTGGGACCTTATCAAAAGCTTTCTGAAAGTCCAGATACACTACATCCACTGGCTCTCCTTCATCCATTTTACTTGTCACATCCTCAAAAAATTCCAGAAGATTAGTCAAGCAGGATTTCCCCTTCATAAATCCTTGCTGATTTGGACCAAACCTTCTACTGCTATCCAAATGAGCCGTTATTACGTCTTTAATCATTGACTCCAGCAACTTCCCCACTACCGATGTCAGGCTAACTGGTTTATAATTTCCCGTTTTCTCTCTCGCTCCTTTTTTTAAAAGCGGGATAACATTAGCTACCCTCCAATCCACAGGAACTGATCCTGAATCTATAGAATATTGGAAAATGATCACCAATCTGTCCACGAAATCTAGAGCCACCTCCTTGAGTACCCTGGGATGCAGACCATCAGGCCTTGGGGATTTATCAGCCTGCAGGCCCAATCAGTCTACGCGTACTATTTCTCTCCTTATGCAAATTTCTTTCTGTCTCCCTAGATCCTCTGTCCTCTCGTACATCTGGGAGATTGTTTGTGTCCTCCTTAGTGAAGACAGAACCAAAGTACCTGTTCAACTCTTCTGCCATTTCCTTGTTCCCCACAATAATTTCACCTGTTTCTGCCTTCAAGGGACCTACATTTGACTTTCAAATCTTTTTCTTTTAACATACCTAAAGAAGCTTTTACTGTCCTTCTTTATATTCTTGGCCAGTTTACCCTCATACTTCATCTTTTCATCCTGTATTGCCCTTTTTGTTTCCTTCTGTTGTCCTTTGAAAGTTTCCCAATCCTCTGGCTTCCCGCTACTCTTTGCTATGCTATACACCTTTTCTTTTAGTTTTATTCCATCCCTAACTACCCTTGTCAGCCACGGTTGCCTCTTACTCCCCTTAGAATCTTTCTTCCTGTTATCAATAAACAATCCAATCTTCCCATTCCTTCATTATTCTTATCCCACCTTTGCATTCCTGCTAACAATCACAATGAGCACTCTTTATTTTATACCGAATCTGTGCCGACCATCGATCCCCCGTTCACTATCCTGCACACGAGGGACAATTTACAATTTCTACCGAAGCCAATTAACCTACAAACCTGTACGTCTCTCTCGAGTGTGGGAGGAAACCGGAGCACCCGGACACATCCAGCATTCCCTCGATTATCCAGCTGGTTACAGGCTCAAAGACTTCATAGCAGAGTTGTCAAAGATAAGTTCCTTTTTTTATAAAAACTAGCTGACTTTGCCCAAACCTATTACTCTTTTCTAATGCCACTGTGACCACTTTCTTAAAAACAGACTTGTATTTTCCCCATGTCAAGTAAACTAGTCTGAAGTTTATCATTCCTCCCTCTGTTTGTAAGAAATGGAATTGTTATCTTTTAATCTGTGGGACAAGCAAAGAATTTGTGGAATTTTGGTAGACAACAACTCACACATCCATTATTCCTAACCTAAACCTTGCAGTGCGTTACATCCAATTCCATTCATTATACCAACACTACTTACTTTTAACAAAACTTTTTTTCCCCAGCTAGTGATTCACATTTGATCTGTGATTTGCTATTAATTCCAGCATTATTTCCAGCCTTGGTCATTTTTTGCTGAATTCTTAAAAAAATCTTCCAATCTTGTTTCCTGCTTCATGTTTGTTTCTTTAATTGAATGCTAGCTTTCAAATTATCACGTCTGCCCTGTTAAGCCTAATGACTTAAAGGGATAGGACTTGTTCTTAAACTGTGGCCAAAACCTTTGAACATTAGCCATTATCTGTAGAAACAAGGAACTAAAGATGCTGGTTTCCAAAAAAAAAAAGATACAAAGTCCTGGAGTAACTCAGCGGGTCAGGCAGCGTCTCTGGAGAACATGGAGAGGTGACGTTTTGGGTCGGAGCCCTTCTTCAGTCTGATTGTAGGGGGGTTGGGAGAAAGTTGGAAGAGATAAGAGGCAGGACAAAGTCTGGCAGATAATAGGTGAACACAGGTGGGCGGGGGGGGGGTTGTTGATGGGCAGATAATTGAACGAAAGTTTTCTGTCTAAGCATCTGAGGTAGATTCACAGTCCATCAAAATCAAAAAAATGCCTCACATCTTCTTTAATTGTTTAGATTAAAGACCGTGGTTTCATATTGAACTAAATCATTTTCCGTTTTATTTTTAAATTGTATCAGATTATACTGCTCTTCATTAAAGGCCACATAACAGCAACATCATTAATCAGCTGCTTCTCTTTTCACGATACCTGCACACAGCATTCTCATGTCAAGACCATGGGTTTGCCCACCATGCAATTACCACTCGTTTAGACTGTGCACTCCAATGGCCCCTTTGATTAACCTTTGTTCAATATGTCTTTCCCTGTAACCTTCTTAACCACCTTGAGTCAGCCGTGAACCTGGAATGTGATGATGGGCAGATGGAGCCACGTGGGTTGGGGAAGGTGCGTTATGAGGGAGGAGAAGATGTAGGGGAGGAAGATGAGGAGGAGAGAGGAAGAAAAGGGGGAGGGGGGTAGGAGGAGGAGAGAGGGAGAAAGAGGATGGTAGAGGAAAAGGAGGGAGAGGTGGGTAGAGGAAAAGTGTGGAGGAGGAGAGGGGAGCAGGAAGAAAGGGGAGGGAGGAAAGAAAAGGGATCGAGGAGGGGAGTGGAAAAGAAGTGGAAGAGAAAAAGGGGAGAGGGGAGTGGAGTGGGGAGGGTGGGAGGAGGAAGTCGTAAGGGAGAGGAGAGAGAGGTTGGGCAAGGGGGGAGAAGAGATGGGGAGAGGGGAGATATAAGGAGAGCAGAGATGTTGTTCTTCGTATTCTGCCTGGGTAGTCTACAACCTGATGGTATGAACAATAAATTCTTCAATTCAGCTTGCCAGTTCTGCCTACGTTCCTCTGACCCTCATGAGCCCTCTGTCACTCAGTTCCATTCCCTTTCCCCCACCTAGTTCCACCTGCCCACCACCCACACACCTCTGTTCCCTCCTCCCAACCGATTCTAGCCGTCTGCTGTCCCACCCTTATCTGCTTCCACTTATCACTTTCCTTACTTATCAGATTCCAGCATCTGCAGCCTTTTGTGTCTCCGCATCGCCTTCCAGCCTCCGTCTCTCTCCCCCACTCCCTCCCGGCTCTATCCACCTCTTTCTTCACTCTCCTTATCTGTCTCTTCCCTTCACCCACCAGCCGTTGTCTCCCGAAGCCCATTCTCAATCCCAGCTCCATCTGCCCATCCGAGGTTTCTGTCATAGGAGCAGAATTAGGCTATTCAGCCCATTGAGTCTACTCTGCTATTCAGTCATGGCTGATCTATTTCTCCCTCTCAGTCCCATTCTCCTGCCTTCGGCCAATAACCTTTGACGTCCTTGCTAATCAAGAACCTGTCAATACCTGATTTAAAAATACCCAATGACTTGGTCTCCGCAGCCATCTGTGGCAATTCCACAGATTCACCACCCTCTGACTAAAGAAATTCCTGCTCATCTCCTTTCTAAAGGCACTGTATGTCCGTTTATTCTGAGGCTGTGCCCTCTGGTCCTAGACTCTTCCACTAGTGGAAACATCCTCTTCACATCCACTCTGCCACTGTTGTCAGGCAACTGAACTATCGGCAACAATGCAGTCCTGACCCACCATCTACCCCAGTGGAGACCCTTGGACTATCTTTGATCAAACTTTGCTGAACTTTGCCTTGAACTAAACGTTATTCACATTATTCCCTTTATCATGTATCTGTACATTGTGGATGGCATGATTGTAATCATGTATTGTCTTTCCACTGACTGGTTAGTATGCAACAAAAGCTTTTGTAGCTTAGTACACGTGACAATAATCAAAACTCAAACTTAACTCAATCCAGGCCTTTCACTAATCGGTACATTTCAATGAGGTCCCCCCATCCCCTCATCCTTCTAAACTCCAGCGCGTACATCTGCAACCCTCCCTCCCCATCTCCCTCCACCTGGCTCTATGGTTCCCTCCCCCCTTCCTCCACTCTCAGTCGTGATCCTGAGATTGATCTAAAACGTAGAGCATCCCTCTACATCCACAGATGCTGCCCAACCCATTGAATTCCTCCAGCAGTTGTTTTCTTTCATTTAAACAAATTTTACATCTTTGCATTTTACTAGTAAATATATTGTTCAAAAAGACCAGTCTTTTTAGGAATGCACCAGGTATCAATAGATAATAGACAATAGACAATAGGTGCAGGAGTAGGCCATTCGGCCCTTCCCCCCGCCATTCAATGTGATCATGGCTGATCATCCCCAATCCTGGAATATTTGCTTTTCCATTGTTGAACATGTAGGAAGGAACTGCAGATGCTGTTTTTTTTACTGAAGATAGACACAAAATGCTGGAGTAACTCAGCGGGTCAGGCAGCATCTCTCGAGAGAAGTAATAGGTGACATTTTGAGTCTGAACCCTTGTTCCAGCACTTTGCATCTTTTTGGTAAATTAGCATCTACAGTATCTTGTGCTTCCCTTTATTCTACCCAGATAACTTTTTCACACAGACGGAGGTGGGTATATGGAATGAACTGCCAGAGGAGGTAGTTGAGGCAGATACTATAACAACATTTATAAGACATTTGGACAGGTACATAGATAGTAAAAGTTTAGAGGGATATGGGCCAAACGCGGGCAGGCGGGACTAGTGTAGATGGGACATGTTAGTTGGCATGGGTGTAGATGGGACATGTTAGTTGGCATGGATGAGTTGGGCCGAAGAGCCTGTTTCCACGCTGCATGATTCTAGGATTCTGTCCAGTTTTAGTGCATAATCACTTTGTTTGTGAGTTTTGCACTGATTACACCATTATTTAATCTTTTAAATGTTCGTGTTTAGAGCTTCAATGCAAGAAAATTGTTCATAATTGGTATCTTTCTTAACTGAAAACAATGGCTCCTCTTTTTTTTTGTATCACTTTCTGCAGAAAGGATTTGCCTGCGTCTGCCCCAGGCATAATGCCATTCATTCATCAGTGTGATCTCAGCCTTCCTCCTCCCTCTACCCTGTGGTTGTACAGACTCCTCCCAATACTCAGGCCTACTGATCTGCCAGGGACTGTCCGTGTACAGCAGTGAGTTATGTGGCGTTCCCCCTACAAATTGGCCGGCTTGTAGACTCGCTGTTCGAGCTTCGCTTCCTGTGGAACATAATCTCCCCTGTGCGGCTTGTTGGTGTGACACCCAAGATCGGTAAAAGATGCTGCTGTCTGTGCCACCGATGGGATATGGCCCTCGCACACACCGTCTACAGCAAGCTAAAAAGGTAACACAAAGGCTTTTCTCTCTTGCTTTTGGCTCTGGTTCTGCTCCACAGTGAGTCGGCGAGTGAGGCTTTCATCAATCTCGCTCTGAAAAAATTGAAGCACGTAGTTCTTTGGGCAGGGTTTTTTTTTAATTTGAAGGAAGTGACTGAGAAGGAAGTTGCAGAAACACAGGCAGGCTCATCAAAGGAAGGCTTGTCATGTTCCCAGCAGTGGAATTCTTAGAACAGTCGCCAGGCCAACATCTTTGCACAACTCTGGTCTTCTTAAAATCTACATTCATTTTCATTCTTCAGCGCGTAATGTTTTGTGAATCATGTCAGTCACTGGGAAAGGCGGATAATTGAAAAGTAGTTAAAAAATGCTGTAAATTCTTTGGGGTTTTTTTGCTTAATTTGTAATTGTGGGGGAGGTTTTCTCAGCTGTGGATTTGACAATTGTGGAATGTAATGGCCACCTCTGAATTCAGTGGGTGGATAACTTTTTTTGTAGTCATTATTGCATATTTGTGAAGTTAGACACAATTTACAGAACGATAAAATGGTTCCCATGTAACTTGCTGAGGCAGCGGGTAGATTTTTCCAAAGGAATCTTGCAGTCCCATTTTAGTTTAAATTCATCAGAACGGCTGTGTTAATATGTGTACGAAGGAAATGCAGATGCTGGTTTGCACCGAAGGCAGACACAAGATGCTGGAGTAACTCAGCGGGTCAGGCAGCATCTCTGGAGAACAGGAATAGGCAACATTTCAGGACGGAAACCTTCTTTAGACTGAAAGACAGAGGGGGGGGGGGGGGGGGGGGGGGGGAGGGGGAGGGGGAGAGGAGGGAACTGGAGGCGAGAAAAGGCCAGAACAAATCCGTGTTAATATTTTCAATATGTCCATGGAATGAGAAGAGTGTGATAGAGAAGTGGAATAATAGAGCATATTTTTGTGTCTAAATCATTTAATTGGATGTTTACATTTTATTCATGTTTGGCCTCCATTACAATTTTCTTTTATCAGTTAAATGGCAATTTATTCATGTTTATCATTTAAACACTGCTGTTAATCCCCAGATACATCATACCGTGTGGCCAAGAATATTATTGAACTGGCCAATAACATGTTCTTGATCCACAGGAAACCTAAAGTAAAGCCTATCATTATTTTGGTCCCGCCTAAACAATTATACCTGTTGCAATGTGTGGAATAGTTTATCAAAAGGGACACATTTATAATGAATTGCCACATGAATCTAGTGGTCGCTTACCGAGGAAGCTGAAGTGATCTACCAGTCCCGAACGTTACACAAAAAATACAAAGGTGACAAGCTGATAAATAGGCTCAATGCTTCCGGCCATTCCTTTCAGCTCACAGCTGTGTTAGAATATGGGGAATGAGTACAGGTCAAACTGGGGTGACTCGGATATTTTAAACAATCAACAATACCATGTTCTCATCTCATGCCTTTCATGTAGTGACATGTCCCAAAGCTCTTTACAGAGAGGTGCCATCGGACACGGTTAGACTGTGAGCCTTGCAAATGGCCACAAGGACAGATAGCTCCAGATTCAAGGACAGTTTCTTCCCATCTGTTATCAGGCAACTGAACGGTCCTCTCACCAGCTAGAGAGCGGTCCTGACCTACCGTCTACCTCATTGGAGACCTTTGAACTATCTTTAATCACACTTTATCCCGCACTAAATGCTGTACCCTTTATCATAGTCATAGTCAGTCATACAGCGTGAAAACAGGCTCAACTGCCCATGCTTCCTTCCTCATCTATGCTGGTCCCATCTGCCTGCTTTTGGCCCATATCCCTCTAAATCTACTACTATTAATTAATCTATCCTTTATCTGTGGACGGCTCGATTGTATTCATGTATAGTCTGTTCTTTGACTGTATAGCATACAAACAAATGCTTTTCACTGTACCCCAGTGCCTGTGACGATAATAAACTAAACGGAACTAAAATGGCCAAAAGCTTGCTCAGAAAGCAAGGCTTTATGGCACATCTTAAAGTGGAAAGAGAGTTAAAAAGGTAAGGTAGACAAAAATGCTGGAGAAACTCAGCAGGTGAGGCAGTAGCTATAGAGCAAAGGCAATAGGCAACCTTTCGGGCCAAAACCTTTCTTCAGACTGATGTGAGGGTAGGAGGGGGGGGGGGGGGGTCAGGAAGAAGAAAGGAAGAGTCTTCTTTCCAGATCTCAGGACAGATTATACACAGGATGTCCTCAGAAAAAAAATACACAAAATGCTGGAGTAACTCAGTAGGTCATGCAGCATCTCTGGAGAACATGGATGGATAGTGATGTTTTGGGTCGGGGCCCTTGTTCAGATTTTAATAGTGGAGTGACAAAATGCTGGAGTAACTCAGCGGGTCAGGCAGCATCTCTGGAGAACAGGAATAGGCAACATTTCAGGACGGAAACCTTCTTTAGACTGAAAGACAGAGGGGGGGGGAGGGGGGGAGATGTAGAAGGTACAGAGAACATAAATGAAAGATATGCAAAAATCAATGATGATCAAGGAAAGGTAGAGCCCACAATGGTTTATTGTTGGCCATGGGGAAGATGATAATGAATAGTCGAGTAAAACTCAGCTGGACGACAGTGAAACGACTTGGGTGTGGGAGGGACAGAGAGAGAGGGGATGCAAGGGTTACTTGGAGTTAGAGAAATGAATAGTTATACTGCTGGGTTGTAAGCTGCCCAAGCGAAATATAAGGTGCTGTTCCTCCAATTTGCGTTTGGCCTCACTCTGACAATGGAGGAGGCCCAGGACAGAAAGGTCAGTATGGAAATGGAAAGGGGAGTTAGTGTTTGGCAATCAGGATGCAGATAAAAGGATTTAAGAAGGAATTGCAGATGCTGGGAAATCGAAGGTACACAAAAATGCTGGAGAAACTCAGCGGGTGCAGCAGCATCTATGGAGCGAAGGAAATAGGCAACGTTTCGGGCTGAAACCCTTCTTCAGTCGTTCGCTCCATAGATGCTGCTGCAACCGCTGAGTTTCTCCAGCATTTTTGTGTACCTGCAGATATAAGGAACTGCAGTGCTGGATTCTTGAGTAAAACACAACGTGCTGGTGTAACTCAGCAGGTCAAGCAGCATCAGTGGAGGCAATTGAGTGTTGTGAGGCTGAAGCAGATTTTAGAGAAAAAAGGTCTATCCATAGAGAGTTTTAAATTCAAACATTAACATTTTAACACTGAGGTGTTCCTTCACCATGGACCTTTGTAGTTTTGCAGGCACAGGAGTGTTGGATGAATAAAACATAGCACAAGGTAGGATACAGACACAGTGTTTTATTTTAGGTCGATGAGTGAGGGATAGCAGAAGTTCACGTTATTCTCTTCATCATGTACCTGTACACTGTGGATGGCTTGATTGTAACCATGTATTGTCTTTCTGCTGACTGGTTAGCACGCAACATAAGCTTTTCACTGTACCTTGGTATATGTGACAATAAACTAAACTCAAACTCAAGTGCTTTGGAATGTGCCTGGGAGGCGATGCCAATGGTAATGGTGGAAGCAGATATGATTGCGGCATTTAATAGACAGTTCAATGGTCCAATGGTACTTTATTGTCACATGTACCTAAATACAATGAAATTATTTTCTTGCATACAGTTCAGTGATGATCCTGCCATACATCAGGCACAATCATACCATGTACAAGACGGAAGGACACACATACACAAGTACATACACAAGCCGCCACGTTTTAGGTGCCATCTTGTACACTTCATGTCCAAAATTGTTTACATGGATGTGCAGGGAATGGAGGGATATGGATCACATGCAGGCAGAGGAGATGACTTTAGTTTGGCATCATGTTCGACACAGACATTGTGGGTGGAAGGGCCTGTTCCTGTGCTGTATGTTCTTGTCCTATGTTCTATGAATAACAAAGATGTGGATGAGGGTTATAGTGACCCAGAGCTGAGGAAGATGCAGAGTTGTTTGACATTACGGAGGTGGAAACGGATAGTCTTAATTACGATGGGATTTGCCGCCAATATCTCATCTGTGGATGAAATATGACACCACTGTTGTGACAGTTTTGTTCAATTTTAAGGAGTTGCCAGGATGAGGTATAAATAATCAGATGTGTATCAATTTGTTTCTGGATTTGAATATTCTTGTCATTTCAAAAAATAATAATCATATCGGGTGATTAAAATTACTGCGTGCAATTAATTTTTGTTTTGTCAATTCCAGTAACTGGGAAGATAACTCTTTTCAGGAGATAATTTATTTCCCAATCCAAAGCACAAAGTGCTGGAGGAACTCAACAGGTCAGGCAACATCTGTGGAAGGAAATGGACTGACGATGTTTCGGTTTGGGCCCCTTCTTCAGACTGTCCCTCCCCCTCCATAGGTGCTGCCTGACCTGTTGAGTTCTTCGAGCTCTTTGCTTATTACTCAATGAGACCGAAGAAGGGTCTCGACCTAAAACGCTGTCGATCCATTCCCAATGCAGATGATAGACGACCCACTTTCTTAAAAATGATAATTTTATAAATAATAATTTAAAGTGATACAAGATAATGCAGTTGCTGAAATCCTGAGCTAAATATAGTTCTGGATGAATTCAACGGGTCAGGCAGCATCTAGGGAGGGGATGGACAGACGATGTTTTGAGATGGGATCCTTCTACAGTCAATAGTCTTGTTCTGGCCCCCCACCCATTGCAATAAGACTGAAGAAGTGTCCCAACCTAAAACGTCGTCTATCAGTTCCCTCCACAGATGCTGCCTGACCTGTCGAGTTCATACAGCATCATTACTGTGAGAAGGCTGGAAGCTGTTGTGAGAAGGCGGTTTTGGCTGTTTTTAAAATGTCAACGATTAATAACTTCAGAAATATAGGTGGAAATGCGACGGGAAGATGTTTATCGTCACCAGGAGAAAAATGTGAGTAGGATGTGTGAAACTGGGAAGGCTGTGGCCTAGCATTTGGAAGAAGATAGGAATTAACCAGATTGGCACACACACACACACACAGAGACACAGAGACACAAACAAGACGAAGACTTTTAGTTATATAGAGATACCAACATCTAGTGTCATAGACACATACATCACGGGAACATGCCCTTCGTCCCAACTCGTCCATGTTGACCAAAATGCCCCAATCTCTTGCACCTCCTTAACTTATTATCTGCAAGATAATCATTTTTAAGAAAGATTTTTGTGGCACTTTAGTTCTCTGGCCCAAACTCCAGTCTGTTCAGAGAAAGATAGGAAAGGTTGAATCTGACTGGCATGGAGGCTGATGCTGTATTTTTCAGTCCCATTCACCAGATCAGCTGAAAACCTCTTCCTCTGCGACAATCAAGATTGCATGTTAGTGCCAGTGTCGGAATTGAAAACATAAACTTGGCCAACATTTCAAGAGTCATAAGACACAAAGTGCTGGAGTAACTCGGCGGGTCAGGCAGCATCTTTGGAGAACATGAATAGGTGACGTTCCAGGTTGGGATCCTTCTCCAGATCAGCAAACAGAAGAGTTTTAGATAACGTGGTCAGTGTAAATTATGTTTAGGCAACAGAGTTTCCAACGCAAGTGTTTCAGCAATGGATGAGCTTAGGGAGAACAGGACTGAGGGATGTTATATTTGATCAAAACACAAAGTGCTGGAGGAACTCAGCGGGTCAAGAAGCATCTGTGGAGGAATGGACTGCCGATGTTTCAGGTCGGCACCCTTTTCAGACTGACTGTAGTATTGGGAAGAAAGCTGAAAAGGAGAGCTGGGGGGAGGGGTGGGACAAAGCCTGGCAAGGTGGCGCAGTGGTAGAGTTGCTGCCTTACAGCGCCAGAGACACGGGTTTGAACCTGACCTCGGGTGCTGTCTGTACGGAGTTTATACATTCTCCCTGTGCCCAGATGGGCTTTCTCCTGGTACTCCGGTTTCCTCTCACTTTCTAAAAATGTGCAAGTTTGTAGGTTAATTGGCTTCTGTAAAATTGTCCCCAGTGTGTAGGATAGAACTAGTGTACCGGGATCACTGGTTGGCGCAGACTCGTGGGGCGATGGACCTTATTTCCACACTGTATCTCCAAACTAAAAACTAAGCTAAAGTGTTTGGAGGATACAGGTGAGGAGAGGTTTACTGGCAGATGGGTGGAGTAAGTGACAAAGGCTGAAGATGAAAAGGAGACAAAAGGTTGTTAGATATGGAGAGAAGAGGAGGAGTGAAATGTCAAAGCCATTGGGAGGGAATATGGGTGTAAGGGGGTCAGGGGGAGAGAAAAGAGGAGAGGTAAAGGGGAAATGAGGGACTCGGTGATGGGAATTAGCGTACGGAAGAGGGAAAGGAGATGGTGACTGATTACGTCTTGCACTGGCCCAACAGAAGCTGTAGGTACAAAGAACTACAGATGCTGGATTCTCCAGAGATTCATGTTCTCCAGAGATGTTGCCTGACCCGCTGAATTACTCCAGCACTTTGTGTCCTTTCATGAAACCACTTTGCTGTTGCCTGGGGAAGGATGGAGTCAGATGTGCGCTTCACCTTCCAGCTGCTGTGATAGAACCAAACCCAGCATCGCGTGTCATTGGGACTTTGTTGGAAGTACATCTTGCGTGGGATGTGATCAGATAATAAGGTTGCAATTAGGCAGGTTAAGCCGGAGACATTGGCCAGGGAGAGGGCTATAATCAACGCTGAGAGAATAGAATTTGCGGTGAGGGTAGAGAGTGTCTTTGATCTTCCCAGAGTTTAAAGGGAGATAATTTTGTCTCATCCCGGACTGAGTGCCTGATAACCATCCTGACAACACAGAAGATGAATAAGATGTTATTTTGTCAAACTAAACAGATACTGTCCTGGAGCGTTATTGTTGTCTGGTATGGAACATTTGAGTTGTTGTGTAGAGTCGAGCTCCAGCATAGTCCGAGCTGCTGCAGGCTAACATGGACCATAGAACATGGAATATATAACATAGGAAGAACACATCAGTTTTCTCCTAAGTACCAAGACTGGAGAACCCTATAGTACTGGGTGGCACAGGGGTAGAGTAGCTACCTCGCAGTGCCAGAGACCCGGGTTCAATCCTGACCACGTACAAAGTTTGTACGTTCTCCCTGTGACCTTGTGTGTTTCTTCCAGGTGCTTCAGTCACCTCCCACACTCCAATGATGCGCAGGTATGGGGGTTAATTGGCTTTGGTAAAATTATAAAATTATCCCTCGTGTGTAGGATAGTGCTACAGTACAGGGATCGCTGGTCAGCATGGACTCGGTGAGTCGAAAGATCTCTTTCCACGCTGTAAAGTAAACTAAACTAAACATTTATTGATTTAGGTGGCTTGTACCTTGTACCTTCCGAAGAGTCCACCAGGACCAATACTGGAAGTTGGACAATTTTATACTGGACAATTTTTACATTTATCAAGCCAATTAACCTACAAATTTTCCTTCCTGCTTTCTTCCCTCCCCTTCCTTACAATCAGTCTGAAGAAGGGTCATGACCCAAAATATCACCGACTCATGTTGTTCAGAGATGCTGCCTGATCCATTGAGTTACTCCAGCATTTTGTGTCCTTTTTTTGTAAACCAACATCTGCAGTTCCTCGTTTCTATTATTATAAATTATTGGGGGATTTCTATCCCAATAGTGTCACTGAGTCATACAGAGTGGAAACAGGCCCTTTGGCTCAACTTGCCCGCAATAACCAGCATGTCTCATCTACACTAGTCCCACCTGGCCCATATCTCTCTAAACCTTTCATATCCATGTTCCTGTCTAAATGTTTATTTAATGTTGCGATAGTATCTGTGTCACCTATCTCCTCTGACAGCTCGTTCCATACACTCACCACCCTTTTGCTAAAGGGGTTACCCCTCAGGTTCCTATTAAATATTTCCTTCCTCACCTTCAACCTATGATTCTCGATGCCCCACTCTGGGCAAGAAACTCTGTGATTTTATCCCATCTATCCCTCTCATGTTTACACAATCTATTCCTCTCTTGGAAACACACACCACCAGACTCAGGAACAACTTCTAATGAGGAGCCTCGACCCGAAACGTTAACGACCCAGACATAGGTAGAGATGCTGCCTGACCCCTTAGTTACTCCAGAACTTTGTGTCCTTTGGTGTATTAACCATCCTCTGCAGTTCTTTGTTTCTTCAGCAGCCATCATAATCAAAGACTTGTCCCTTCTGCTCCCGTTGCACTGAGGTACAGAAGCTTCAAAGCACGCACCACCAGACGCGGGAAAAGCTTCTTCCCCTCTGTTATCAGGCTTCTGAAAGGTCCTTCCATAAGCTTGGGTACTGTCCGATTCACCACTACCCCATTGCGGACATTGGACTTTGTCTATAGAACGGATGCGCTACAATGCTGAGAACTATATTCTGCACTCTGTATCTTCCCCTTTCCTCTACCTATTGTAGTTGAGTTGGACTTGATTGTATTTATATATAGTGCTGCTGGAGTCTTGCCATGTTGATGATAATGTGCTAGAACCATTATCTATTCCTCACTTGTGCTATTTACTTCAAGTATATTTTGTGAGCTTGCTCAGCAAATTCCTGCAGAGCAAAATGTTCCTGATGTTTGCAAGAGATAGGGTGTGAGATTGTACTGTGAAATGCTCTGATCTGTTTCATCTGTGACGGCTGTTTCTCATTTCTCTGAGGCAAAATAATTTGCGGCGCCTGGTGACTGGGTGGGGTTTGGGACTGATGTGATCGCTCTTTGTAGGGATGGCACCTAGTAAAAGTCCACCACAAATTTTCCAGCCCCCTTGGTTCCAGAGCCTTGCTGGATTATCGATTTTGCCGGACCTCCGAGAGGAGTCCAATGGTACGGGACGGTCCACCTAGGCTGCCAGGGGGATCGAGCTAACGGCCCGCAAAGTTGGCTTCTGATGTCGGCTATGGGAACGGATCTGCCGGCTTCAACTAGACTGGAGTTCCAGTGCCTGCTGCAGGGGACAAATTCAACCCGCCATGGAAGTTCCTTGTGTTTAAAATTCCTGGGTACATTCTATCGCACGGGTAAGAAAGCCACACAGGAGAAGACAGCACACGGGTGCAGTGGAAAAGAAATGGCCACGGCAGATTAAAACCTCAGCTCCAGATCCCATGAACTATTGCTATTGAGGGAGTGCAGCGTAGGTTCACGAGGTTAATTCCCAGGATGGCGGGACTGTCATATGACGATAGAATGGAGCGATTGGGCTTGTATACACTGGAATTTAGAAGGATGAGAGGAAATCTTATTGAAACATGTAAGATTATTTAGGGATTGGATATGTTAGTGGCAGAAAAACATGTTCCCAATGCTGGGGGAGTCCAGAACCAGGAGCCACAGTTTAAGAATAAGGGGTAGGCCATTTAGAACGGAGGTGAGGAAAAACTTTTTCACCTAGAGATTTGTGAATCTGTGGAATTCTCTGCCTCAGAAGGCAGTGGAGGCCAATTCTCTGGATGCTTTCAAGAGAGAGTTAGATAGAGCTCTTAAACATAGCGGAGTCAAGGGATATGGGGAGAAGGCAGGAACGGGGTACTGATTGTGGATGATCAGCCATGGTCACAGTGAATGGCGGTGCTGGCTTGAAGGGCCGAATGGCCTACTCCTGCACCTATTGTCTATGTCCAGACCAGAGCAAGCAGGCAAAGAAACATTCTGCTGATAGAACATAGCACAGTACAGCACAAGAACAGGCCCTTGGGCCCACAATGTCTGTGCTGAACAGGATGCCAAGTCCAAATCTTACTTGCCTGCATATAATCCGTATCCCTCCATTCCCTGCATATCCACATAATGACCACATAACATACTCTCTGACTGCACATACAGAGCTGCTTCAATTTCAATGGTTCAACGGTGCATTATTTGTCACGTATGCAAATGCACAGTGAAATTCTCTGCATATTTACACATGCGGGCGCTGCCAAACGTTGGCGCCATTTACAAAGTCCGGTCCACCAGTGTGCTCAGTCTACTGGAGTAGTTTCCAATCCAGGAAAGCCCCAGGCTCCTGCATGGAGCCTTTGACCGGATTGGCCCGTGAACTGACGTCCCTCTCCTCGTCCGTCCATCATTGTGTCCCGGGGGCGTCTCCTGCAGCCGACCTTGAAAGCGCTGGAGGCATTACCACGGTTCACCCTCTGACCGGTCCTTGCTCCTCCATTTCATGGCGAGCTACATAGTGCTTCTGTGCCTGTCTCTCAAATATAACCAGGCACATTCTATCGGGGAGACTAAACGGAGGTTGGGCGATCGTTTCGCCGAACACCTCCGCTCAGTCCGCAATAACCAACCTGACCTCCCGGTGGCTCAGCACTTCAACTCCCCCTCCCATTCCCAATCCGACCTCTCTGTCCTGGGTCTCCTCCATTGCCAGAGTGAGCAACAGCGGAAATTGGAGGAACAGCACCTCATATTCCGCCTGGGGACCTTGCGTCCGGATGGCATTAACATTGAATTCTCCCAATTTTGCTAGTCCTTGCTGTCTCCTCCCCTTCCTTAACCCTCTAGCTGTCTCCTCCCATCCCCCCACCCTCCCATCCGCCCGCCCTCGGGCTCCTCCTCCTCCCCCTTTTTCCTTCCTTCTCCCCCCCACCCCCCATCAGTCTGAAGAAGGGTTTCGGCCCGAAACGTCGCCTATTTCCTTCGCTCCATAGATGCTGCTGCACCCGCTGAGTTTCTCCAGCAATTTTGTGTACCTTCGATCTTCCAGCATCTGCAGTTCCTTCTTGAACACATTCTTCTTTCATGTTCATATGCTACATAGTGGCTCGCCACTGCTGTACACATCGTTGTGCTATTGGAGTGTTAAGTGCAAGGTCTGCAGTAGTACATGGATTATCCAGCAATGGGCATTGCAGTAGGTGTTGCATTGTCTGGGTCTGTGTGCCACAGTCGCAGGTTGTTGTACCCTCGATGGAGCCTCATTTGTGTATTGTCACCCTTGACCGCCTGACCCCGGTTCGCAGTCGGTGGAGACATCTTCAGTTCACATTGCTTGTATGAAAAGGCCATTCTTTGAGAGATCTTATGACTGCTTTGATTCCAGGGAGGTATTGATGTGAAGCATTTACTAATTGGAAAGGTCACAATTTGCCCATTATGCAGTCAAATCTTAATCATAACAATAAAGAGATGTCTTTAGCCCCACTGTGCATTGGCCCAATCTCATTGCCTTTATAATGTGACGATTTGATTATCCTATGGACTTGTGTCGAGTAAAAGATAGAACTAAATTAAAAGTACATGCTCTCATTTTGATTAAAAGAAGAGGAGGGCAGATGATGAAGTGTAACTAAAGCACAGCTCTCAAGATTCAAGAGTATTTAATTGGCATATGTACCCACAACAGAACTATGAAATTCTTACTTGCTGCAACTTAGCACAGGCCTGAAAACACAATAACACACAGATAATATATAATCAAAACCCAGTAAAAATCAATATTCTGTTTGAGCCGCACATTTCCCCTCACATAAAGCAATGTCCTCTGGCTCTCGATTCCTTGATCCATTCACCCTCTTTGGCCCAATGATTACCGGCAGTTGCAAGCATGAATTAAATATGTACTCAGCAGCTAAAGGAAGTGAGGGAGGAAATGCAGTCAGCTCGGACTATCATTTTCCAGTCTAAACTCGGAGTGGCGGAAAACGGGAAGGTTGCTGATGTATATTGTTGTTTTAAAAAAAACAGCAAGTCAGCCTAACATCAGTAGTGTGATAGTTATTGGAAAATAATTATGAGGGATGGCATAAATTAAAATATAAGAAGGGACAACTGTTAATTAGGATGGCACAGTGGCGCAGTGGTAGAATTGCTGCCTTACAATGCCAGAGACCCGTGTTCAATCCTGACTGCAGGAGCTGTCTGTACGGAGTTTGTACGTTCTACCTGTGGTGGCGTGGGTTTTCTCCATGTGCTCCGGTTTCGTCCCACACTCCAAAGATGGACATGTTTGTAGGTTGACTGACTTCAGTAAAATGATATATTGTCCCTAGTGTGTAGGGTAGTGTCAGTGTTTGGGGTGATCACTGGTCAGCGTGGACTCGGAGGGCTGAGGGCCTATTTATCCGCTCTATCTCTAAAGTCTAAAGCAAAGTCTACATTTAAAACAAGGCACAAAATGCTGGAGTAACTCAGTGGGTCAGGCAGCATCTCTGGAGGACATGGATAGGTGACATCTCAGTCGGCACCCTTCATCAGACTTGGTTTAGGATTCAGGTTAACTTTGGGTTTATTACTGATAACAGAGGGATGAATGGAGTGAGGATCTGCTGGACTCAATACTCAAACTATTACTTTTCTTGGGTACAGGTCAATTATCTGGGCTTGTATATAGGTGCTCAGATTATAAAATGATCTAATAATATTAAAAGTGGCAGTGTGTTTGGCAGTGACAAAGCAAGCTTCAACTGGAAGAGACCAGGTGTCTTCCTGGTGTCTAGGAAGACACCAGCCCGATCAGTACTTCTTCTCCCTGCACCTGTCCAGCAGAAGGTACAGACGTTTCCACCAGATACCAAGTGTGCATCAATAGCTCGGTTGTCAGGCCTCTGAATGGTCCTACAATAAACTTGGTTCTGTCTAATTCACCTCTACACGATTGTGGACATTGGACTTTGTCTATGCAACTGATGTGTTACAATGCTGAGAACAATATTCTGCACTCTGTATCTTCCCCTTTGCTCTACCTATTGTACTTGAGTTTGACTTGATTGTGCTTATTCATAGTATTATCTGATCTGTATGATAGCATGCAAAGATCTTTGCTGTACCTTGGCATATGTGACAAAAATAATATAAACTAAAATATCAATAGACTGGTTCGTTGGAGTCAAATGTGGCAAATTCAGTTCATTCTGAATTGTTAGCTTATGCATTTTAAGAGAGCTAACAATAAGGTGATAATTGTAATTGTTAGGATATAAGGAGTGAAGAGAGTTAATGGGACCTTCAGGCGCATAATCATAAATCAGGGGTCAGATGATTCAAATAACATGAAGCATTTTGTCTTTATGGAATTTGAGTATGTGAGCAATGTCATCATTCTCAAAAGGACACAAAGTGCTGGAGTAACTCAGCGGGTTAGGCAGCATCTCTGGAGAACATGGATAGGTGACATTTGAGACCTTATTTTCAGACTGATTGACTCATTCGCAAACTACATTGATCTCTGTTAGGCCACTGTTAGGCCACATTTGGTTTACTTTAATTTATTAGTCACGTGTACCAGGGTACATTGAAAAGCTTTTTGTGGCATGCTATCCAGTCAGCGAAAAGACTATACATGATTACTATCAAGTCGTCCACAGTGTACAGATATAGGATAAAGGGAATAATGTTCAGTGCAAGATAAATTCCAGTTAAATCCGATTAAAGATATTTTGAAGGGTAGATGGGAGGTCTGGAGTGCTCTCTCCTTGGTTCAGTTGCCTGATAACAGCTGGGATGAAACTGTCCCTGAATCTGGAGGTGTGCGTTTTCAAACCTCTGTACCTCTTGCCAGATAGGGAGAGGGGAGAAGAGGGAGTGAGCGGGGTGAGACTATTCCTTGATTATGCTGGTGGCCTTGCTGAGGTAGCATGAAGTGCAGATGGAATCAATGGAAGGGTGAGATATCTGAAGTATTGTGCACAATAACCACACACCAGAAAAGATGCGTTGGAGTAATGTGAAGATGTTGTCATCACCAGAAACTTGTATTTATGAGGAGAGGCTGATCAGATCACACTGTGGTATTTTCTTTCAACAGAAGATCCTGAGCAATACAAAATTTTGAAGGACTGAGAGTGGACAGGATGGACCTGCTCCCTTAGTCGAGGTTAATGACTAGTATTTGAATGAAGGATTAGTAGAGAGGAAAATTAGTTTCCCCCTAAAAGGGGTAGGTTTGGTGAGTTGAGTTTAGTTTAGTTTAGTGATACAGCATGGAAACTATAGAAAAAAAGGAATGACAAAGAAGATTTACGAGGATGTTGCCAGGACTCGAGGGCCTGAGCTATAGGGAAAGGTGGAGCTGGCTAGTACTCTATTCCTTGGAGGGCAGGAGAATGAGGGGTGATCTAATAAAGGTGTACAAAATTATGAGAGGAATAGATCGGGTAAATGAACAGTCTCTTGTTCAGAGTAAGGGAATCGAGAACCAGAGGACATAGGTTTAAGGTGAGTGGGGAAAGATGTAATAGGATGCTGCGGGGTAAATTTTTACACAAAGGGTGGTGGGTGTATGGAACGAGCTGCCGAAGGAGGAAGTCGTGGCAGGGACTATTGCAATGTTTAAGAAACATTTAGACCATTAAATAGATAGGGTTGGTTTAGAGGGATATGGGCCGAAGGCAGGCAGGTGGGACATGTAGATGGGTATGGGCAAGTTGGGCTGAAGGGCCTGTTTCCACACTGTGTGACTATTATTAACTGCAGATGCTGGTTTATACCAAAGATAGACACAAAGTGCTGGAGTAGCTCTGCGGGTCACACAGCATCTCTGGAGTAATAGGACAGGTGAGGTTTCGGGTTGGGATGTTTCGTCAGACTGAAAGTTTGGGGTGGAGGGGAAAGGTAAAGTGCTGGTGGCGAGAAAAGTCCAGGGCCAGCCACAAATGCCACAGGCAGGGTGGTGCCTGGTTGGTCCATTGTTGGCTTGGGAAGGTGTGATCTCCAGAGGGAAACAATGTGAAGAACAGCATGGAAACAGGCCCTTCGGGTCCATGCCGACCAACGGTTACCCGTACACCAGTTCTATCCTACACACTAAGGAGAATGAACAGAAGCCAATTAACCTACAAACCTTGGGAGTGTGTGAGAAAACCATTGCATCTGGTGGAAACTTACGTGGTCACAGGGTGAACGTACAAACTCCGTTCGGACAGCACCCGAGGTCAGGATTGAACTCTGGGCTCTGGCACTGTGAGGCAGCAACTCTTCCGCTGCATCACTGTGCTGCACTAAGATCACTGGAGTGAATTTCATGAACTCATTGGTTTAAATGATGCTGGAATCAGAAACCCATGTCACATTTCAAAAATTCTTGAATGAGCACTTGAAGAGATGTGACCTCTGAGGATGCAGACCATAAAAAGGAAATGTGTGTAGCCTCAGTAACACTTGTGGTAGATGTGGGCATAGTGGGCCATCAAACTTCCTTTTGTGCCATGACTTTCTTTGATTCCAATTCAATTCAATTCAATTCAATTCAATTCAACTTTAATGTCATTGCACAAATACTAAGTATGGGTACAACGAAATGCAGTTTTGCGTCAGTCCGTAGTAGTAGTGCATATAGAAATTTAAAAAAAAGAAGATACAGAATAATCAAAAATACAGAATAATTAAACAATGGGGACGGAGGGACCGGAGAAATCTATCGGCGGGACTCCGAGTTCAGCAATGTGATGGTATAATTGTAGAAGCTGTTCCTCATCCTGCTGGTACGAGACCTGAGGCTCCTGTATCGTCTCCCTGATGGGAGGAGGGCAAACAGTCCATGGTTGGGGTGGGAGGGGTCTTTAATGATCTTCCCAGCCCGTCTCAGACACCGTTTCCGGTGGAGGGCATCCATGGCAGGGAGCGGGGCACCGATTCCATGGGATATATTCCAGAACTTGTTGCATTTCCAACCTAAAAAAAGACACAAATTGCTGGAGTAACTCAACAGGTCAGGCAGCATCTCTGGAGAACATGGATAGGTACAAAGTGCCGTAGGAACTCAACCAGCATCTGTAGTTGCTTGTTACTCCAGCACTTTGAGTCTTTTTTTTAAATAAACCAGCACCTGCAGTTACGTGTTTCCATCCTTACCCCACTGAGTTACTCTAGAACTTTGTGTCTTTTTTTTGTCAACCAGCATGTGCGGTTCTCTGTTCCTCCAGCACTTTGTGTGTTCTTGTCAATCAGTATCTTCTTCCTCCTGTACTCTGTGTCAATTTTTCCCCCTTTAAAAAAAAAAAAAAAATCCCATTTGCACAAGCGCCTGATCTGGTAAACTCTCCCTCCAACGGGCCGGGAGGATCTGATGGTTAGTGGTTGGAATGCCAAGTATTTATGTTGGAACCTACCATTGCACTGAGAGGAAGGTCTACTTTCTCTTCGAGAAGTTAGGCTTGGGGAAGCTGCCTTAAAACACAGAGTTGGCAGCCAGTCACCTGTGGAGTGGGGCAGTGGGGGAGAATGGGGGTGTGATGGGTCGGGGAAAGGTGCAGGGTGCAGGGGTGGGACGTGTAAGGGTTGGCAGGGTGTGTGGTGATCCCTGGTTGTGGGCTGGTGGAGAGGGAGGAGGGAGCCGGGGCTGCGGGGAGCCGCGATGAGGTGAACACAACGCCAGCAACCGGTTGCAACGCTCAAACTTACTCCTTGCGACTTTATTTTCTTTTACTTTCCGTTAGTGTGTGTGTGTGTGTGGAAACGTTCGCCAGTTGCGCTGCATTCACGGGAAAAAGGCTCCCCCTGAAAGAATAGTCGGGGAGGGCGTTTTCCTGCTTCCCACTTCAAATGAGTGGAGCGCCCGTGTTGTAGACTCAGGCAACTTGTCCCCTTTGTCAAACTTATTGCACCAGTTAAAGAATGATCTTCCCAAGTCATCCCGTCAGAAATCCATCGAGCAAGCAGGTGGGCTTTAAACCTTTTTTTTTGCCGGGGGGGGGTTATATAATGTTTTTTTTATTATTAATGTATTTTTAGCACAGTAATTGGTCTTGCACTGAGGGCCAGCAAATGGGTTCTGTCGTAACGGCTGCCGCATTGGTTAAGATGTAAGTCGCTCTGGTATTGGACTTGGCGGCTCTGCATATTTCCCCTTCCATAATGGGCCGGATCACAGAACAACGCCCACACTGCACAGAGCCTGACACGTTCACGGCAAGAAAGGTCTGCGCTCCTACTCTGCTTTAGCTTTACGCCTATTATTCTCACTCATGTGTACCGAGTTACACTGCAAAGCTTTTGTTTTGCATGCTATCCAAAAAGACTATACCACACATCAAAGGTAGACAAAAATGCTGGAGAAACTCAGCGGGTGAGGCAGCATCTATGGAGCGAAGGAAGAAGGGTCTCGACCCGAAACGTCACCCATTCCTTCGCTCCATAGATGCTGCCTCACCCGCTGAGTTTCTCCAGCGTTTTTGTCTACCTTCGATTTTTCCAGCATCTGCAGTTCTTTCTTAAACATACCATACATCAATGTTCTCTACAACCATCAGGCTATTGAACAACTGCAACCTCCAAATAGGCTCTGAACCACATATGGACTTGGGGGTCTTATTTTTGACTTTGCACTATTATTGTTTACTTATTTGACTGTTTCATATATATAAATGTGTGTGTATATATAATATGTATATGTTTCTAAACATTTTTATTTTTAGAAACAAAGAACTGCAGATGATAGGCACGAAATGTGTGTTAAAGATAGAGTCATGGGGATATGGTGAGAAGGCAGGAAAGGGGTACTGAATGTGGATGATCAGCCATGATCTCAGTGAATGGCGGTGCTGACTCGAAGGGCCGAATGGCCTACTCCTGCATCTATTGTCTATTGTCTATTGTCTAAATGCTAGAGTAACTCAGCGGGTCAGGCAGCATCTCTGGAGAAAAGGAATAGGTGACGTTTTCGGTCGGAACCCTTCTTCAGACCCAAAACCACAAAACGTCGCCTATTCCTTTTTGCCAGAGATGCTGCCTGACCTGCTGAGTTATTCCAGCATTTCGTGTCTATCTTCGGTATAAACCAGCGTCTGCAGTTCTTTCGTTCACAAAGAACTGCAAATGATGGGTTTTTTCCAAAAATAGGCACAAAGTGCTCAGGTCAGCATCCTTCCTCAGACTGAAAGTAGGGGATGGGGGGGGGGGGGAGAAAATGTTTGTTGGTGTTTACTATGGTTTTTTACAGAGTACTATTTTAAACTATCTGTTGTGCTGCTGCAAGTAAGAATTTCATTGTTCTGTTTCGGGACATATGGCAATGAAATATTCCTGACTCTTTGTGTTTCCACTAGTGGGAGAGTCTAGGACCAGAGGGCACAGCCTCAGAACAAAAGGACAGACATTTAGATAGGAGGTGAGGAATTTCTTTAGTCAGACGGTGGTGAATCTGTGGAATGCACTGCCACAGACTGCCGTGAAGGCTAAGTCATTGGTATTTTTAAAGCAGATTTTGACAGGTTCTTGATTAGTAAGGGTGTCAAGAGTTATGGGGAGAAGGCAGAGGATGGAATTGAGAGGGAAGGATAGTTCAGCTGAATAGTGGGATAGACTCAATGGGCCTAATGGCCTAATACTGCCACTATGACTCATGAAGTGAAACACATGTACACTGGGTGGAGAAAAGGACACAAAGTGCTGGATTAATTCAGCAGGTTAAGGAGCATCTCTGAAGAACATGCATAGATTTGGGACAAGACCCTTCTTCAGACTACAATAGGTAGGGCAAAGGGGAAGATACGGAGTGCAGAATATAGTTCTAAGCATTGTAGCACATCAGTTCCAGAGACAAAGTCCAATGAGCACGATGGGGGAGAGGTGAATCGGACAGTACCCTAGCTTATGGACGGACCGTTCAGAAGCCTGATAACAGAGGGGAAGAAGCTGTTCCTGCGTCTGGTGGTGTGCACTTTTAAGCTTCTCTAACTTCTGCCGGAGTGGGGAGTAGAACATGCCATGATTTGGCAAAATTGAAAGGCGGAGTAGACCTGATAGGCCAAATGGCCGAATTCTGCTTCTAGAACTTATGAACTATGAAGAAGGAATGACTGGAGGTGGCCAAGTCATAGATTATGTTGAAAAAATGACACAAAATGCTGGAGTAACTCATCGGGCCCAGGCAGCATCTCTGCCGAACATGGATAGATGACATTTCAGATCGGGTCTCTCTTCAGACTAATTATGGTTGATCAGGCTGACTGTTGATTATGTTGGCTGCTTTTCATTTATTTTATGACTGACATCATCAGCGTCTCCGAACCACAAGATTGAATGCATGCAAAATAAAGCACAAGATACGTGTTGCTGCCCATCGCACACGCTATAGTTAACTATTTGTTCACAGGGGACCAAAAATGTCGACTGCAGCCAAAGTTAATTGGCGCAAAGAATTTCTTCAGTAGATGGAAGTTCAGGCATTTCATTTGGAAGAAATGTTCTGTTAGTGAATGGGGAACTGTGTGTAATGTGGAATAATTATTTAATCCAACAGTTTGAATGGTATAGATAAAATAGACAGAACCTTTTTTTCCCAGGGTGGAAATAAATCAAATACTAGAGAGTATTATTTTAAGTTATTGGAGATGTGCAGGGCAGGGCTGTCAGGGGTTATGGGGTGAAGCTTGGAGAATGGGGTTGAGGTGGAAAGATATATCAGCCATGATTGAATGGCAGATTAGATTTGATGGGTCGAATGGCCTAATTCTGCTCCTAGAAATTATGAACTATGTTTTTTTTATACAGAGGGTGATGGGTGTCCATAACAAGCTGCCAGGAGTGGTGGTGGATGCAGATAAGATAGTGGTGTTCAAGAGAATTTTGGATAGGCAAATGGATATGCAGGGAATTGGGGGATATGGATTATGTGCAGGTAGACAAGGTTTGGTTTAGTTTATTTTTAATTTAGAGATACAGCGTAGAAGAGGCCCTGCGACCCACTGAGTCTGCGCTGACCAGCGATCCCTGTATATTAGCACCATCCTACACACAAGGGACAATTTACATCTTCACCGATGCCAATTAACGTACAAACCTGTGTGTCGTTGGATTGTGGGAGGAAACCGGAGCACCCGGAGAAATTCACGTTGTCACAGGGAGAACATACAAACTCCGTACAGACAGCACCAGTAGTCAGGATCGAACCCGGGTCTCTGGCGCTGCAAGGCAGCAACTCTACTGCTGCAACACTGTGCTGCCCAAGGGGTTAGTCTTGGCATCATGTTTAGCATAGACAGAGTGGGCCGAAGGGCCTGTTCCTGTGCGGTACTGTTCTATGTTCTATGTATCATGTTACATTTGAACTGAATACATTTTAGGTATTTTTATCCAATATTAATTTACTAATTTAATAATGCACATCTAACAGCTGTTGCATGCGATGCAAATATATTACTTGCCTCGGCAAGAAAACAGAGGATAAGGAAATCTAATTTGGCGCACAGTCCATGGTTTGTCACTTGTAACAAAAAAACCCCTCCAGAGATAAAGTGGCAGCTTGAATATATTGCACTTCAATATTATACACAGGGAGAGGGAGCCATGTTGCAGTCATACCAAGACAGTTTTTATATCACATCTTTTATTGCTGATAAATCATTTCCAAACTTTCCGATTGAAGATGGTCTTTTTAAAAGGCTGCTCGGACTTTTCAATTGATGTTCCCTGTTGTGAGAAAATAGGATGTGTTTTGGTGACAAAATGAAAATATCTTGCGTTTTCACGATTTTTCTCGACCCATTATTTAACTCTTCTATTGAGGAAATGATGAGTTTCTTTGGTCAGAGGGTGATGAATCTGTGGAATTCATTGCCACAGATGGCTGCGGAGGTCATGTCATTGAGTATGTTTAAGTCAGATATTGCTAGGTTCTTGTTTAGTGAGGGTTGTGGGGAGAATGGGGTTGAGGGAAAGATAGATTGGCCAGGGTGGAATAGACTCAGTGGTTCATATTGCCTAATTCTGCTCCTTTGACATGAAATTCCTGTTCACTTTTTATGCAGGATGAATGTTCTTTTTTAAGTTTTCTATTTTCCCCCAAAATTCTTGTGCTGGTTATAACTGCTATTTCTTATCTTTAATATTGCTACTATCAATATCCATTGGAAATTGACTTTATTTCAGAGAGTCAAAGTAAAATTAAATGTAACTGAAATTGAGTTATCATGACAAGTAATAATAATGAAATAAAACAAAGCAAATTAACCAATGTAAATTTTGTTTAAGGTTGGGTCAAACCGGTCAAATACACATTGAATGGCCGTATCACTAGTGATCACCCCGTACACTAACACTACCCTACACCCTAGGTACAATTTATAGAAGCCAATTAACTGACTAACCTGTATGTCTTTGGAATGTGGGAGGAATCCGGAGACATGGTCAGGAATGGACCCGGGTCTCTGGCGCTGTAAGGCAGCACCGTTAACGCTGCACCACTGTGCCGTCCAATTGTTCATAGCATTTTGGAAGATGTAAATTTCAAAATAACTTCTGTAATTTAATGATCGTATTTACACATGATGTATGATTTCATTCCTTTAAAATAGTCTGTAGACGGAAACAGCATATGGCTGTGTCTCCTGCTCTCTGGCACAATAGCAGGGGGTGTTTGCACTGAGAATGAGTCAAGCCTTGTGGGTGAGGCCTACAGTTGGAATGGCTGTGTAACTTTTCTGCGGATGTGACTAAGCCGGCTGGTCTGGAGCATGCTGATAAGATGCTCCTTTTTACACGCTTCGTCTATAGACTGAAAGGCTTGAATAGGCTGACATATTCGGGAAAACAAACAGGCTTTCAGTGCAGGAATGACAAGGGAAGCAGTCAATGTGCAGACACCACATGGACATGGAACCCAGGGCATGCATTGCCATTTAACTTGGAGATTTCTTTTGTCCGCAATTAAACCTCTGAGGTTGAATTACTTTGTATTCAGGGTTTGCAGCAAGATTGATGATTCATTCCTTCCTTTTATTAAACAGCCCAAAATTGCAGCTTTTGTCCCTTCTATCATCTAACCCCTCTTTTTTTAATATTTTTTTTTTTAATGCTTTAATTTGGTGCCTGGACAAATTTTCCAGTTTGATCATTTATATTGGTTTGGTAGAACAGAAAATCAAAATTATGTTGCTGTTAGGAAAAAAGCAACTGGAATTTGAGTGACCAAACACATTCCTTCATTACTCAAAGATAGAAGTATTTCTGGACTTGTTTAAACTTGTGCAAGTTATACACTAGGGTACTATAATTTACTAAAGTTCTGCAAGGCAGCCAAACAAACTGATAATGTGAAAGAGGTGTTTAACTCTAAAACAATTTTTAAATTAAAAAATTGAGATTTGTTTAAAAATTTTGCTTTGAATGTTTCCATGATTTTATTTAGTTTGGGAAATGGCTAGGTTTTTTGAAATACCAGAATGGGCTGCAGGTATATTTTTTCTTAATCAGCCAAGTACTTGACTTTTGATGTGATCTCTGATGTGTAGGTTGGACCAGAGAGTCCATTGTGTTTCCACTTGAAACTAAATCTGCTCTTCAACCAGCTGTACAGGATAATAGCACCAGTGAGGAATTTAACAGCAAGCAGATATTTGGCCTGACAAAGAACTAGAGTCACAGAGTGATACAGCACGGAAACATGCCCTTCGGCCCAACCTGTCCACGCTGACCAAGATGCAGGTCTCATTTACCCGCATTAGGCCGAAATCCCTCTAAATCTTTCTTATCCACCTACCTGCCCAGATGGTTTTTTTAATTATGTATAATTCCTGCCTCAGCTATATTCTATGGCAGCTGGTTCCATATATCCACCTCTGTGTGAAAAAGTTGCCCTTTGAGTCCTTTTTCAATCTTTTGCTTCTCACCTACATCCTCTGGTTTGTGATTCCCCTATTCTGGGTGAAAGACACTGTGCATTCGCCCTATCTATCCCCATCCTGATTTTCTACACCCATGTAAGAACATACCTCAGCCTTCTGCGCTCCAAGTAATGAAGTCCTAGCCTGACCAACCTCTTCCAATAGCTCAAGCCCTCAAGTCTCGGAAGTATCTTCGTATATCACCATTTCCAGCTTTGTGACCTCTTTCCCAGAGCTGGGTGACCGAAACTGACCACAGTACTCCAAATGTGGCCTCACCAAAATCTTGCACAACATTAGCAGAAGATCCTTCTTTCCAACGGAATTGACGGGATGTAGTATTTAGAAAGATCATAGATCTTTCATTTTATTTGTGCACATGAAATAGAATCAGAGTTGTTCAGCACATAAGTGGGTCTTTCACACATGATGTCTATGCCAACCCATTTAGTTTAGTATCCGTCTGTGCAGTGCCTGTCTCAATATCTCAGATTTTAACAATATTAAGGTCTTGCATTCTTCAGTGCATCATTGTGCATGTCCTCTACAGCACACATGCACACATACACGTCAATCTAATAACCACCGAAGCAGCCTCTAATAACCACCTAATATATCTCTGATTGTAACTGACTCTATATGACTCAATAAATGCAGACAAATGGGACTAGTGTAGATGGGGCACCTTGGTCGGCATGGACAGGTTGGGCCGAGGGGGCTGTTTTTGTTCCGTATGATTCTTGCTATAACTCCACCACCGCAGAGAGTTCCAGATATCAACTACTCTTTGTGTTTTTTTTTTAAAGTTCTTGAATCCCTTTTGAAACTCTGGGACCTGAATCAACTTCACCTATCCATGTTCTCCAGAGATGCTGCATGACCCGCTGAGGTACTCCAGCACTTTGCGTCTCCCTTTGAAACTCCTCCTCCTCATCTTAAATCCATGATGTTGAACCACCTCATGGAAAATAATTGATGTAAATTATCAGTATTTCTTGCATTGCAACATTATGCAATGATTTACTTTTATTAAAGACTGCACAGGTGGATTTAGATCAGTGTGTGTGAGCATGTGTATGTGTGCAGTCGAGAACATACACACTAAAGTACTGAAGAGTGCAAAACCTTAATATATATATATTTTTTTTTAAACAAACTAAGCAGTATAGAAAAATAGATTATGATTGTATATTTAAATTGGTGATTTACTTGTTCAATGCATTCCCATATTAAACAAAATATCCTACGTCTTTAAAAGAAAAGATACAAATTACATTTGGAAACCAATAAATGTAATTCCTTGTTTCTGCATACTTTAAATTCCAGTTTTCAATATTTAGTTCCGGTTTTCCAGTAGCAATGCAAATGATTCCTTGGGCATGTAAAAATAATTTTATTTTTCGAACAATTAGGTACCTATTGCCTATGTGATCATTTCAAAATGAAACTATAAACCTATTATTTAAATAGAGGCCAGTATGCGATGAAAAACTTAAAAAAAAAAAAAAAGAATATTCTGTCAGTTGTTAATGATTTGAAGTGTTTTATGAGATTAAAGTTGAGAAAGCCCTGTTAAACTGAAGTCGGTTCTCGACTCAAGTCATTGTTAAAATACAAAGGTTGGGGGTGGGGGGAGGGTGACAGTGAAGTTTTGATGTTGTGAAGCACCTCCATACAATGATAAGAACCAGTAAAGATAGACACAAAGTGCTGGAGTAACTCATTGGGTCAAGTAGCATCTTCAGAGAAAAAGGGTTGGTGACGTTTTGGATCGGGACCCTTCTTCAGACTGAATGTAGTGGTTGGGGGGAGGGGGGTGTAAAGAGCTGGTGGCTAGAAAAGACCAGGACCAATCAGGGCCAGCAACAAATGACCTCAGGCAGGGAGGTGCTCTGGTAGGCCCATTGTTGGATAGGGAAGGTGTAATCTCAAGATGGGTACAATATGGTGAACTGTGGAACTGGTTAAAAGACTAGGGTGGTTGGAGTGGAAGGTGGCAAAGAGGGAGGGGAGTGTTAGTAGAAGTTACTTAACATGAGAGAATTCAACATTCATACTGGTACACAAAAATGCTGGAGAAATAGCGGGTGCAGCAGCATCTATGGAGCGAAGGAGATAGACAACCTTTCGGGCCGAAGCCCTTCTTCAGACATTCATACTGCTGGATAGTAAACTACCCACATGAGGTGCTGTTCCTCCAGTTTGCGTGTGTCTGCACTCTGAGATTGGGGGAGGCCCAGGACATAAGGGTCAGTGTGGGAATGGTTGAGTTGAAGTGGTTAGCAAATTCATAAATTCTAGGATCAAAATTAGATTATTCAGCCCATCATGTGTACTCCAGCATTCAATTTTGGCTTATCCATCTTTCCCTCTCAACCGCATTCTCCTGCCTTCTCCCCATAATCCCTGACACCCTTAGAGGGGCGAAGAGGTAGTGTCCGCGGTGATTCCGGTCCTTGATTATGCTGGTGGCCTTGCTGAGGCAGCATGAAGTGTAAATGGAGTCAATAGGAGGGAGATTGGTTTGTGTGACGGTCTGGGCTAGTGTGTCCACAATTCTCCACATGTAACAATTCTTAATTGGCCTAAATCTTATTGTGAGGCTGCATCCGTTTTCATAGATTCCTCAGCCAGGAGAAAGGTCCAGAGATAATTTGAGTGTTAGCACCCCGGGTCGAAAGCAATATCCTGAGCTTATTTAATTTCAATTACTATGCAATGAGGCTGGCATTGTCCAAAATGGACGAAATATATCATCTAAGAGATCGCTCAGTAGATGAGCACTGGCAGATATTTAAACAGAGACACAAAGAACTGCAGATGTTGCAATCTCGATCAAAACACAAAGTGCTGGAGGAACTCAGCAGGACAGGCAGCATCTGTGGAAGGAATGGACAGACGATGTTTTGGGTTGTAGACTCACAGCAAGTTCATAATGTTTGGAAGCAATTTATATCTATTGTATTTGGAAAGAGGTTCCAGGCGAAAGAGGAACAATCCCTGGCTCACAAAGGAAATCAAAAATAATGCTGAATTGAAAAGTTGTGAGGACTGGGAAGTTTTCGGGAACTAGCAAAAAAAAAGACTAAAATGGTCATTTTAGGGGTGGAGCTGATTTCAGAAGTTCATATGTTTTACGAGCAGAATTAGACCATTAGGGCCATCAAGTCTACTCCACCATTCCATCTTGGCTGATCTGCCTTTCCTTCTCATCCCCATTTTCCTCCCTTCTCCCCGTAACCCCTTACTAATCAAGAATCTGTCAATCTCTGCTTAAAATTATCCATTGACTTGGACTCCACAGCCTTCTGTGGCAATGAATTCCACAGATTCACAAAGTTTTTGAGACAAAACTTGCCTGAAGTATCAAAACAAACTGTAAATATTTCTCTGGACATGTAAAAGGAAGTTGGTGGGTAAAGTAAATTTACGCTGTAAAATTTAATATCAGGAAACGAGGAAATGGCAGATATATTAAACCATAATTTTGCACGTCGTAACCAGGGAGGACACAGCCCATCTGTTATCATGGGATATTAATTAATTTCAAATGGCATAGCATGACGTAAACATCGCAATCATGAGGGACAAGGCATCAGAAAAACTGACAGAGGGTGTTGGGTATATGAGCGAGCTGCCAGAGGAGGGTGGTGAGGCAGGTACCATAACAACATTTATAAGACATTTGGACAGGTCCATGGAACGGAACGGTTTAGAGGGATATGGGCCAAACACTGGCAGGTGGGGCTAGCTTTGATGGGGCATTTTGGTTGGCATGGAAAGGTTGGGCTGATGGGCCTGTTTCCGTGCTGTGTGACTCTATGACTAAAGGCAGACAGTTTGCTAGGACCCGGTGGATCCCTCCAGGGATTTTATAGCACATGGCAGCAGAGATCCTGAATTCCAGGAGGGACTGTGGATTACAAAACATCAAATGATATTCCAGAAGGGAGGAAGACCAAAGATGAGAAGCCATAGGCCAGATTGTTCTACATTTATTGTTGGCAAGATACGAGAGTCAATAATCAAAGAATAAATGGCTAATCATTTAGGAAAGTGGAATATAATCCAGCCATCAACATGGTTTATGAAAGGCAAATCATATTTGACAAAATGGAGATAGTTCATGTAACAACCAGAGTAAACAGAAGGGAGCTCGCAGATGTGATACTTATGCATATTTCCACAAGAGTAAGCGGTACAGTGGCGCAGCAGTAGAGTTGCTGCCTGACAGCACCAGAGATCCAGTTTGATCCTGAATTCAGGTGCTGTCTGCACGGAGTTTGTAGTTCTTCTCCCTGTGACCGCATGAGTTTTCCCTGGGAGCTCCGGGTTTCTCCCACACTCCAAAGACGTACAGATTTGTAGGTTAATTGGCTTCGGTAAAGATTTTAAATTGTCTCCAGTGTGTAGGATAGTGCTAATGTACGGGGTGAATGCTGGTCAGCTCTGACTCGGTAGGCCAAAGGGCCTGTTTCTCTAAACTAAACTAAAAAATATATAATTTGTGGTATTGGAGCAAATCTGTTAGCATCGGTTGAAATAATTGATTTTTGTTCAGTTGGGTAGGATGGCATTAGTGGCCTATCCAAGGATCTGTTTCTGGCTCTCAATTAATTGCAATGTATATTAATATTCTGAAGAAGGAGGTAGAATTTAAAGAGTCCACATTTGCCCATGACACAAAAATAGGTGGAAGGGCGTGTCGAGATAAGAATATTTGGACTCGACAAAATATATATTTTTAAGCCTCTTTGCATCCTTAGCACTACTTTTCATTCCCATTCTGAAGATTAATTTTGGCTTAGAGATACATCTTGGGGAAAAAGGCCCTTCAGCCCGCTAGTTCTCTGTTATCCCAGTTTCGCATCCTACACACCAAGGACATATTACAGAAGCCAATTGACCTACAAACCTGCACGTCTTTGGAATGTGTGAGGAAACCGGAGCACCCGGAGAAAAACCCACGAGGTTACAGGGAGAACGTACAAACTCCATACAAGACAGCACCTGAAGTCAGGATCAATCCCAGGTCTTTGGTGCTGTAAGGCAGTAGCTCTAATGCTGCACCACTATGCTGCTTTTTTATGGTTTAATGAACTAAATTATCCCATAACTTCCTTCATACCCCATTTTCATAGTGCTTGGACATTTCTTGGCAATGGAATCCAACACATTATGGAATCAAATGCAAAACACTGGAAATCCACAGTGAAAAGTTAAATGCAGTAAGTCTGTCCAGTGTCATTGGAGAAAGAGGGCGATAGAGGTAGAGAGCACGAGTGTGTGTGAGAGAGTTTGGAAGAGTTGATGACCTTTCATTGGAATGCATATGATTGATAGGATGACAGGGAGAAATGAAAATAACTCTCCAAGGACTTATCTGACAGGAAATTGAAGTGTCGGATTCAGAGTTCACCGCCCACTTGCAGGAATGATTCCTTCAATTCGGAAACAGCCATAACTTTATCCTAATATCTGTGTCTGCCCGTAATGAACTGGGCAGCTCACAGGCCACAGATCCAAGGAAACTTATGTGCCAAATGAGAGCCAGTTGTGTATAAAATTTGAGATATTCATACAGTTTGTAAACCGGCCCTTCGGCCCAACTTGCCCATGCTGACCAACAGATCCCTTCTACGTTAGTAGCACAGAGGCACAGTGGTAGGGTTGCTGCCTTACTGCGCCAGAGTCCCGGGATCAATCCTGTCTACAGAAGCTGTTTTTACGGTCACGTTCTCCCTGTGAACATGTGGGTTTCCTCCGGGTGCTCAGAGTTTCCTCCCACATTCCAAATACATACAGGTTTATAGGTTAATTGGCTTCGGTAAAAATTGTAAATTGTCCCAAGTGTGTAGGATGGTGCTAGTGTACGGGTGATCGCTGATTGGTGCGGACTCGGTGGGCCACAGGACCTGTTTCCGCACTGTATCTCTAAACTAAACTACTCACCTGCCTCTGTTTGGCCTATATCCCTCTAAACCCATCCTATCCACGTATCTGTCTAACAATTTTGTAATTTTGCCTCAATTACCTCTTCTGGCAGCTCGTTCCATATACCTACCACCCTTCGTGTAAAAAAAAGTTGCCCACAGCTTCCTATTATATCTTTTCCCCACTCACCTTAAATTCATCGAGTGATACAGTGTGGAAACAAGCCCTTCGGCCCAACTTACCCACATCGACCAACATGTCCCAGCTATACTAGTCCTACCTGCCTGTGCTTGGTCCATATCGCTACAAACTTGGGGTGGAAGATTGCAACCTTCACGTGGTCCGCCCTGTTTCGACTAATGCAATCAACTCGACGTGCACAAATGGAAGATCAAATAGAACAAGTTGTCCAACAACTTTAGGCTGTGCACGCCACACGAAAGAAGAAGAAGCTACAAACTTGTCCTATCCATGTACCTATCTAACTGTTTCTTAAACGTTGGGATAGTCCCAGCCTCAACTACTTCCTCTGCAGCTTGTTCCATATACCCACCACCCTTTGTATGAAAAATTGACCCCTCGGATTCCTATTAAATCTTTTCCCCTTCATCTTGAATCTATGACCTCTTGTCCTCGATTCCCCTACTCTAAATCTATTCCTCTCATGATTTTGTACACCTCTATAAGATCACCCCTCATCCTCCTGCGCTCCAAGGAATAGAGACCCAGCCTACTCAACCACTCCCTATACCTCACGCCCTCTAGTTTTCCAACGTCCTCGTAAATCTTCTCTGAGCCATTTCAAGCTTGACAATATCTTTCCTATAACATGGTCTCAAAATGCAACACCTCACACTTCTCTCTATTAAATTCCATCAACCATTCCTCAGCCCCCCTGGCCAATCGATCCAATTCCTGCTACAATCTTTCACAACCATCTTCACTATCTGCGAAACCACCCACTTTTGTTTCATCAGCATACTTGCGAATCTTGCCCTGTATGTTCTCATCCAAATCATTGATGTTGATGACAAACAGTAATGGGCTCAGCACCGAACCCTGAGGCACACCACTAGTCACAGGCCTCCAGTCTGAGAAGCAACCAACAGGTGTGGAGGCCAAGTGAATGGATATTTCTAAGGCGGAAATTGACAGACCCTTGATTGGTGAGGGTGTCAGGGGTTATTAGGCAAAGGCAGGAGAATGGGGTTAAGAGGGAAAGATAGATCAGCCATGATTGAAAGGGGGAGTAGACTTGATGGGCCGAATATCCTAATTCTCCTTCGAGAACTTATGAACCTTATGAAGTTTAAGAATGTGTGCCTCTGTTTCTTATAAAACTGATATACACACAAGACAACATGGACAATTCATAGTTTCCACAGATGTGTCTATATCAGAGTTAAGCATTCAAACAAACTGTGAAAAAAAAAGTTGACATAATTGCAACATCTGAAGAAGGGTCTCGACCCGAAACGTTGCCTATTTCTTTCGCTCCATAGATGCTGCCTCACCCGCTGAGTTTCTCCAGCATTTTTGTCTACCGTATATAATTGGAATGGTTGCTCTGGAGTTCCTGATTGTTGAGGTGGCGATACACATTTTTCATTCAAAAATTGCAGACAATTGTGGATGCAACCCAAACCATCACACAAACCAACCTCACTTCCATTGACTCTATTTACAACTCACACTGCCTAAATAAGACCATCACTCCCTCTTCTCCCCTCTCCCATCATGCAGGAGTGCAGAAGTTGAAAACGCACACCTTCAGATTCAGGGGCAGTTTCTTCTCAGCTGTTATCAGGCAACTAAACCATTCTATCACTAGAGAGCGGTCCTGAGCTACAAGCTACCTTAATGGAGACCTACAGACTATATTTAATCGCCTCCACTAATTCACCACCCTCTGACTACTTCCTGTGGCAGCTTGGTGGCGCAGCCGTAGAATTACTGCCTTACAGAGCTTGCAGCGCCAGAGACCCGGGTTCGATCGCGACTATGGGTGCTGTCTGTACAGAGTTTGTACATTCTCCCTGTGACCATGTGGGTTTTCTCCGAGATCTAAAGACGTACAGATTTGTAGGTTAATTGGCATGGTATAAGTGTAAATTGTCCCATGAAAATGGTATAAGTGTAAATTGTCCTGTGTGTGTAGAATAGTGTTATTGTGCGGGGATCGCTGGTCGGTACAGACTTGGCGGGTCGAAGTGTCTGTTTCCGCGCTGTATCTCCAAACCAAACCAAGCTAAAGAAATTCCTCAGATAGAATTCCGCCTTGTCTCAATTCTAAAGTTTCATCCTTTTATTCTGGGCTGTGGCCTCTGATCCCAGACTCTCCCACTAGTGGAAAAATCCTCTCTACATCCACTCTATCCAGGCCTTTTACTATTCGATAAGTTTCAGTGAGACCCCTCCCCCTCATCCTTCTAAACACCAGCGAGTGCAGTGCCGTCAAACGCTCATCATATTTTAACCCAACCATTCCTGGGATCATTCTTGTAAACCTCCTCTGGACCCTCTGCAATGCCAGCACATCCTTCCTCAGAAATGGGGCCCAAAAGTGCTCACAATGTGAAGTTTCGGGTGGAGACCCTCGCCCTCAAGGATCTCATTCTGAAACGTCACCTATCCATGTTCTCCAGAGATGCTGCTTGACCTACTGAGTTACTCAAGCACTTTGTGCCGTTTTGCAGGGAATCATGTAAGCTTTGACTGATGCAACAAGTTCCTGTACTACTTTACATTGTGGTTATGTGGTTTAATCACCAACTTAACATCCATTGTTCGATAGGTGGGGGTGAGGTGGCCTGATGTCCAAACACAAAAAGGTGTAGGATTAGGTCATTCAATCATGGCTTATCTATCTCTCCCTCCTAACCCCATTCTCTTGCCTTCTCCCAATAACCTCTGACATCCGTGTGGTGTATAGATCAGTGAGATTGTCGCCACACGTAAAGCCAATCCTTGATGAAGTACCCCATGCATAGAAACAGCCCACCGAGTGCATATGCAATAGTCGCCAGATTTTAGCACTATCTTACACAGTCCAAGCTGCAACTGACCATAAAGGACCGTTGCAGCCATCACCTCATTCAGATCGCCAGCGAGCCATCCATCTCTCCTCTCCAGGCTATCAGCCTTCGTGCCCCGGGGGGTGGCACCTCCCGCAGCCGACCTTGAAGGCGTGGAAGGTTAGACCCCCCCATCGTTTCTCCCACCAGCCTTTGCCCAGCATCTGCCAGTGGAGCTGACTCTCTCCTCCTTCCAGCTCCCGGTCCTCGAGGGCGAGAGGGTGACGAGCCTCAGACCCACATTCCGGCAGCATCTCTGGAGAAAAGGAATAGGGGACTCCAGAGATGCTGCCTGAACAGCACTTTGTGCCTATCTTCATTGTAAACCAGCATCTGCAGTTCCTTCCTACAGGCAGCACTGTGGCGTAGCAGTAGAGTTGCTGCCTTACAGCGTTTGCAGCGCCAGAGACCCGGGTTCGATCCCGACCATGGACGCTGTCTGTACGGAGTTAGTACGTTCCCCCCATGACCTGCGTGGGTTTTCTCCGAGCTCTTCGGTTTCCTCCAATACTCCAACGACGTACAGGTTTGTAGGTTAATTGGCTTGGTATAAGTGTAAATTGTCCCTAATGTGTAGGATGGTGTTAACGTATGGGGATTGCTGGTCGGCACGGACCCGGTGGGCTGAAGGGCCTGTTTTGGCACTGTATCTCTGAACTAAACTAAACTTGCTCCCTGGCTTGCTGAATTACTCCAGCGCTTTGTGTGGTTTAAAAAAAACTTACATCTGCATTTCTTTGTATCCCTTTCTTAAGAATATTACGGGCGATAGATCCTCAGAGTCTCAGACATTGTGAGAAGCTAGGGAACTAATTCCTGGGGCATTGGACGAGTTTATCCAAGGGATATGTTTCCGTGCTCTATGACTCTGAAAGAAACTGTCTTCTCTTGCTCTTGTGTTTACTCGTGTTGATTTATAGCTCATGTGTGGCCAATTGCTCTCACTATCTCACTTTTCTTTTGCACAGTTTAGTTTAATTTATTGTTATCATGTGTACCGAGGTACAGTGAAAAGCTTTTGTTTGTCAAAGAAAAGACGATACATCATTACAATCAAACTATCCACAGCGTACAGATACAGGATAAAGGGTACGACAATTAGTGCAAGATATAATATGGAGCCCAATAAAAGTCTAATTAAAGACAGGTCAAAGGTCCCCAATGAGGTAGATGGGAGGTCAGGTCACTGCTAGGTCACTCGAGCTGATGAGAAGATGGTTCAATTGCCTGATAACAGCTGGGAAGAAACTGTCCTTGAATCTGGAGAGGTGTTTTCAAACTACTGTACCTCTTGCCTGCTGGGAGAGGGGAGAAGAGGGCGTGATCAGGGAGAGACTGGTCCATGATTATGCTGGTGATCTTGCCGAGGCAGCGTGACATGTAGACGGAATCAATGGAAGGGAGGTTGGTTTCCGGCCTTGGGTGGAGATGTTCCCAAACTAGGTTTTGACGCGTCCTGATAATATGCCATCCACGGAGCATCGATAGAAGTTGGTGAGGGTTGTAAAGGACTGCTCCTTCAGTTATTCTTTTGCTTTTTTCCCCTTCCCCTTTTGATTCTTGTTGCTCACTTCCTCCCTTCATCAGATGCCACTTTATTCGCTGCATAAAGCGTGTGATATTCAACAGAATGGGATTTATGGGGAAGGGGAAGGTTTTGTCTTAAAATGGTTTCTTTCTGAATCAATGGGGAAGGAAATGGTATACCACCGTGGTTATGACATTTTATAATTCATGAGAAAGTGGTGGTAAGAGTGGGTTTTGATCTTCAATAATAGAAGCAACGAATAGAGCAACAAAAAAGTATTTTATATATAGCCTATATATATATAAATAGCCTATATATAGCCTATATATACATACATACATATATATAGGCTCTATATATATATATATATATATGTCAATATCTTGCTTACCACTCAGTTGTGTTCCTGGGAATGAGAGCGAATTAACAGTAAAAGGAGTAATTATAGCACTCTGTAATTAGATTAGATACCTGTCACTGTTTCTTTTTTTTTATTTGTATTTTTATTAGAAGCAATGTACAGTCGTATAAACCGCGGCATATGACATAATACATTTAATGTACATCTTCTATTTTAAATTTAACAAGAGAGAAGTAGAACAAGAGAGAAAGAGCGAGAAAGAGAGAAAGTGAGAGAAATAGTGATGTGTAAACCCCTAGACTAGCAGATAGTGCAGTCCAGGAGTGAACAAGTAAAAGCCCATGGAAGAGTAAGAAGACAAAAACCCAAAATAATAAAGAAAAAGAAAAAAAGAGACCCTTATGTGCTGATATACCTGCTTCATTTCTCATCACACCCATCACCCTGTAAATAGGTTTAATTCCAGAGTTGTGTTGCACCATTTTATACTTGTAATGAATCAATAAAAGGAGACCATATCTTTAAAAATTGCTCTGATTTTCCTGCTAAGACGAGTCTCATATCTTCAAGATGTAGCGTTTCAGACATGCTTGTGATCCACATTTTAAGCGTTGGGGTAGATGCATTTTTCCAAAATTTAAGTATACGTTTTTTTGCCATTATCATGCTGTAGTTAAGGAAACGTCTTTGAAATATTGATAGCTCAGGGTAGGCACCTGTCACTGTTTCTTAAACATTACGATAGTACTTACCTCAACTATCTCCTCCAGCAGCTCATTCCGTACACTCACCACTCTTTGTGTGAGAGAGCGTGTGATGGAAATGCGGTGCATCAACTTGTGTATGGGTTGCATCCATTACAACTTGGCGTTCAACACCATCATCTCCTCCAAATGCATCGCCAAGCTCCGAGACTTGGGCCTCTGCACCTCACTTTGGTTTAGGTTCAGTTTAGGTTCACACTAGTTCCATGAATCTCACTTTCTCATCCACTCTAGGGATTCTCGGACCCCAGGCTCACTCTGTACATTAATGCTGTAAGGGTTTTTGTCATTAACTGCCCACTTGCCCCTTTCATTCAATCTTCTAAAACACATCACCTTACACATGATAGATCAGTTACAGAAATGGGCAGAGAATAAAACACTTTTGACTGTTGAACTAATCTCTGCCTGCACGTGATCCATATCCCTCCATTCCTTGCATATCAACGTGCCTATTCAAGCCTCTTCAATGACACAATTACCTTTAAACATTACACTTCAATTTGAGCAGCAGTGGATATAGCATTACTATTTCTGTATATTGATAAGCATATTGCATGCATGAATTTCGTTTTGCTGTTAATAATAAAACATGGAAACAGGCCCTCAGCCCATCGCGTCCACGCCGGCTATCGATAACCTGTTCACAATGGTTCTTTGTTATCCCAGTTTTGCATCCACTCCCTACAAACTAGGGACAATTTACAGGGGCCAATTAAGCTACAAACCTGCATGTCTTTGGGATGTTGGAGGAAACGGGAGCATCCGGCGGAAACCCACTTGGTCACAGGGAGAACAGGGTTTCAAATGTGAAACATCACCAATCCATGCTTCCCAAAGATGCTGCCTGACCCGCTGAGTTACTCTAGCACTTTTTGCCCACTTTTGTAAACCAACATCTTGTTTCTATGGGAGGAAGATGTTGGTTTACAGTCAGTACCCGAAGTCAGGATCAAACCTGGGTCTCTAGCGCTGTGAGGCAGCAGCTCTACCAGCTGTGCTATCCTTAAAATCATTAAGAATCTACTTTTCAAATGTGATCTCAGTATATATTAGAAATATGCAGTCTGCCTGTCAGGTTTAATAAATTTGTGGGTGGCACAGTAGCGTAGCAGTAGAGTTTCTTCCTTACAGCGCCAGAGACCAGTGTTTGATCCTGACTGCGGGTGCAGTCTATACAGAAGTTGTAAGTTCTCCCTGTGACCGCTTGGATTTTGTCTGGGTGCTCTTGTTTCTTCACACACTCCAAAGATGTACAGATTTGGAAGTTAATTGGCTTCGGTAAACTTGTAAACTAGTGTGTAGGATAGTATTAGTGTATGGGGTGATGGCTGGTCGGCATGGACTCGGTGGGCCGCGCTGTACCTCTAATGTCTAAAGTGTAAAGAATATAAAATGAAGTACATTTTCCTTTTTTTTGTAGACTTCTTGTGTACCCACCTCGCATCCAATGGCCCCTCCTAGTCCCCTCACGAGCAGCAACAACAGCAGTGGCAGCAGTAACGCAGGGTGGGAACAGCTTAGTAAGACGAACCTTTACATCAGAGGACTGCCACCAGGCACCACTGACCAAGATCTGGTGAAACTCTGCCAGCCGTAAGTATTTGCTGCAAACGCATCAGAACCATTTAATCCCATTTGTTATTGCTCATTTTAAAATGTGCTGTTATTCAACATTAAGGTAGACAAAAATGCTGGAGAAACTCAGCGGGTGAGGCAGTATCTATGGAGCGAAGGCAATAGGCAACGTTTCGGGCTGAAACCCTTCTTCAAAATGTAAAAAAATGATATATCAAAGCGAGGTGCTGCTGGTGCCGGCGCATAGCAGCCAGAGTGGATCGCAGGGCACGGCAGGAGAACTGCCGTGTATGGCGGCAGGTAGCCAGTCGGTATCTATAGTTGGGTTGGGGCCGAACTGGGAGGTAGGGAACTGGAGCTGGAAACCATGAGGCACAAGTTGGAGGCGCAGGCCAGTCTCGAGAAAGCAAACGTGGCTGTGGTACCGGGTCTGGGTTAGGATGTGGCCGTAGAGCTGGAGGGAAGGGGGAATCACAGGGGGGGGGGGGGGGGGGGGGGGGCAGTGAGAGAGGAGGTTGTTAAACTGTCTTTGGAGGGAGGAGGAGAACTTCTTCAAAGTAGGCATACCTTGAGGAGATATCGCAGTGGAGTAGACAAAATGTTTAAGAAGGAACTGCAGATGCTGGAAAATCGAAGGTAGACAAAAATGCTGGAGAAACTCAGCGGGTGAGGCAGCATCTATGGAGCGAAGGAAATAGGCAATGTTTCGGGCCGAAACCCTTCTTCATGCCCATCTAGTTTAGATTAGTGTATTATTGTCACATGTACCGAAATACAGTGAAAAGCTTTTTGTTGTGTGCTAACCTGTCAGCGGAAAGGCTGTACATGATTACAATCAAGCCACCCACAGTGTACAGATACAAGATAAAGGGAATAAGGAAAATAATGTTTAGTGCAAGATCGAGTCCTGTAAAGTCCGATTAAAGATAGATGGGAGGTCAGGACTGCTCTCTAGTTGGTGATAGGGTAGTTCCGTTGCCTGATAGCCAGTTGGGAAAAAAATGTCCCTAAATCTGGAGGTGTACGCCTAGTTATGTGAAGGAGAGGGTTTCGGAATTAATTTGGACAAGAACATTTGGGCATCATATTGCAAATTGATGATAAATCCTTCCTATCTCTGTAATCAATGAGTTCATCATGTATGCTTCAAGAAACGTCTGCAGGTATGCATGCATGTGATAATTACTAGACCTAACAAAGTTGTTGCAAGGATAGACACTAAATTCTGGAGTAACTCAGAGGGTCAGGCAACATCTTTGGAGTAAAAGAATAGGTGATGTTTTGTGTCGGAACCCTTCTTCAGTCAATATGACACTCGCTCAATAGTCTCTTGACAGAGTCTTTGGCAATAGCCACACGACCTACTCTGCAACTGCTGGCCAGGCAACGCTTGTGGTCAGGGAACGTTAACGTTTTATGTTGGTGACATTTCGTCAGTGTTGCTGCATCTGCAGAATTGTGTTCTTGCTTTGGTGGACAATCCAGCTTCTGCAACCATTTGGAAATTTGCCTTTATTCCACTTTTGTGTTTTTCCTGAGACCGCACTCTCAGCTGTCACAGGCCAGTCAGCCTCTGATATTTTGTCACGGAAATGCTAAACATGCATTGCACCCCATCATGTTTTATTTCAGTTGCATTTCAGATAAATATCTCGTTGCATATTGTGAAAACTATTTTAGACTTTAGAGATACAGCGCGGAAACAGGCCCTTCGGCCCACCATGTCCGCGCTGGCCAATGATCATCCTGTATACTCGCACTATCCTACACACTAATGATAATTTACAATTTAACCAAAGCCAATTAACCTACAAACCTGTACATCTTTGGATTGTGGGAGGAAACCGGAGCACCCAGAGAAAACCCATGCGGTCACAGTCCCTGGCGCTGTAAGGCAGCAAACCTACCACCACGCCGCCCTAATTCCTGAAAGTCTGTTTGGTCATTTGTCTCTTAAACAATTGTGATGTAAACTTATATCAAACCATTAATTCTGTGGAAAACATTATAGTTGATGCTGCATAGCAGTAAAGTTGCAGAACATTTAATATAGAACATAGAACAGGAGCAGGCCCTTCAACACACAATGTCCGTGCCGAACATGATGCCAAGTTAAACTAATAGAAACATAGAAAATAGGTGCAGGAGTAGGCCATTCGGCCCTTCGAGCCTGCACCGCCATTCAATATGATCATGGCTGATCATCCATCTCAGTATCCTGTACCTGCCTTCTCTCCATACCCACTGATCCCTTTAGCCACAAGGGCCACATCTAACTCCCTCTTAAATATAGCCAATGAACTGGCCTCAACTACCTTCTGTGGCAGAGAATTCCAGAGATTCACCACTCTCTGTGTGAAAAATGTTTTTCTCATCTCGGTCCTAAAAGATTTCCTCCTTATCCTTAAACTGTGACCCCTTGTTCTGGACTTCCCCAACATCGGGAACAATCTTCCTGCATCTAGCCTGTCCAACCCCTTAAGAATTTTGTAAGTTTCGAAAAGATCCCCCCTCAATCTTCTAAATTCTAGCGAGTTCTAGCGGGAACAAGCCGAGTCTATCCAGTCTTTCTTCATATGAAAGTTCTGACATCCCAGGAATCAGTCTGGTGAACCTTCTCTGTACTCCCTCTATGGCAAGAATGTCTTTCCTCAGATTAGGAGACCAAAACTGTACGCAATACTCCAGGTGTGGTCTCACCAAGACCCTGTACAACTGCAGTAGAACCTCCTTGCTCATATACTCAAATCCTTTTGCTATGAATGCTAACATACCATTTGCTTTCTTCACTGCCTGCTGCACTTGCATGCCTACTTTCAATGACTGGTGTACCATGACACCCAGGTCTCGTTGCATCTCCCCTTTTCCTAATTGGCCACCATTCAGATAATAGTCTACTTTCCTGTTTTTGCCACCAAAGTGGATAACCTCACATTTATCCACATTATACTGCATCTGCCATGCATTTGCCCACTCACCCAGCCTATCCAAGTCACCTTGCAGCCTCCTAGCATCCTCCTCACAGCTAACACTGCCCCCCCAGCTTCGTGTCATCCGCAAACTTGGAGATGTTGCATTCAATTCCCTCATTCAAATCATTAATCTCCTCTACCTACATGCGATCCATATCCCTCCATTCCCTGCATATTCCAAGTGCCTATCTAAATGCCACAAACGTATCTGCTTCCTCCACATCGGTTTGGATGTTCCAGGCACCAATCACAATCTGTGTGTTAAAAAAACAAACTTGCCACGCACATCTCCTTTAAACTTTCCCCCTCTGACAATATAGCTATCCTCTCTTGTCTTTGACATTCCTCGCTGGGGAAAAAGGTCCTAACGATCTACCCTATCTAAGCCTCTCATAATTTCTATTAGGTCTTCCCTCAGCCTCCTGACGTTCCAGAAAAAAGCAATCCAAATTTGTCCAACCTCCTTATAGCTGATACCCTCTAATCCAGGCAGCATTCTAGTAAACCTCCTCTGTGTCCTCTCCATAGCCTTCATATGCTTCCTGTAATGGAGCAACTAGAAGTACACACGATACTCCAAATGTGGCCCAATCAAAGTTTCATGCAGCTGTGATGATTGCCTGACTCTGACCGATGAAGGCAATCATACCATACACCTTCTTTACTAATCTATCGACATGTGTTGCTACTTTCAACAAGCTGCAGAGTTGGACCCCCAAGATCCCTCTGTACATCGATGCTGTGAAGGGTTTTGTCATTAACTGTCTACTTGTCCTTTTCATTCAACCTTCTAAAGCATATCACCTCACACATGTTCAGAACAAACTTCATCTACCCATTTCTGCCAATGATCTATCTCTCACTGTGTCCTTTGACAGCCTTCCTCTCTGTTCGCAACTCCACCAATTTTGGTGTTGTCTGCCTTGGTTTTTTTTTAAAATCTGACCTGACAGTCACAATTTGTGGCCATTTTTGGCCCTTCTACTTTACTTCTTTCTTGCTTGCTTTATACTCCTCAAAAGCTGTATATGATTTTATCTTCCTAAACTTTGCATGTGCTTCCTTTTCCTTTATAGCCAAATGTACAGCCTCTCTGGTCATCTAAGGTTTCCTTTCCCTGCCATCTTTATCCCTCCTGTTTACTGGAACATGCCGGTCCTGAACTCTGATTAGCTGTCCTTTAAATAGCTCCCACGACTGACGGGGGCTTTTCCAATAACAGCCACTCTCAATTTACTCTTGTTAGCTCTTGCCTGATAATGTTGCAATCTACTGTACCCCATGTTAGCATCCCCCCCCCCCCCCCCTCCCCGCCTAAAGTCCAGACTTACTCTCATTCATATCTTTCTTAAAACTTATGGATAGACACAAAACGTTGGATTAACTTAGTGGGTCAAACAGCATCTCTGGAGAACAGGAAAGGAATAGGTGATGTTTTGGGTCAAAACCTTTCTTTAGACTGAGAGTTGGGAAGGGGGGGGGGGGGGGGAGCTAGAGGTATGAAAGGTTCAGAACAGTTCCAACATTTTGCATCTATCTTTGGTGTAAACAGCATCTGCAAATCCTTCCTACACATTAAAATGTGATGTGTGATCACTGTCCCTATACAGTCTGTGGGCTGGCATGGTGGCGCAGCGGTAGAATTGTTTCCTTACCGCGCCAGAGATCCTGACTACAGGTGCTGTCTCAGTGTCTGTACGAAGTTTTTACCGTGTACGTAAACTGCGTGGGTTTTCTCTGGGTGCTCCGGTTTCCACCCACACTCCAAAGATGTACAGGATTGTAGGTTCCTTGGCTTTGGCTAAATCGGCCCTCACGTGTGTGTGTGTGTGTGTGTGTGTGTGTGTGGTAGTGTTAATGTGTGGGGATCGATGGTCAGCATGGACTCAGTGCGCCAAAGGGCCTGTCTCCATGCTGTATCTCTAAACTAACCTAACATAAGGGACCAGTTGTTTAAAACAGAGGTACCTGGAAATGTACCTTCTCTGGTGAATCTCTGGAATTTCCTGCCCCAATGTGTGATGGAAACTGGATCGTCAGAGGTATTTGAAGTGGAGTCACAGGGCCATTGGGCCACAAAGCAAGGAAACGGGTCCTTCAACCCAACTTTCACACACTGACCAACATGCCCCATCTACACGTTCCACCTGCCTGTGTTTGGCTTATATCCCTCTAAACCTGTCCTATCTATGTACCTGTCTAACTGTTTCTTAAATGTTGGGATAGTCCCTGCCTCAACTATCTCCTCTGGCAACTTGTTCCATATATCCATCACCCTATGTGTGAATAGTTTACCCCTCAGATTCCTATTAGAGTTGAGGCCTGACTTGATCAGCCATGAGCATGTTAATAAAAGACTCAAAATGCTGGAGTAGCTCAGCAGGTCAGGCAGCATCTCTGGAGAACATGGATAGGTGACGTATCAGGTCGAGGCCCCTCTTCAGACTGACTGTATCGCGGTTGGGGGGGGGGGGGGAAGAAGAAAGTTGGAAGAGGAATGAGGGAGGACAACCTGTGGCAGTTACCAGGTGGACATGGGTGAGGATGGTTTTTGATAGGCAGATGGGTGAAACAAAGGCCAGAGATAAAAGCAGAAAACGAGGGACAGATTTGAAGAGTTGCCAATTGTGAATCCAGAGAAAGAAAAGAAGCGGGGAGAGGAGGGGAGGTGGTGGGAGGGGAGAAACATCTGGGAGTCCAGGTGGGGCACAGGGGAGGGGAGGGGGGGAGGGGGGGAGAAAGGGGGAGTTGGAGGAGGGGGGGGGGGGGGGGGGCTTAGTTAGAGCTTGCCTAAAATTGAAGAATTCAATGTTCATATCGCTGGGTTGTAAGCTACCCAAGTGGAATATCAGGTGATGTTCCTCCAATTCGTGTGTGGCCTCACTCTAACAGTGGAGAGGGCAGAAAGGTCAGTACGGGAAGGCGATTTAAAATGGTTGGCAACCAGAGATACCGTAGGCCTCAGCAGTAGAGGCATATTAATAGCAAATAATGCTAATTGGAAGGTAAATCACAAGACATTGATGTCAACTTGCCTGAGACTCTTGAGAATAAAAGTACTCAGGAATATTTTTTGCATTCAATGTGAGCAGTCAGAGCCTCGGTTTAACATATTAAAAGCAATTGTAGCAGTGCAGCACTTCAATAAAGATGATGTTACTGCTGCAGCCACACTTACTAACTAGAAAGATAACCGCAATCCCAGTGGCCATCAAGGGCACCGTGACTTTGAATTTAAGAATTGGGCTCCTTCCAGATTTAAACTGGAATTATGTCTGAGGATGATCATTAAAGCTTTCTCTTTAATGTGAATCTTTGTATTCTGCAAAAAGCTCTTCTAAGAAATCTCTCACTGCTTCAATGTAGTCAAGCAACGGTGGTGGTGGCGGTGGGTGCATGGGATGAGCTGCTAGGGGAGGTAATTGAGGCTGATACTTGCACAACGTTTAAGAAACATTTAGACAGGTACATAGGATAGGTTTAGAGGGATATGGGCCAAATGCAGGCAGGTGCAATGAGTGTACATGGGACATGTTGGTCAGTGTGCGCAGGTTGGGCCAAAGGGCCTGTTTCCATGTTGTAAGACTCTATGACTCAAACTGCCCAATCAATACTGTCTCACCAATGGTACATCCTCTTGGTCCAAAGTTCCTCCATGTATTCCATCCCGCCCAACACTTTTAATTCTGTCAGCTGATCAACGATTAGCATGTGCACTCGTAACTCCAATGTTAATGTACTCTGGTCTAATGTCCCTGTCATTCAGAATCAGAATCAGAATCACACTTTATTCGCCAAGTATATTTTGCAACATACAAGGAATTTCATTGGCCAGGTCAGTCATACAATTAAAAGCACCAGTTCACTCAAAAAAACACATTTTAACATGAACATCCACCACAGTGACACCTACACATTCCTCATTGTGATGGAAGGCGAAATAAAGTTCAAGTCTCTTCCTTTTGTTTTTCCTCGGTCGTGGGCCTCGAGCCCCCGTTGACGGGATGATCTTAACTCCCGTAGCCGGCGGCGTACGGGCCCTCCGCATTGAGGCGATCCGCTCCCTCATCGAGGAGATGTCAGCTCCCCCGCGCTGGGCGATCGAACCTCGCGTCGGGGCTGGTCGAACCTTCCGCGACGTTGGAGCTTCCCGCTAGCCTCTCCCGTCTGCGAACTCTTTATGTTAAAGTCCGTGATGGTTGCGGTGGGAGCGATCCCAGGCAAGGGATCAGCTCCGATGTTAAATCCGCGCCCCGCGGTGGGGCTCACGACAGTCCGAGGAGGCCTCCAGGTCCATCGATGGTAGGCCGCAGAGCCCGGAGAATGTGATCCGAAAATTGATCACATCTCCGGGAAGGTAAGAGCTTGAAAAAAAGTTTCCCCCGATCCCCTCCCTCCTCCCCCCACATAAAACAAACCGAAGAACATTAAAACAAACTTTTAACAAACTAAAAAATAACAAAAAGAAAGAAAATACGACCAGACTGCCGGCAGGGCAGTCATCTCCCCGGCGCCCCAATGGTCTACACTTCATGGTTATATTTGTATCTCCACTTTGACTGGATAGTCTTTGTTCTTCGTTCTTCCTTTGGATTGAGGATTACTTGCTTCCACTCTGATTACAAGGAGCAAGATGAGGCTAATGTGGAACTTGCAGACTGTCTGGGTCTTGCAGACCCCCGGGGCAGGGGCTGGGTGGGGTGTCTCGGGTTTTAATTCTTGGGTTTGGGGTTTGCATCATGTGGTTTTAATCTCCGTGCCAACACAATTGGTTTGGTTTATTTATTGTTACATGTACAGAGATACAGTGAAAAGCTTGTTCTGCACGCTCTCCAGTCAAATCATACTATATGCGGGTTAGGCAGCATCGCTGGAGAACATGGATAGGCGACATTTCAGGTCAGGACCTTTCTTTAGATGGATGCAGTTTGTGTTTGACCAGAAATCTACCCATGGCCTCCAGAAACGCTGCCTAACCCGCTGAGTCACTCCACCACTGTGTCCTTTTTAGTAAACCAGCATTGGCAGTTCCATGTGTTAAAGTACATCGTAAACAACTTGCTTATCTTGTTACTCTCTCTTGACTCATTGCTGCCTTGGCATCTGAAGAATACCTTGGAGGTTCAGTTTTAGTTTAGTTTAGAGATGCAGTGCGGAAACAGACCCTTCGGCCCACCGAGCCCGCACGAACCGGCGGTCCCCGCACATTAACACTATCCTACGCACACTGGAGACAATTTACACATACACCAAGCCAATTAACCAACAAACCTGGACGTCTTTGGAGGGTGGGAGGAAACCAAAGATCTCAGAGAAAACCCACATGGTCACGGGGAAAACGTACAAACTCCGTACAGACGGCGCCCATAGTCGGGATCGAACCCGGGTCTCCGGCGCTGTAAGGCAGCAACTCTACCGCTGCGCCACCGTGGCCACCAAAAAATAGCCCTGGAGTTGCCGTGGATTGAAGCCGGGACCTCACACATGCAAAGCACACGCTCCACCACTGAACTACATCCCAGGCAGTTTTGGATGGCTAAGTTGCAGAAGACAGGGAGCAATCATTATTTCACCTCTTCTGCCACTGCCTCAACCTGCAGCAAAACACGCAGTCATCATCTTATCTTAATTCCATTCCTTTATAATTTGGTTTTAGTTTGGTTGGAGATACAGCATTGAAACAGGCTCTTCGGTCCTCTGAGTCCACGCCAACCAGCGATCACCAATTCACACTAGTTCTATGCTATCCCACTTCTGCATTCACTCGCTACATACTAGAGACAATTTGCTGAGGCCAATTAATCTAATGTGCAAACTCCACACAGACAGCAGCTGAGGTTAGGATGGAACGTGGGTCTCTGCGGCTGTGAGGCAGAGACTCTACCAGCTGCACCACAATGCCACTCTGTTAGAGAATACAGGGCTTCACATTGTTTCGTCACTGGTACGTAATCATCTGGGGGAGGTCTGCAAGCACACTGGCAGTACCCATGATCTGATGAGTACTAAAGACGGTTAGACCTGCTGCCAGCTAATCCATCCTTATCTCCACCAGTCTGGCCCCAAAACAACAGAGGGAACGTAAATACTGCTGGAGGAAAATCACGAGAAAGGTCTCGTGTACCCAGGGTTAGCACCTCATAGATAACCTGAATGTGCTGACCAACAAGAAGCATAGTGTGTCCACAACGTCTGGACTGTCCTCATGTCCATGATGACCAACATCAATGAAGAACCTCTTGGCTTCTTTATCAGCACCCTCCAATAGGTTCATTTGGAGCAGAATTAGGCTATTTGGCCCATCGAATCTACTCCGCCATTCAATCATGGCTGATACATCATTCCCTCTCAACCCCATTGTCCTGCCATCTCCCCATAACCTTTGACACCTGCACTAATCAAGAATCTGTCAATCTCCACCAAAAATACCCAATGACTTGGTCTCCACCTTTTTTACCTGATGTTATAAAAAAGGGAAGCACAGTTTAAAAAAAATCAAAAATATTTGTTCAAATATTGATTTAATATATACAGTACAGTAAAAAAACAAACAGAACCCGCCACCAGAATACATGACAAACAATAAACTATTACACAACTATCTTACACTCCGCGGTGCCCAGCGGTCCCGGAAATCCCCCAGAGCACCCATGGACAGCGCGTAGTCCCTCTAACACCACCCAGGCACGGACGTAACCCCGGAAAAAAAGTGCAGCACAGTGGCGCAGTGGTAGAGTTGCTGCCTTACAACGCCACGGGTGCTGTCTGTACGGAGTTTGCACGTTCTCCCTGTGTTCGCGTGGGTTTTCTCCAGATGCTCCGGTTTCCTCCTACACTCCAAAGACGTACAGTTTTACAGGTTAATTGGCTTCAGTAAAATTATAAATTGTCCCTAGTGTGTAGGATAGTGCGGGTGTATGGCGTGATCACTGGTCGGCTCGGACGCATGGGCCGAAGCGCCTGTTTCCATGCTGTATTTCTAAAATCTGAAGCTTCTGTGGGAATGACTTCCACAGATTCACCCTCCTCTGACTAAAGAGGGTTCTGTAAAATAACTGTTTTTTCGAAAACTATTGATGACAGTAAAGAATCCCTGGATAGAACATAATTTGGCAATCCCTCAAGGTTGAGAACTAGTTGCATCTGGTCCACTTTTCCCAGTTCCACGGTGACTGATAAACTAATGAAGAGTCAATTAACTACAATGTAACGCGTTCTTGAATTGGAAAACCCACTTGGCTGCGAGAGAAAATAAATGTTTATCAGGCACCTGGAGGCAGACGTTGAACAGAGAGTCTGTGACCCAAAGTACTGATGGTGGCTGGCGAGGGCACAGAACATCTAGCGATTTGATGTTAACTAAAACATACCTACATTTTTCAGCATTATCTGGAGTGGCTGCGGGCCAAACTCACAAGGTCTGTTCTGCCAAGAGCCAATATCAAAGATAAACATATCAGTGGAGGGAACACTTTAACAACATTTAAAAGACAGGTACATGGATAGAAAATGATTGACGAGAATGATCCCAGGCATGAGTAGGTTAATGTATGATGAGCATTTGACGTAACTGGGCCTGTACCCGCTGGAATTTAGAAGGATGAAGGGAGACTTTGTTGAAACTAACTGCTTAGTGAAAGGCTTGAATAGTGGATGTGGAGAGGATGCTTCCACTCGTGGGAGAGTCTAGGACCAGAGGCCATAGCCTCTGAATAAAAGGAGATGAGGAGGAATTTCTTTAGTCAATGGGTGGTGAGTCTGTGGAATTCATTGCCACATATGGCTGAGAAGGCCAAGTCATTGGGTATTTTTAAAGCAAAGATGACAGACACTTGATTGGTAAGGGTGTCAAGGGTTATGGGGAGAAGGCAGGAGAATGGGGTTGAGGGGGTAAGATAGATCAGCCACGATTGAATGGAGGAGTAGATTTGATGGGTCAAATGGCCCACTTCTGCTACTATGACTTATGCATTAAAAGGTTTGAATGAATATGGGCCAAATGCAGGCAGGTGGGACTAATATAGATGGGGCATTTTGGTCAGTGTGGATAAGATGGGCCGAAGGGCCTGTTTCCATGCTGCATGACTCTATGCCTCTAATATAATTTAGGTGAAATTGCCACAGAAAATCTTATCGGCACTTTGTGGACATCAGTTTTGCAAGTTTCACACATAGGAATTAGACGTAGACATGTTTACCTGTCTGAAGAAGCATCCTGACATGAAATGTGGTCTGACCTTTCCCACCACAGATGCTGCCTGACCTGCAGATTTTATCCAGCACTTTGTTTTTCAGAGTCTCAAAGTGACATTGCACTGGGAAACCTGATAATCTGGTTCTGAGATCCTTGTCAAATGACATTCTCAATCATCATGTAATTTTCACAAAGAGGTAGATGACACACTACAGTGTTTTAAAGATCAAAATAAGGACTTGGATCACTTTCAAAGCCAAGATTCAAAGACAAAATCTCCACCTTGTTTGTGAAGAGCGATGTGATTTAGATGACCGTCTGTCTGTGGAGAGGGTGGAAAGACCAAAGATTTCATGACGTAGGTGGTTCTAAGAATCATCACAAATTATTTTATGTGAAAATGTATGAAAGATAAATGCAACATAACCATCACAAACCACACCAACCATTGATTAACCATTCACACTAGTTCTATGTTATTCCCACTTACTCATTCACTCACAATACATAAGGGGCAATTTACAAATCTTCTTGCAAGAAGTGCCTGACTGCATTCCTGGAATTTTCCGGGGGTCCTCCGCCCCCCTGTTACTCAAAGAATGTGCCGACAGCCTGCTCAAGTGCCCCAATCTCTAAAACCCCCTTCCTTTGTCACAGCATTCATCCAATAATGACGTGTTTGCAAATGCAAGTATGTTGCATGTCCCTTTGAGATCTGGTTGCAAGGACTGCAAGGAGACAACCATGCCAACAAAGACACCGAGTGCTGGAGCAACTCAGCGGGTCAGGCAGTATCTCTGGGGACTGTGGATAGGTGACATTTTGTGTCGGAGGCCTTCTTCAGATCCTTCAATCTTGCAAACACTTCAATAGGGAACATCACACTGAAACATACCACTGGTAAGAAGTCCCGGGGATAGTCTTACCTTCCGCTCCCTCAAGGTCAGCTGCAGGAGGCTGATAAGGGCTAGACGAGGAGAAGGACATCGGTTCGTGGGACAATGGAAGTGGAGGTGCTGGCTACAACGGGCCTTTGTGGCCAGCTGCAGCCTGGACCGTAAAATGGCACCAGAATGATGCCTCTTGCATATGGACTCAGAGGGCTGTTCTGTACATTCTGTACTAACTGGAGGATTGTGTCATGAACGGGGATAGTCTTGCTGAGTTGTATAACAAAAATGAATTTCACTGTACCTTGGTAAACGTGGTAATAAAGAAATCATAGAACCATTAGTTTCAGTGACCTTACCCAGCAAAACTTGCTAATCCTGTTCTGTGATCCTTGCAAATGATGTTCTCAATTGTCAAAAGGCAAGTGTTTTATTGTCATATGTATCGAAATGCACCAAGATATTCGTCCTTGCTGCAACGCAACAAATTTGTAAGCACAGTACTCAATAGATGATATAATAAACAAACAAAAAAAAAGTTTGAGAAATTAAAAAAATCACCCAATATAGTGCAAAAATACAAAACAAGGGAGGTGCCGTGGTAGTCTGGCGTGCTGATCTCTACCTGTCTGAGGCCAGGCGCCAACTCTCAGACACCTCCTCCTACTGATCCTTGGACCATGACCCCACGGATGAGCACCAGGCCATTATCTCAAACACTATCACTGGCTTTATCACATCCGGCTCCCTGCCCTCCCAAGCCTCCAACCTCATCGTTCCCCAACACCGCACGGCCCGATTTTACCTTCTCCCCAAAATCCATAAACATGACTGTCCTGGCAGACCCAGTTTCTGCTTGTTCTTGTCCCACCAAACTTATTTCCACATACCTCGACTCCATCCTATCCCCTTTAGTCAAATCCCTCCCTACCTATGTCCAAGACACCTCACACGCTCTTCGTCTCCTCCATGACTTCCGTTTTCCAGGCCCCCATTCACTCATCTTCACCATGGATGTCCAGTCAAGGGCCTGTCCCACCAGCATGCGATTGCATGCGTCTAGCGCGACCAAACGGAAGCGGAGTTCGCGCTAAGTTCACGGTAAGTACGCGCAAAGTTCGCGCGTGACGTGATTTACGTCAAACTCACCAATCAGCTGGGCAGGGGGCGGGCTGACTGAATTTGGACGTTGCACGGCGTCGGGCGGTGACGTCATCACGAAACGGCACGCCGGGCGGTGGCATCATCGCGCAACGCCACGCGCTAGGCGTACGCCATCAAGACGCTGCGTACTACGTCAAGGCGTTGCGTACCCCGTCGAGATGCTGCGTACGCCCTTAATGCGCCTGCGGGCTGACAGGCCGTTGGCGCGCAAAGATTTCGTACAGTGCGGGATTTTCAGACCCCGCGCGATGTCGGGACCAGCCCCGCAAAACTCCATACGCCTCCGCGGTTCGAAGTGGGACCAGCCCCGCGCAGCCGTACGCCCCATGCAACCACGTTTGGTCGCGCTAGACGTATGCAATCGCATGCTGGTGGGACAGGCCCTTCACTCTACACCTCCATTCCCCACCAGGAGGGTTTTAAAGCCCTCCGTTCCTTCCTCGTCGCAGAACCAACCAATCCCCGTCTACCGATACTCTCCTCCGCCCAGCAAAGCTGGTCCTTACCCTCAACAACTTTTCCTTTGACACCTCACATTTCCTCCAAATCCAAAGCGTAGCTATGGGTACGCGCATGGGCCCCAGCTATGCTTGCCTCTTTGTAGGGTACGGCGAACAATCCTTGTTCGAGGCGTACCGTGGCCCTATCCCCGAACTCTACCTCCGCTACATTGACGACTGCATGGTGCTACCTCGGCACCCATGCAGAACTCACTGACTTCATCCATTTCACCACTAACTTCCATCAGGCACTCAAATTCACCTGGACCATTTCGGACATCTCCCTACCGTTTCTAGACCTCACTATCTCCATCTCAGGTAACAGACTACCGATCGACATCTACTATAAACCCACTGACTCCCATCTGGACTACACTTCTTCCCACCCTGCTTCCTGTAAGAACTTTATCCCCTACTCCCAATTCCTCTGTCTACGCCGCATCTGCACCCAGGATCAGGGCCGGTCTTAGGATGTGCGGGGCCCAATTGGGAACAATTTTGGTGGGCCCCAGGTTCCCAGCCAAGGTGTGCCAGCCCAGTTATTTAGTATATATTATGAAATTGTACACTGATGAGCTATGGATTATACACTGTGTGAATCTCTCCTGCTTCCTCCCGTTTGACTGTCAGTAGCTCCGCTGGCTTCCAACATTTACCGTAGCTGCTAATTACCATTAAACTGCATTATGCGATTGGACACAATGCCCTTGGAGACAGCGGCTGATTGGACGGGAGGAGACCTATTTGTTGATTGGACGGGAATTTTAAAGCAAGCTGGTTGATGATTGGATGCAACCCCCTTAGAGACAGCGATTGATTGGCCGCCAAATAAAATAGTCAAATCTGTAACAAAAATCGCTGGTCGGTGCGAACTCAGTAGACTATCTGGTTGTATCTCCAAACTAAACAGTATAACATGCAGGTACATTCATTTAAAATTAAATTCAGTGATTATTTCACATGATTTCTTACTGTGTAAAGCTCAATATCTGACCAATTTCTGTTTAACACGTTTGGTCTGCCGTGAGCATTTTTCTCTCCCAAAACAGTTCATATCTAGCAAACCGATCAACGAGCCAGACAGCAGTTGGACGCAGTCATAGAAACATAGAAAATATGTGCAGGAGTAGGCCATTCGGCCCTTTGAGCCTGCACCGCCATTCAATATGATCATGGCTGATCATCCAACTCAGTATCCTGTACCTGCTTTCTCTCCATACCCCCTGATTCCTTTAGCCACAAGGGCCACATCTAACTCCCTCTTAAATATAGCCAACGAACTGGCCTCAACTACACTCTGTGGCAGAGAATTCCAGAGATTCACCACTCTCTGTGTAAAAAATGTTTTTCTCATCCCAGCCCTAAAAGATTTCCCCTTTATCCTTAAACTGTGACCCCTTGTTCTGGACTTCCCCAACATCGGGAACAATCTTCCAGCATCTAGCCTGTCCAACTCCTTAAGAATTTTGTGCATTTCTATAAGATCCCCCCTCAATCTTCTAAATTCTAGCGAGTACAAGCCGAGTCTATCCAGTCTTTCTTCATATGAAAGTCCTGACATCCCAGGAATCAGTCTGGTGAACCTTCTCTGTTACTCCCTCTATGGCAAGAATGTCCTTCCTCAGATTAGGAGCCCAAAACTGTACGCAATACTCCAGGTGTGGTCTCACCAAGACCCTGTACAACTGCAGTAGAACCTCCCTGCTCCTATACTCAAATCCTTTTGCTATGAATGCTAACATACCAATCGCTTTCTTCACGGCCTGCTACACCTGCGTGCCTACTTTCAATGACTGGTGTACCATGACACCCAGGTCTCGTTGCATCTCCCCTTTTCCTAATCGGCCACCATTCAGATAATAGTCTACTTTCCTGTTTTTGCCACCAAAGTGGGTAACCTCACATTTATCCACATTATACTGCATCTGCCATGCATTTGCCCACTCACCCAGCCAAAACAAGTCACCTTGTAGCCTCCTAGTTTAGAGGGGTTTAAACGGTTTAGAGATGTTTAGAGGGCTTCAGATGGGTTCAGAAGTGTTCAGAAGTGTTATATAGGGAAATAGGGGGGAATAGAGGGGGGTTAGAGGTGTTCAGAGGGTCCCAGAGGGGTTTAGAGACGTTATAAGCCCCCCTTGAGAAATTGTATTTCTCTGAAATTGAAGATAGACATAAAGCTGGAGTAACTCAGCAGGCCAGGCAGCGCAGCGACTCTGGAGAGAAGGCCCTTCTTCAGACTGAATTGAACTCTCATCGGTGAGAGTACTTGTGATTGTCTGAAGAAGGATCTCGACCAGAAACGCAACCCTCTCCCCAGAGCCGCTGCCCGTCCCGCTGAACCACCTTTAACTTCAGAACCAAACAAAAAACACAGAGTGCTGGTGGAACTCAGCGGGCAAGGCGGCTGCCTCACCCGCTGGGTTTCTCCAGCATTTTCGTCTACCGCAAAACGTCAATGATTCCGGGAATGCTGAGGCAACGGGGTGATAGAGCTAGAGAGAGACGAGATGGGGAGCGGGAGAGAGAGCGAGAGAGAGGGAGGAAGGGAGAGAGCAAAACCCAGAGAGACACAACGTGAGTCGGTAGGTGAATGACTAACCTGCACACCAGGAAGAAGCCCGTTCTCGCGGTCCGGGGCCCTCACTCATGATGGTGAGTTTAAAGAAATTCTCAATGTGTCATCGATCTACATTCCTCAGTAATTGTAATTGTGTTTTAAACAAGTATTATTGACGCCGCGTGAATTTTATTCAAAGGAACATGGCGTCATTAATACTCATTCAAAACACAATAACATTTACTGAGGAATGTGGATGGATGCAGATTGATATAACATCTTGTTAACTACTTCATGTTAAGAAGTGCTAACAGTGCTAGTTAACAAATCGTTTGTGTCTGATGGCCATGCAGCGGTTGTTATACATGTCTGTTTAAAAAGAAAATCCGGATGGCGAATTAAAAAAAAATCTTTATTTAACAAAGAGAATTCGTATTTCCGTACGAAATACGGAACATTAGTGCGGGGCCCAATTGGGGGCAAACGGTCAAATCGGCTTAAGGCCGGCCCTGCCCAGGATGAGGTGTACCAAACCAGGGCATCGGAGATGTCCTCATTCTTTAGAGAACAAGGTTCCCCTCTCCGACTATAGATGAGGCTGTCACCAGAATCTCTTCTAAATCCCGTAGCTCCGCTCTCACTCCCCACCCCCCCACTCGTAACAAGGACAGAGTCCCCCTTGTCCTCACTTTCCACCCTACAAGCCGTCACATGCAACAGATAATCCTCCGACATTTTCGCCACCTCCAATGGGATCCCACCACTGGCCACATCTTCCCATCTCCTCCCCTTTCGGCTTTCTGCAGAGACCACTCCCTCCGTAACTCCCTGGTCAATTCGTCCCTTCCCACCCAAACCACCCCCTCCCCTGGTACTTTCCCTTGCAACTGCAGGAAATGCTACACTTGTCGCTTTACCTCCCCCCTTGACTCCATCCAAGGACCTAAGGAGTCTTTCCAGGTGAGGCAGAGGTTCACCTGCATCTCCTCCAACCTCATCTATTGCATCCGCTGCTCTAGGTGTCAACTGCTCTACATCGGTGAGACCAAGCGCAGGCCAACACCTCTGCACAGTTCGCATTAACCAACCTGATCTCCCGGTGGCTCAGCACTTCAACTCCTCCTCCCATTCCGAATCCGACCTTTCTGTCCTGGGCCTCCTCCATGGCCAGAGTGAGTCCCACCGATAACTGGAGGAGCAGCATCTCATATTTCGCTTGGGTAAAATATGCGGTATGAACATTGACTTCTCCAATTTCAAGTAGTCCTTGCTTTCGCCCTCCTTCCCCTCCCCTTCCCAGCTCTCCCACAGCCCACTGTCTCCGCCTCTTCCTTTCTTCTCCCCCCTCCCCCACCCCCACATCAGTCTGAAGAAGGGTCTCGACCCTCGAAACGTCACCTATTCATTTGCTCCATAGATTGCTGCCTCACCCGCTGAGTTTCTCCAGCATTTTTGTCTACCTTCGATTTTTCCAGCATCTGCAGTTCTTTCTTAAACAGGGCCCAAACCCCTCGTGCAAAAAAAAGCAGTTCGAAGTTTAGTTGGAGTTTGTAGAGTTTAATAGCCTGAAGGTTGTTGGGAAGAAACTGTTCCTGAACCTGGATGGTACATTTTTCAGACTCCTGTACCTTCTTCCTGATGGCAGAAGTGAGAGTGTGGCCAGGGTGGTGTGGGTCCTTGAAGATGCTGGCTGTCTTTTTGAGGCAATGCTTCCTATAGATCCCTTTGGTGGTGGGGAAGTCAATACCCATGATGGACTTCACATGCAGTGTTCACCACGTTTTGGAATCTTCGTTCCTGGGCTTTCAAGTTGCCAAACCAGGCTGTGATGCAACCACTCAATATGCTGTTTACCGTAGAGTATTCGTCGACATACTGAATCTCCTCAATCTTTTAAGGAGGTAGAGACGTTGATGGGCTTTCTTCAGGACTGCATCAATGTGTGGGGTCCAGAACAGATCTTCAGAGATATGAATGCCCAGGAACGATGTTGTTGACTCCCTCCACCACTGACCCATTAATAAAGACGGGTTTGTGGATCCTTGACCTTCATCTTCTCAAGTCAACAATCAGTTCCTTGGGTTTTACTGATGTTGACAGCAAGGTTGTTGTTCTCGCTCCATTCAATCAGATGACTGGTCTACCTCCTTGACTCTTGACACATCATTATATGTAATTCGTCCAACAACGGTGGTTTCATCAATAAATTTAAGAATGGAGTTGGAATCGTGTCCAGCTACACAGTCAGGGATATAGAGCAGGGCACTGAGCACACAGCCTGGACATGCCCCTATGCTGATGGTTATCGAGGAAGCAATTTGTATGGATTGTGTTCTATTGGTGAGTAGGTCAAGGATCCAGTTGCAGGCGGATGCACAGAGATTCAGCTCCCTGAGCTTGGTAACAGGTTTAGAGGGGATGATGGTGCTGAACGCGGAGCAGCAGTCTATGAACAACAGCCTGATGTATGTGTGTTTAAAGTCCAAGTGGTCCAGTGCAGAGTGACGAGCGAGATCGCATCCCCCGTTGATCTACTGAAGTGGTAGGGCCCAGCTTCTTGCTGAGGATGGAGTGAATATGCACCATAACCAATCTCATAAGCATTATGTAACTTTTATGAAAAACGTTAGGTGATACATTGCATTGTTTTCATAAGTTATAGGAGAGGAATTAGGCTATTAGGTCCATCAAGTCTACTCCACCATTCAATCATGACTGATCTTCCTTTCCCACTCAATCCCATTCTCCTGCCTTCTCCCCATTACCCCTGGTACCCTTACTAATCTAGAACCTGTCATTGACCTGGCCTCCACAGCCCAAAGATCAAAATAAATACTCGCATCAGTTTCAAGGGCAAGGTCTCGAACTTGTTTGTAAAGAGAGAGGCTATTTAGTTGTCTATGGAGAGGGTGGGAAGGGCAAGGATTCAATGCAATAGTTGGTATTGGAAAACAAGAAGACTTCTGTAATGTCTCGCGTTCAATGACTTGGAGCAATGAACAGTTTTGACAATGCCAAGAATGTTCGATGTGGCCCAAACCACATCTGACAATTAATTGTTTAGCTATACAGACACAGCATGGAAACAGGCCATTCGGCCCATCGAGTCCATGGCAACCATCGATCACTTTTTCACACTAGTTCTATCTTATTCTACTTTCCTTCTCACTATTCCCTCTCACTTTAAACCTATGTTCTCTAGTTCTTGATTCCCCAACCCTGGTAAAAGACTGTGCATTCACCCTGTCTATTGCCCTCATCATTACCAATTTCACCCCTCAAGATCACCCCGCATTCTCCTGTGCTCCAAGGAATAAACCCCCAGCCTGACCAGCCTCCCTATAGTTCAGCCCCGCAAGTCCTGACAAATCCTGGTAAATCTGCACCCTTGCAACTACCTCCTCTGGCAGCTCGTTCCATATTCCCACCACCCTCAGAGTGGAAAAGTGGCCCCTCAGTTTCCCATTAAATCTTTCCCCTCTCACCATAAACCTGTGTCCTCTGGTCCTTGATTCCGCTACTTTGGGTAAAAGATTCTATGCATCTACGCTATCATTTCCCCTCATGATTTATACACGTCTATAAGATCAAAGTCTTACGCTTGCTTGACTGTATTTGATTATGTATTTCTTTCTTGACTGCTCTTGTGACACCCCGTGATATCATTTTCTACTGTAAAATCACCATCTTTCTTTCACTATACACTGTCAATTGTCCCTGTTTCCCCAATTAGCTTCCGTCAGTTCTAGTCTGAATTCTCCCCCGTGTGGTGGTTTGGTGTATTGCATACTATAAAACCTTTTCTAAGCATGTTAAAGTTATAACTGCATTTCTTTGTTATTACACACTAGTTTTAGTTTCAGTATTAGAGATACAGAATGGAAACAGACCCTTCAGCCCACTAAGTCCATGCTGACCAGCAATCACTCGCTCACATTAGTTCTATGTTATCCCACGTTTGCATCCACTCCCCACACACGAGGGGGAAATTTTACTGAGGGCCAATGAATCCACAAGCCTACACAGTTTTGGGATGTAGGAGGAAACCGGAGCACCTGGAGAAATCCTATCACAGCAAGTACATGTAAACTCCGCACAAGCAGCACCCATGGTCAGGATTGAATCCTGGTCTCTGATGCTGTAAGGCAGCAACTCTACCGCTGCATCTCTATGCCGCCCTAACTGCTGTGGCTCAATGCATACATACATTTATTTCAGAGTGCACAAGATCATAATTGATAGGAGCGGAATTAGGCCATTTGGCCCATCAAGTCTAATCTGCCATTCAATCATGGCTGATCTATCTCTGCCTCTTAACCCCATTCTCCCCATAACCTCTGACACCTGCACTAACCAAGAATCTATCTATCTCTGCCTTAAATATATCCACTGACTTGGACTCCACAGCTGTGGCAAAGAATTCCACAGATTCACCACCCTCGAGGTAGGGTAGTGCTTACCGCGGGTGGAGCTCCGAGGCGGAAAGCATGGGGAGTGCTCCTACACGGAGACCATGGTGGGGTGGTGCTCTGAAGCAGACGTCTGGGGAGTGCTCCTACACGGAGACTGTGGTGGGGTGGTGCTCCGAAGCAGAGGTCTGGGGAGAGCTCCGACGCGGAGACCACTGGGGAAGCATCTATGAGAACAGCTGAATTGCTTGTGGAAACGGCCGCATGCGACGGCAATAGTGCACTGTTCCAGAGAAGCGCAACTAGTGCAGTTTAGTGCAGCGTAGGTTCACGGAGTGCAGCGTAGGTTTACAAGGTTAATCCCCGGGATGGCGGGACTGTCATATGTGGAAGGATTGGAAAAACTGGGCTTGTATTCACTGGAATTTAGAGGCAGGAAACATGTTCCCGATGTTGGGGGAGTTCAGAACCAGGGGCCACAGTTTAAGAATAAGGAGTAAGCCATTTAGAATGGAGACGAGGAAACACTTTTTCTCACAGAGAGTTGTGAGTCTCTGGAATTCTCTGCCTCAGAGGGTGGTGGAGGCAGGTTCTCTGGATGCTTTCAAGAGAGAGCTAGATAGGGCTCTTAAAAATAGCGCAGTCAGGGGATATGGGGAGTAGGCAGGAGTGGGGTACTGATTGGGGATGATCAGCCATGATCACATTGAATGGCGGTGCTGGCTCGAAGGGCCGAATGGCCTACTCCTGCACCTATTGTCTTTTATTGTCTATGAGAGGGGATCTTATAGAAACATATAAAATTATAAAAGGTCTGGATAAGCTAGTTGCAGGAAAAATGTTCCCAATGTTGGGAGAGTCCAGAACCAGGGGGCCACAGGCTAAGAATAAAGGGGATGCCATTTAAAACTGAGATGAGAAAAAACCTTTTCACCCAGAACGTTGTGAAATTGTGGAATTATCTGCCACAAAGGCAATGGAGGCCAATTCACTGGTTGAATTTAAAAGATTGTTAGATAGACCTCTTGGGACTAGTGGAATCAAGGGGTATGGGGAGAAGGCAGGCACGGGCTACTGATTATGGATGATCAGCCATGATCACAATGAATGGGGTGCTGGCTCGATGGGCCGTATGGCCTCCTCCTGCACATATTTTCTAACTAAGCAGTGGGCTTAAAGAATTATTGTGTAAGTGCGACCTTACATAAGTTGCGTATTGTGTTAGCCGGGGAGTGCGTGGAGAAGACATTATGAGGTATTGGTGGTTTGAATGACTTGGACATCCTTGGATCAAATCGCTGAAAGTTAACATAAAGGTACAGTAAGTACTTACGGGCAATGTACCATGGCCAAGGATGTTTTAATGTAATCATCCCTGGCCCTGTTGAGATAGTAGATGGATAATTGTCCATGGGGTTTGATGTCTTCTCAAGGAAGGACATGCTGCTGATAGAGTCACCAAATAAGTGATTGGGCAGACAGGATAGAGATAAGAGGCAACGGATTCATCAAGGGTAGCTAATCTTTGTTGTTTTTCTCATCTAGATGATGGGGGCTCAGTATATTTCAGATGGAGACTGTGGTTTTAGATATTTAGAGAATCAAGTGATAGGGTGTTACTGTAGGAATGTTGTTAATGTCAATGTAAAATCATGCATGTCTTAATCATGTAAAGTATTTTGGCTGATTGGTTAGCGCGCAACAAAACCTTTCACTATACCTCGGTACATGTGACGATAAACTTAACTCAAACTCAAAAGAGGGCCCATGCTGAATGGAGAAGGCACGAGGAAACTAATAGTTTTCCCTTTCTCTGGTTTGTGCTCTTATCAAGAGTGTTTAATTGTCATATGTATTGACTACCAGATAATTAAGATCTTACTTGCTGCAGCTGACAGGCCTGTAAATACAAGGCAAATAAATAATTTATCATAAACAAAAATTCAATAAATTAATAACTGCAATAGAAGATTTCATAGGAAAGACACAAAATCTTTCACTGTACCTCGGTACATGAGACAATAATAATAAACAAAACTAAATGCTGGAGTACCTCAGCGGGTCCGGTGGCATCCCTGGAGAACATGGATAGGTGACATTTTGGGTCGGGACCCATCTTTAGTTTTCTTTGTTTCTTCACAGAAGATTTTCAGCCCGCTTTTCAAATCCTAGTGTTTTAATACCGATCCACCACCGATTTTTCTGGCAACTGGTGGTCTGGCACCTTTAATCCAGACAAAATTACAAGAGTGCACGTGAAATCCCAACCCTAGAAATCCGCTGAGACTGTGGCGCCTAGGCCAGGTGAGGCAACCGATCTTGACCTCTATGTGACTTCTGCGGGTTGAATCTGCTGCCTGCGGCCGGAGCTCTGGAACTCCACCCTGGCCGGAGCCGGCAGATCTGTTACAATAGCCGATTTCTGAGGCCGGTTATGCGGGCCGGTATATCGGCCCCTCGAAGGCCTATGCGGACCGTTCCGGTACTTTTGGACTCCGCTCGGAAGCTGTGACCTCTGTTGGTCTGGCAAAACGGATAATTCAGCAAGGCTTTGGAACCAAGGGTGCCAGAAAATCAGTGATGGACCTTGAATGTTTATAAAGTACTGGCCATAAAGATGGACTAAATGTTTATAAAGTATTGGCTATTAACCATGAAAAAGTGAATAGAACACCCTGGTTGCTTTGCAACTTGTTCAAGGATTTTTCTATGCAACGCTGTAGTGTTTGTTTTCAATATATATAATTTATTTCTGTTTATAGGTATGGCAAAATAGTATCAACAAAAGCCATTCTGGACAAGACAACTAATAAATGCAAAGGTATGTTGTTGATGCAGGCTGCATCTCAATGCATCTGATTATGCCAGCTCTTTTCTACACGTTCTAAATTTTATCTTAATTGTGTTCTATTTATTCATTATTAGGTAATAATTATAACTGGCAAGGCCAGTATTTATTGTGTTTTCCAAATTTCCCTTGGAGGTACAATGCCAATTCAGAGCGTACTTAAGAGTTAAACATATTGGTGTAGGTGGAGTTAGATATCACTTACTCTACCCATCTGACAATCACCACCCCATCACCTGTATCCACCTATCACTTGCCAGCCTTATTCCGCCGTCAACTCTCCCTTCTAGTTTTCTCTCCCCTACTACATCAGTCTGAAGAAGGGTGCCGACCTGAAACGTCGTCTGTCCATTCCCCCCACAGATGCTGCCTGACTCGCAGAGTTCCTACTGCAATTTGTCTTTTTGTCACAGCACCTGCAGTTCCTTGTTTCTCCCAGTTTCCAAATCAGATGCTGGATTATCAGAGCTTTTCTGTAGTTTGTGAACATTATTTGTGTTATCAGAAGCTTTTCATTGGTTATCAGCTTTGCTTTTAATTTCTATTTACTTCCTGCCATTCCAAGCAACTTGATCTCCCAGACAATGTGAAAATAGATTGCAAGCAACATTAAAAAAAGCAAGGTGCACTAGTTTCCTTCCACACTCCAGGTTTGTAGGTTAATTGGCTTCAGTAAGAATTGTAAATTGTCCCTAGTGTGTAGGATGGTGTTAGTGGGCGAGGATCGCAGGTTGGCACGGATTCAGTGGGCCGAAGGGCTTGTTTCCACGCTGTATCTCTAAACTAAACTAAACTAGACTACATCAAGGTAGTGTGAGGGAGTAAAATAAACAGTGCAGGGTCTAATGTTACAGAGAAAGGGCAGATAAAAATAATAGGTCTGTTCAGAGTCTGACAACAGTAGAGAAGAAGCTATTTGTTAATTTTGGTGATACATACTTTAATGTTGTTGTATTTTCTGCCTGATGGGAGAGGGGAGAAGAGGGAATGACTGGGGTTGAAGTGGTGATTATTTACTTTGGCTGCTTTCCCAGTTGACGTGTGGTGAATCTGGTCTACTTGATGGATTGGTCGGTATTCACAACTTCTTGAGGTCTTGGATAGAATATTTATCGCACCAAACTGTGGTGCATCAGATAGGATGCTTTCTACGTTGCATCTGCAGAAGTTGGTAAGAGTCATAAGAGTGGCACAGTGGCGCAGCGGTAGAGCTGCTGCCTTACAGCAGCAGAGACCCAGGTTCGATCCTGGCTACGGATGCTATCTGTACAGAGTTTGTACGTTCTCCCTGTGACCGTGTGGGTTTACATTCGGGTGCTCCGGTTTCCTGCCACATCCCAGAGACGTGCGGGTTTGTAGGTCAATTGTCCTCTGTTAATTGCCCCTAGTGTGTAAGGATGAGCAAGTGGGATAACATCGGCGTGGACACGGTGGGCCGAAGGGCCTGTTTCCGTGCTGTATCTCTAAACTAAACATAAATACAGTGATGAGGAGCAGTTCTGAGACTGGCTCTCCTGCAGTGAGTGACTCACCATTTTCCACCAGCTGTTAAGGCACAAAGTTAGAAACGTGATGGAAGACACACCACATGCATTGATTTCTGTTCCTTTTTCCAGGACGTGTGTTTGTGTAAGGCCAGCATTGAATGTGTGCCATTAATTGTAGTTAGCCGTGAAGGTTGTGTTAAACCTTTGCCTTGAACTGATGCAGTCCCTTTGCTGAAGATATTCCCAAGGGGATGTTAGGCTGGAAGTTACAGGGTTTCACTGACTGGATAGCATGCAATAAAAAAGCTGTTCACAGAAATTCACAGATGACACAACAGGTCCACGGCTGATGCCATTTCCCTATATACATATATATATATATACACACACCCTGACCTTTTTTGGTGTTGCTTATTACGGGTTTTACAGAGTACAATGTTTACACGTCTCTTGTACTGCTGCAAGTAAGAATTTAATTGTTCCGTTTTGGGACATAGAGCAACAAAATAGTCTTCAACTCTTGACTCTTGGTCGGCATGGACACGTTGGGCTGAAGGGGCTGCTTTAGTGGTGTATGACAGCTCAGCAGTGTAGAGTTATTCCATGTTGTTCCTGCCGTGTCTTGTAGCCACTGGAAGGTCTTTGTGTTAACAGGAGATGAGTCACTCATCGCAGGGAACCCGGTCTCTATAATGTCACAATGACAAACCTCAGCACAGTATTTGATGACAAATGACAGACCATAGCTGTGAATTTGATGGTGATTTAAAAAAATGTAACATCTTGCAACAAAATAAGAAATTCAAGCTGTATATATGAGTAAATTGTGTTTGAGGTGGCTCATTTAAAAGAGACATATATATCTGAAGTAATTGCATTATTTTCCCTGTTATCTTTGATATCAGTAATATAGGTTACAAGTAGGTAGTTTAGGATCGTACTAAGCTCAAATCTATTCAGCAAAGTGATCTCATCATGCTTTACCTTTCTGTTAAAACTTGCGTATGTCTTTTTTTAAGTGTTAAGAGAACTGTCAATATCTTTGGCTTCTGAGTTGAATTAATGCACACAAGAGACAATGAAGCGGATTTGTCATTTAATTGCACGAAGACTTGGCTGAATTCAATATCGTGATAACTGTGCTTGTGCTGTTGTGTTTCAGGATATGGCTTTGTGGACTTTGACAGTCCGACTGCAGCTCAGAAGGCAGTGGCTGCCTTAAAGGGCAACGGTATCCAAGCCCAGATGGCAAAGGTAACAACTTAGAAATTAAAATCAGTATCATTACTAAGCCCATATTAATACACTGATGTTGATTACGTATCATACTTGATAAGTACTTGAGTATCCGTACTGTCCCTAAAACTGGTTGCTATAAATACGTCCTTGAAAACATTGGTTCTATGACCATGAAACTAAAGGAAAAATATAGATTCTAAGTTTTATATCTTTATGAAAAAATTTGATCTGGTATATTTTTATTACAATTCAGCCCTGATTTAATGAACAGATACTATGAGAGTATTGTTTTTGCAATGACATGGACAGGAACAGTGAGCACTTGATTTGTTGACCTAATTCATTTCACACAAACGTGGGCCTTGTTCATCTGACATTTTCTCCTGATTTTATTTTGAGAAATGTTCCACATAGAAGTATTGTTAACACTTTTTCACATTAGTTTGATGACTGAGAGTCCTGTGTTGAGCAAGGTCCCTGAACACAACACCGCTTTCAAAATGGCATCAATTACAGTCAGGCTGTCCTTTGTACGAACCCTGGTTTCCTTTTAACTACTTCCAGGTGCCATCAAAGCAAGAAATGTTGCTATGAACAATCAACTGATTTAACACTTCACAGCATCAAAGTAAGAAATGAATAATAGTCCGAAGAAGGTTTCATGACCCGAAACGTCGTCTATCCATGTTCTCCAGAGATGCTGTCTGATCCGCTGAGTTACTCAAGCACTTTGTGCCTTTTTTCCCCAATTTTTATTTGTTTAAATCAGCGTTAGAATATCTACGTAGAACATGCAGCACATGAAGTGTGTAAGAAGGAACTGCAGATGCTGGTTTAAATCGAAGGTAGACACAATATGCTGGAGTAACTCAGCGGGGTAACTCAGCAGCATCTCTGGAGAGAAGGAATGGGCGATGTTTCGGTTTGAGACACTTCTTCAGACTGATGTCAGCGGAGGGGGCGGGACAAAGATAGAATGTAGGCGGAGACAGTAAGACTAGTGGGAGAACTGGGAAGTGGAGGGGGATGGAGAGAGAAAGCAAGGGCTACTTGAAGTAGACTGTTGGGAGAACTGGGATGGGGAAGGGATGTGACAAGTGGGAGAACTAGGAAGGGGAAGGGGATGTGACAAGTGGGAGAAGTGGGACAAGTGAGTGACGGAATTAAGTGTTTCCAGTAAATACTTTCCAATTAAAATTCAAAAACATTCATGTTATAATTAAATAATCAAACTTATGACTTTATGACTCTCTGATTCTAATATCTAATATCTGCAATTTCTTGTGTCTCCAATGAAAAAGTATTCTTCACTGTGCTTGTTATAAACTAAATATAAACATGCAGATCACATCTGAGGGGGAAATGTGAAAATTCTGGGTCTCAAAGCCATTCAACTGTGAGGTTCGAGAATATGGAGATCAATTCATCTTTTAAAACAAAGTGCTCCTTCTAATATTATTTTAGCAACAAGAACAGGACCCCACAAACTTGTACATCTCCAATCTGCCACCATCCATGGATGAACAAGAACTGGAGAACATGCTAAAGCCATACGGACAAGTAATCTCCACAAGGATATTGCGGGATTCCAACGGAACAAGTCGTGGAGTTGGCTTCGCAAGGTATACAATACAATACAATATTTATTCAATGTCATTTGAACCTCAGTGAGGCTCAAACGAAACTCTGTTTCTACAGCCATACAAACAAAACAATTCCTACAAGACACATAAACAATTCAATTCACACAAACATCCATCACAGTGAATCTCCTCCTCACTGTGATGGAAGGCAAAGTATTTTCTCTCCCCTGTGCACCATTTATCTCCCGATGTTGAAGCCCGAGGCGGGCGATGATAAGTCCCACGGCCATTAAGGCCATGCCAGGCGATGTACTGCCCCACTCTAGGTCTAAATGCCTCAAAGTTGGAGCCCCCGGCGGGCATTGGAATGTCCAGCCCCGCTCCGGGTCGTTCCAACCCCGCGACACGGGCGGGAGAAATTGTGTTGCGGGAGCTCTGAAAAACGGTCTCCCACTCGGACCCGCGAGCTCCCGATATCACCGTCCCTCAGACCTGCGGCTGGAGCCTCCGAGCTCCGGAGTCGGGCCGCAGCAGCGAGCCACCACCGCTCCCCACGCTCCGAGGCCGACCAGTCCCACGATGGTAAGTCTGCAACTCCGCAGGCTCCGCGACTGGAGCCACCAGGTCGTTCCGGTTGGAGGCCGCTCCATGGTGCTAGGCCCCAACGACAACGGAGACCCGACAGGGAAAAGGTCAGGTCTCCCGTGCAGGGAAGAGATTTTAAAAGTTCCCCCGCCCCCCCACATATACACAGTTAAAAACAGTATAAAAAAACACAACAACTACATTTAACTAGGCAAAAAAATAATAAAAGACAGACAGGCTGCAGGGGCTGCTGCAACGTGAGTCGCGCCGCCAACCGAAGATTTCGTATCATATCGTTTTTATTTTAAAAGCTTAATTGGTACTGTTGGCTCAGTCATGCTTTTTATCAATTCTAATGCATACAATGTTCAGCTCCAATGTACATCCAAAATGAGATTTTTTAAATTGTTGAAGGAGTAATATCCAGTTTCAATTCAGGGCATAAAGTGCTGGAGTAATTCAGCGGGGCAGCAACATCTCTGGAGAACACTGATAGGTGGCGTTTCGGGTCGGGACTATTCTTCAGACTGACGTAACCTATTCCACCGCCCATCCATGTTCTCCAGATATGCTGCCTGACCCACTGAGTTCCTCCATCACTTTGTATCATATTTTGTAAACCAGCATCTGCGGTTCCTTTGTCTTCAATTTGTTTATCTTCAACTGTTAAATGTTGATCATCATTATTTACAATAAGGAACTAAATTGAAACAAAGAAGAAAAAAAACGGAAAAAAACCACCGGTTATCCATTATGTTACTTCTTCGAACCCAGGCAAAGAAAAAGTAGGGTCTTCCACCGATGCTGCTTGACCCGCTGGGTTACTCCAGGACTTGTATGTTTTGCTCAAGATTCCAGCATCTACAGTTCCTCGTCTCTCTAATGAAACAGTATTCTTTGTTCTGTTGGGTTGTTAGCTACCCAATTGGAATTATGAGTTGCTGTTCCTCCAGATTGCGTATGGCATTGGTCTGCCAATGAAGAGGACAGGGCTGTGGCCAAGGAGTAAGAACTGAAACGTCGCTCGTCCATTCTCTTCCCAGATGCTGCCTGACTCACTGAGTTTCTCCAGCACTTTGTGTTTTGCTCTACATTCCAACATCTGCGATTTATTGCGTTTCCAATGAAAAAGTATAACCATATAACCATATAACAATTACAGCACGACCCTTCTTGGCCCTTCTAGTCCGTGCCGAACACTTACTCTCACCTAGTCCCATATACCTGCACTCAGACCATAACCCTCCATTCCATTCCCGTCCATATACCTATCCAATTTATTTTTAAATTATAAAAATGAACCTGCCTTCACCACTTCCACTGGAAGCTCATTCCACACAGCTACCACTCTCTGAGTAAAGAAGTTCCCCCTCATGTTACCCTTAAACTTTTGTCCCTTAATTCTCAAATCATGTCCTCTTGTTTGAAACTTCCCTACTCCCAATGGAAAAAGCTTATCCACGTCAACTCTGTCTATCCCTCTCATAATTTTAAAGACCTCTATCAAGTCCCCCCTTAAGCTTCTGCGCTCCAAAGAATAAAGACCTATCTTGTTCAACCTTTCTCTGTAACTTAGGTGCTGAAACCCAGGCAACATTCTAGTAAATCTCCTCTGTACTCTCTCTATTTTGTTGACATCTTTCCTATAATTTGGCGACCAGAATTGTACACCATATTCCAGAATTGGCCTCACCAATGCCTTGTACAATTTTAACATTGCATCCCAACTTCTATACTCAATGCTCTGATTTATAAAGGCCAGCACACCAAAAGCTTTCTTTACCACCCTATCTACATGAGATTCCACCTTCAGGAAACTATACACAGTTATTCCTAGATCCCTCTGTTCAACTGCATTCCTCAATTCGCTACCATTTACCATGAACGTCCTATTTTGATTTGTCCTGCCAAGATGTAGCACCTCACACTTATCAGCATTAAACTCCATCTGCCATCTTTCAGCCCACTCTTCCAAATGGCCTAAATCTCTCTGTAGTCTTTGAAAATCTACTTAATTATCCACAACACCACCTATCTTAGTATCATCTGCATACTTACTAATCCAATTTACCACACCATCATCCAGATCATTGATGTATATGACAAACAACAGTGGACCCAACACAGATCCCTGAGGCACCCCACTAGTTACCGGCCTCCAACCTGACAAACAGTTATCCACCATTATTCTCTGGTATCTCCCATTCAGCCACTGTTGAATCCATCTTGCAACTGCACTATTAATACCCAACATTTGAACCTTCTTAACCAACCTTCCATGTGGAACCTTGTCAAAGGCCTTACTGAAGTCCATATAGACAACATCCACCGCTTTACCCTCATCAATTTCCCTAGTAACCGCATCAAAAAATTCAAGAAGATTAGTCAAACAATATCTTCAGGCACAAATCCATGTTGACTGTTCCTAATCAGACCCTATTTATCCAGATGATTATATATATTATCTCTAAGTATCCTTTCCATTAATTTGCCCACCACTGACGTCAAACTAACAGGTCTATAATTGCTAGGTTTACTCTTAGAACCATTTTTAAACAATGGAACAAGATGCGCAGTACGCCAATCCTCCGGCACTATTCCCGTTTCTAATGACATTTGAAATATTTCTGTCATAGCCCCTGCTATTTCTACACTAACTTCCCTCAATGTCACAGGGAATATCCTGTCAGGACCTGGAGACTTATCCACTTTTATATTTTTCAAAAGTGTCAGTACTTCCTCTTCTTTGATCCTCATAGTTTCCATGGCTACCCTACTTGTTTCCCTTACCTCACATAATTTAATATCCTTCTCCTTGGTGAATACAGAAGAAAAAAAAAGAAAAGAAAAAAAATTGTTCAATATCTCCCCCATCTCTTTTGGCTCTGCAGATAGCTGTCCACTCTGACAGCTAATATTTTATGTATAACTAAATATAAACTTCAAGCACAGAATCAGAGGAACAGTGTTGTGAGTCAGTACTCAAGCTTGTTGCTATTTTCAGTGTTCTCTTTAACATCTCCCTGCATCTTCCCATTTATCTTCTTGATATTGAACAGATTGTATTTATGTATGGTATATCTGATCTGTTCAGATAGCATGCAAAACAAAGCTTTTCACCGCACCTTTGCACACGTGACAACAATAAATCAAAACTTAACCCCAATTGAACCAAAGAGCAGTGTTATCACCTTATGACTGCTACAAATATTAGAATTGAAAATAAGATGCTTCATCTTACTTTTGAAATTTAACGTACAGATCCACCACCGATTTTCCAGCTGCTGGTGGTCCAGGACCACCTTTAATCTGGAAAAATTCTGAGAGCACACTTGAAATCCCCGCCTGAAAATGTGGCGACTAGGCCGGGTGAGGCAGCCGATCTTGACCTCATCGGGACTTCTGCAGCTGATCGGTGGGTCGAATTTGCCCCCTGCGGCTGGGGCTGTGGAAATCAGGCCCAGCCAGAGCTGGCAGATCTGACTTTACAGGCCGATATCTCGGCCCCTCGGTGGCCTAGACGGAACATTCCGGTACCGATGGCCTCCTCTCTGAGGCCGGGACATCTGTTGTTCCGACAAAATGGATAATCCAGAACGGCTCTGGAAGCTAGGATGTCGGAAAGTTGGTGGTGGACCATCACTTCAAATATTTTGCCATCTATGTTTCAAATTTGCTGAAAGTGGAGCCCAATTTACTCCTCTTTTAACCGTTAAAAATGATGCACACTTAACGAGGACACAACTGAGAGATTGACATTTGAATCTCTATTTGAAGCTGGGGTGATTTTTCATGCTGAAAATGCTAACAATGATTTTGATTGCAGTTCGGAGCTGTTGAAGTTGAGTGTCATAATAATCGTTGAAATGTTTCCAGAAATGGCATGGTTTTGCTTAGAAAATGACAGGTCTTCGCTTGGATGAGCTGCTGACTGCTAAATGTGATGCAGGAATCTCAAAGCATCCTGCACCATTAGTATTGTGTAGTAGTCTTAGTCATAAAGCATGGAAACAGGCCTTTTGGCCCAACTTGCCCACACCAACCAACATGTCCCATCTACAGTAAACCCATCTGCCTGATTTTGCCCATATCCCTCTGAACCCATCCTATCCATGTACCTGTCTAAATGATTCTTAACCGTTGCAATAGTACCTGCCTCAATTAACTCCTCTGGCAGCCCTTTGTGTAAAAAAAAAAGTTACCCCTCAGGTTCCTATTAAACCTATGTCCTTTGATTCTCGATTCCCCTACCCTGGGTGAGAAACTCTCTGCATTTACCCAACCTATCCCTCTAATGATTTTGTACACCTCTATAAGATCACCTCTCATTCTCCTGCGCTCCAAGGATTAGAGTCCCAGCAGCTCAACCTGTCCATATAGCCCAGGCCCTTGAGTCCTGACAATAGTCTCGTAAATCTTCTCTGCACCATTTCCAGCTTGACATCTTTCCTATAACATTGTGCCAAAAACTGACCACAATACTCTAAATGTGGCCTTACCAATGTAGTCTGGATGATGTCAATTTGTTTCTACACTAATTATCTGAGCTTTTTATTTATGTTTTTGTATTTTCTGCACATCTCGTGGTCGTTATAATACACTCAGCAGGAAATGGAGGCATTATTCTTCTGTATTATGTAAATCTTTTATTTCTCCCTCAGCCTCTTTGCATTTTTTTCTTTTCCGTACTGTTTTTCTGGTCTTCACGCATTTTATCCAAATATGTTGCTGTCATCATCTGATTTTTTTTTAAGAGTTGATAACCCAAATATGTTTTCAGCGATGATTGATTGACCTTAATTAATGTACAGAAAGTAAAATTCATTCAAAACAAAATCTGCACATGATCTCGCAGTTCTTCATAGGATTCTCAAAAATCAATTATTACTTTTGACAGTTCTTGCTCCTTAGCCAAACCCCTCTTTCTTTCTTGTCCAATATCTTCACCTATTTCCTCTCAAAAGCGTTTTCTGCCCAGAATCCGCTCTATGTTTTATAAAATGTTCTCAAGTTTAGATATGATTTAGAGACTTTAGAAATACAGAAACAGGCCTTCGACCCACCAAGTCCACGTTGACCAGCGTTCACCCCAAACACTAGCTCTATCCTACACCCTACGGAAAATTTATATTTTTTACCAAAGCCAATTAACCTACGAACCTTTCCGCTTTGGAGTGTATGAGGAAACCTGAAAACCGGAGAAAACCCATGCTATCACGGGGAGAATACTCCGTATGACAGCACCTGTAGTCAGGATCAAACCCGGGTCTCTGGCACAGTGAGGCAACAACTCAACTGCAAAAGGAAAAAAGGAAATATATATAAAAATCCCCATGCTGGTCTAATCCCCATCAGACTAATTACGCAGTGTCATAGAGACATACAGCGAGGAAACAGTCCCTTAGGCCAAACTTGCCCAACATGCCCCATCTACACAATAATAATACTTTATTGTCATTGTAAATACATACAACAAAATCTCAGGCGCACTGCGAGAGCGGAGCTCCAACATATCAGATAAATAATAACGAAAAACGAATAACAAAAACAGCAAGAAAACGTTAAGTCAGGTCATAATGTACAATATTTCACAGGATAGTGTTGTGGCAGTACAAAATATTGGCTATCGGGGCTGTGTGTTCAGTTGAGAGTGGTGATGGCCTTGGGGTAGAAACTGTACACTAGTCCAACCTGCCCATGTTTGGCCATTTCCCTCTAAACCTGCCCCATCCATTTACCTGTCCAAATATTTTCTAAACATTGTGATGGTACCTACCTCGACTACCTCCTCTGGCAGCTTGTTCCATACACCTACCACCCTTTATGTAAAAAAAGTTACCCCTCAGGTTCTTATTTAAGCCCCTGTCCCACGATGTGAGTTTACCCAAGAGCTCTCCTGAGTTTAAAAAAAAATCAAACTCGTGGTACTTCATCACAAGTATTTTTTTAATCTTGGAAATTTTTCACACTGTTGAAAAAACTTCACGAGTTTCCGGGTTTCCCGAGTACCTGCCGTTGGCACTACGAGCCGCTACGAGACATCCACGAGCTCCAACGAACCCGCTACGTACATTCCTACGTACTTACCACGAGTTTGATTTTTTTTTAAACTCGGGAGAGCTCTTGGATAAACTCGTATCGTGGGACCCTTAAATCTTTCCCCAATCACCTTAAAGTGGTTAATGCTTTTTTCAGCTAATTTTTATAACTGTAAATGAACAAAAAATTCTTTTTTTGCCAGGATGGAATCGACAGAGAAATGTGAGACAGTCATAGCACATTTTAATGGAAAATTTATTAAGACCATTCCTGGAGTCCCTGGTGAGTTTTGATGACCTTTGTTAAACTGATGTAGATGTGAATTCATGGAACAGATGACGTTATTGATGATGATGAAGAAATACGATTACTTCTGAGAAATGATGATACGCTGTGGGTTTGTTCAAATATTTCAAAGAATCAGGCATATTGAATCATCTATTTAGGAATACTGATTTTTCTGATACAACAATGAAAAACAAGGGGGGGGGGGGGAGTAGGGAGTATGTGATACAAGGAATGGTTGGACAAACATGGATTATTTTCTTGAGAATGTCAGAGGTTGAGGGGAGACCTGATAGAAGTATACCATTTTATAGAGGTATAAAATTATACGAAGCATAGATGGGGTAGACAATTAGAAACTTTCTCTCAGGGTGGAAATGTCAAAGGCAAGAGGGCATAGATTTAAGGCGAGAGGAGCAAAGTTTAAAGGAGAAAAGTTTCTGTTACACAGTCCCTGCTTTCAGCCTATTTTTCAAGTTACGAGAATTATTTTTAAAAACAGGGGGGAAAGAAAGTCAGAAGTGGAAAGCAATTAATGCTGAACTTGAGTAATGGGTTTGAGAAATATTTTCAGTTAATATCTTAAAATAGCCATCCTGTTCCATGACCTCAATGGCGCATGTGATAGGGCGTGACACAAGGGCTTGCTTGCCAGATCATCACGCATTCTGGCTTTTGTGATTGATGCACACATGTATCCCAAACGAGGAAATACAGTCGACTGGCGAGAGCACAAGTATTCAAGTCAAGATTTTGACGATAACATTATTCAAGAATCAAATTTAATTGTCATATGTCCCGAGACGGAACAATAAAATTCTTACCTGCAGCAGCACAACAGATATGTGAACATAGTACTCTCTAAACCCTGTAATAAACCTAAAAAGTTCAGTGAAGATAGACAATGTTGTCTCTATCTTCGGTTTAAACCAGCATCTGCAGTTACTTCCTACAAAAAAGTTCAGTGTATATATACATTAAAAAAGCATACGTACAAATAAATAATAGTGCAAAAATAATGTCCTCAAGTCCATGTAGTTCAGAACCTATTTGAAGGTTGTAGTATTTAATAGCCTGATGGTTGTAGGGAAGAAGCTGCTCCTGATCCTGGACGTTACAGTTTTCAGGCTCCTGTACCTTCTTCCTGATGGCAGGAGTGAAATGAGAGCGTGGCCAGGCTGATGTGGGTCTCTGATGATGCTGTCTGCCTTTTTGAGGCAGCGACTCCTGTAGATCCCTTCGATGGTGGGGAAGTCAATACCCGTGATGGATCGGGTAGTGTCCACCGCTTTTACAACCTCCTTTGTTCTGGGTGTTCGAGTTTAGAAAAGTACGGAAGAATAGAGTATCAGAAAGATGAGTTCTTTCCCCAGAGCTATTCAGCTTCTGTAGTCATACAACACAGAGACAGGCCATTTGGCCCAAATCATCTATGCTGACCAAGATGTCTCAACTAAGTTAGTCCCACCTGCCTGCGTGTGGCCCATATCCTTCTAAACTTTTCCTATTCATGTACCTGCCCAAATATCTTTTAAATGTTGTTATAGTACCTGCCTCAACTACCTCCTCCGGCAGCTCGTTCCATATACCCACCACCCTCTGTGTGGAAAGAGTTTCTCCTCCGGTCTGTATTAAATCTTTGCCCCATCACCTCAAACATATATCCTCTTGTTTTTCATTACCCTACTATTGGTATGTGCATTCACCCTATCTATTCCCCTCATGACTTTATACACCTCTATAAGATCACCCCTCAGCCTCCTGCATTCCAAGGAATAAAGTCCTAGCCTGCCCAACCTCTGCCCTTAGCTCAGCCCCAACATCCTGGTAAAAATGACGGGTGACGTTTCAGGTCGGAACCCTTCCTCACTTAACTCTCTATGCATCACTTCAGCCAGTTCACCTTCTGGGTGCAAGTCAACACAGACACCACCAGGGGTCAGGCCTGAGCCCTACAGTAATAACAACACATACAAGGAACTGCAGATGCTGGTTTACCACAAAAGGACACAAAGTGCTGGAGTAACGTAGCGGCTCAACCAGCATCTCTGGAGAACATGCATAGGTTACATTTCGGGTTGGGACCCTACTTCAAACTGCCGAATACCTACAGCCTATTTTATCTGTTGATGATAATCTATTGATTAAGCTGGAAAGAGTGCAGAGAAGAATTGCGAGGATGTTGCCAGGACTCGATGGCCTGAACTATAGGGAGAGGTGAGCAGGCAGGGACTTTATTCCTTGGAGTGCAGGAGGCTAAGAGGTGATCTTATGGAGATGTATAAGATCATGAGAGGAGCAGATAGAGTAAATGCACAGAATCCTTTAGGTACACAAAAATGCTGGAGAAACTCAGCGGATGCAGCAGAATCTATGGAGCGAAGGAGATAGGCAACGTTTCTGGTTGAAACCCTTCTTCAGCACAGAATCCTTACCTGGAGTAGGGGAATCGAGAACCTGAGGACTTAGGTGTAAGGCGAGGGGAGAAAGGTTTAATAGGAACCTTTGGGGCTACTTTTTTTACACAAAAGTGTGGTGGCTAAACAAAATGAGCTACCCAGAGGAGGTTGTTGAGACGGGTACCATCACAATGTTTGAGAAACATTTACACAAGTACATGGATAGGATAGTTTTGGAGGGGTATGGGCCAAATGCTGACAGGTGGCACGAGTGTAGATGGGGCATGTGGGTTGGCATGGATATGTTGGGCCGAAGGGCCTGTTTCCATGCATGACATTTGTTCACATGCCATCCAATCAAATTATATTATACATGAGTACAACCAAGACATACACAAGCACAACAGGTACAAAGGGAAAAATATAGTTGTACTGCATTGGAGCGTCACAGTTACGGAGAAAAAGTCCAAGGTCCGTAATGAGATAGGTTGGAAGATCGGGACTACTCCCTAGCTTATGGGAGGACCGTTCAGAAGCCTGATAACTGTTCCTGAGTCTGGTGGTACCCGCATTTCAGCTTTTGTATCTTCTGCCGGATGGGAGAGAGGAGAAGAGGGAATGACTGGGATATAAAAGGTCATGGATTATGTTGGCTGCTTTCCTGAGGTGTGAGGTGTAGATGGAGACAATGGTGTAGTGCTATGTAATTGTAAAATGCATCATGTTTTTAGTCATACACACAAAAAATGTAACTCCCTAAGCTTGATCTTGTGTCTTCACAGCTCCCATAGAACCATTACTCTGCAAGTTTGCAGATGGTGGGCAGAAAAAGCGGCAAAATCAAAACAAATTTGTGCAAAATGGCCGGGCTTGGCATCGAGAGGGAGAGGTGAGACTTGTAAGTGCTCTCAGGAAATTAAAATAACCCTGTGGAAATAATATTGTCGCCAACTGCTCAAATTGAGTTTTTATGATGTGCGTTTAGTTTAAAGATACAGCATGGAAACAGGCCCTTTTGCCCGCCGAGTCCACGCCGAACAATGATCACCCCATACACGGGTTCTACCCGACATTAGGGACAATTTACAGAATCCAATTATCCTACAAACGTACATGTTTTTGGAGTGTGGGAGGAAACCGGAGCACCCGGAGAAAACCCACGAGGTCACAGGGAAACCGTACCAACTATGTACAGACAGCATCCACAGTCAGGATCAGGCACTGCACCACGGTGCCGCCCTTGTGCAGATAGTTCAAAGTAGATATTCATGCAATAAATATTTAGGAAGTATGCTTTTTCTACTTGTGTTTCAATCAACATTGGCACTTGCTGGATAAACATAGGAGATCGAGCAATATCTGTGGAAAGAGAAAACATTAATGTTTTAGGTCCAGAACCCTTCAGAACTGCGAAAGAGGGAAACAAGTTTGTCTCGGCAGCAGAGATGGTGGAGACAGGACAAGGGGTGGAAGGGACACAGTAGCGAACCCCAGGAGTATTTTTTTTAATTTCTCGAGCATCCAATAAACCAGGGGTCGACAACCTTGTTCTGAATAGGGGCTGGGATGCATGTCCGTGAGCGGATGGCGGGCCACATCTATCACGGGTGCACATGGATCCCGCCCCGGATGGCAGGCATCAAGTCACGTGTTCACAGAAGGTAGACAAAAATGCCGAGGAAACTCAGCGGGTGAGGCAGCCTCATGCAATCCTTACATGTCTCACCCGCCGAGTTTCTCCTGCATTTTTGTCTCCCTTTGATTTTTCCAGCATCTGCAGTTCTTTCTTAAACATGTTCACAGAAGGTGCGCGACCGTGCTGGCAGCTTTGCGCAGGATGCAATGCAGCCAGAGCTCGGCCGCTTTCGGCGCTCAGCGGGCTGGATGAATACGGGGAAAAATATCCGCCTGCGGGCCGGATGATTTCAGGTTACGGGCCACATTCGGCCCGAGGGCCGTAGGTTGCCGACCCCCACTATAAACTATAAACTTGAAGGTGTATCGATAGTAACAGTCACCCGTTTATTGTTTGGAGAAAATGCTACTTTTAGGTCTGGGGCCAAGTATTGTGTGTCTGAAACAACCTCATGCCATCAGATGCTGATGTACAGACAAGAGTTCATTGCTTTGAAACAATCTACAAGAATCAAGGGGTGGCTCAGTGGCGTAGCAGTATAGTTGCTACCTTACAGCACCAGAGATCCGGGTTCGCTCCTTACTACGGGTGCTGTCTGTGGGGAGTTTGTACGTTCTCCCTATGGCCACGTAAGTTTTCTCTGGGTGCTCTGGTTTCCTCCCATATTCCAAAGATGTACAGGTTTGTAGGTTAATTGGCCTTGGTAAAAAATTTAAATTGTCCCGAGTGTGTCGGATAGTGCTAGTGTTTGGGACGATCGCTGGTCGGGCCTGTTTCTGCGCCATATCTAAAGTCTAAGCCTTATCTAAGTCTAAAGTCTCATTAATTTTGTATCAGATAATCATTTTCTCAAATAATCATTTTTAAAGTTTGACTGAAGTATTGACAATGTTGTTATCTGTTTAATCACAATGATGAGAACTGTTTGCTTGATATCTTGATGTCATAATAGTTTCCTTAAAGCAGTAAAACAGCTAAATCTTGATTATGACATTATCTAATAATAGTAATAGTATTCATTTATAATAATAATCATTACAATATTAGATTATTACAGGAATTTAACAAATATTATTTAAGATGATTCCGATTACATTTTCAGGCTGGCATGACCCTCGCATATGACCCTGGAGCTTTGCAGAACGGGTAAGTAACGCAAAGTGCTTTCCATCTCCTGTCAAAGCTTCCTTTGAACGAGGTAGCATTATGTTGGGTGTGACATTTGTTTCCCACATTTGCTATTTTTTGGCAATATCCTGCCTATTGCCGAGTGTTGCTTATCTCTGCAGTATGTCTTTTTTTAGATTTTATTCGGCACCTTACAGTATTGCAGCAAATCGAATGATTGCACAGACATCACTTGCACCCTACATTGCATCTCCTGTTTCAACCTATCAGGTCGGTTTTCCAACTTTCCAAATCATTTATGGTTTTTGAGAGGAACTGTAATAATGAATTTGCAAGACTTTAGGGTGGGTTGCAAGGAGGAGAGTGTGGCTGATTTTAAAATAATTTCGTGTCAAATGTTTTGAAGCATCTCAAATAATTCCCAGGGGTTGCACAGTGGCGCAGCAGGTAGAGCCGCTGCCTCACAGCACCAGAGAACCAAGTTCGATCCTGACCTCGGGTGCTGTCTTGTGTGTTGTGGGGGAGGTTTGCACGATCTCCCTGTGACCACGTGGGTTTCCTCTGGGTGTTCCAGATTCCTCCCACATCCCAAAGACATGCAAGTTTGTAGGTTAATTGTCTTCTGTTAATTGCCCCCGGTGTGTAGGGAGTGGATGAGAGAGCAGGATAACACGTAGAACTCGTGTGAATGGGTGATCGATGGTCGGCATGGTTTCAGTGGGCCGAAGGGCCTGTTTCCATGCCGTATCTCTGAACTAAACACTAAACTTATTCCAGTGGTGTGTTAAACATTTTTAATGCAAGATAATATTTTTTGAGTAGCTACGTTAGATTTGGACCATTTAAAATTTAATTCATTCATTTTTCAATTAAATGTTCCAGTAGATTGAGAATGACGTTGACTGAGTTAATATTTGTTTGTGCCTTGAATTCAGGTGGTGCTAAAGGTAATGCAATTGCCCCCAAATCCCACTGTGCATTCATGTTTTCAGGCATATGCTTTGTATTTCCATACCTCATTAGTGATGTAGAAACAAGGAACTGTGGATACTGGCTTCCCAAGGAAAGACAAAATGCTGGAGTAACTCAGCGGGTCAGGCAGCATTTCTGGAGAACATGGTTCAGCAACAATTTGGGTCAGGCCTTTCTTCTGACTGACGAAAGGTCCTGACCCGAAAGGTCACCTATCCATGTTCTCCAGAGATGCTGCCTGACCCGCTGAGTTACTCCAGTACTTTGTGTCTATCCCATTAGTGATGGGTTTCCATGCTACGTGATAGATCCATCAGGGATTTAACACGGTCTGATTTTTTTGCACAATATAATTTGATTCTCTCTACATTACATTGCAGGTGCAGAATACATCATGGATGCCTCACCAACCTTACCTAATGCAACACGCTGTAAGTTCACTCGCAACGTACTGTCAGTAGTTTGCAGGGATGAATATTCACATTGCCTAGAGTCATACAGCACAGAAATAGGCACTGCGGCCCAACTCTTCCATGCCGATCAAGATGCCTCGTCTACACTAGTCCCACTTGCCTGTGTTTGGCTTCTAAACCTTTCCTATCCATGTACCTGCCCGCATTGTCCGTGCCGAACATGATGCCAAGACCAACTCTTATCTGCCTGCACATAATCCATATCACTCCATTACCTGCATATCCATGTGCCTATCCAAAAGTCTCTTAAACGCCACTATCATATCAGCCTCCACCACCACTGGTGATGCATTGCAGACACCCACCACCATATGTGTAAAAAAACTTTCCCCGCTCATCTCCTTTAAACTTTACCCCTCTCACCTTAAAACGATTCCCATGATTTTTCCACCCTTGGAAAAAGGTTCTGACTGTCTATCCTATATCTGCCTCTAATTTTGTATACTCCTATCAGGTCTCCTCTCAATCTCCAGCATTCCAGAGAAAACAATCCAAGTCTGTCCAACCTCTCCCTATAGATAATATTCTCCTTATCCTAGTATCATTGAGGTAAACCTCCTCTGCAACCTTTCCAAAGCCTCCACATCCCTCATGTAATAGGGCAACAGAATTGCTCGCAATATTCCAAATGCGGTCTAACCAAAGCCCTGTAGAGCTGCATCATGACCTCCTGACTCTTATACTCTCTGTGGAATTCTCTGCCTCAGAGGGCGGTGGAGGCCGGTTCTCTGGATACTTTCAAGAGAGAGCTAGATAGGGCTCTTAAAGTCAGAGGATATGGGGAGAAGGCAGGAACAGGGTACTGATTGGGGATGATCAGCCATGATAACATTGAATGGCCTACTCCTGAACCTATTGTCTATCAATGCCATGACCTGTGAAACCAAGCGTACCAAATGCCTTCTTAAATTATCTACTTGTGTTGCCACTTTTAGAGAGTAGTAGACTTGACCCCAAGGTGCCGCTGTACATAGTGGTAGAAAGTGTTGTGGGTGTTTTGATGTAAGTAACATGCAACAAAGTGTCATAGTCATAGTCTTACAGTGTAGAAACAGGCCCTTTGGCCCAACTTGCCTACACCGGCCACTGCAGGCCACCTCCGATCCGCAAGCTCGGCCTCTTGGAGCGCTGCTGCAGGGCCTCCAGCGGCCTACTCCACGATCACCATGACTCGGACACATCAACCCGCAAACGCGCCATCCCTTCACCTCACACAGCCACATTATTTTGATGCAAACCAAACAAACATCCCTGTGCCTTGATAAATTGCTTTCTCTTTTCATTTAGGGCGCAGTAATGTCTCAATCCATGGAACACCCCATGTCAATGCAACCTACATCAATGATGAGCCCACTGACACAACAAATGAGTCATCTTTCAATGAACAACACAGGAACGGTAGGTGGTGTCTCAAGGCAGCATCATTTTGAGCTATTAACCTCATTGAGGGAAGTTGGTCTGATAAATGCAATACAGGTCCACCACCGATTTTCCGTCACCCTTCCTTCCCAACCTTTCTGGATCATCTGTTTTGCCAGACCAACAGATGTCATGGCCTCCGAGAGGAGTCCAACGGTAAGGGATCGATCCACCTAAACTGTCGAGGGGCAGAGACAGCCAAATACAGTTCTTTATGCCTTCAAAAAAAATCCAGTTTTTAAATAATGTTTCAATATTCGAAGTTTTATATGTTAAATTATTTCACCATTCTTGCTTTTCTTAAATGTTGATTAAAATGAAATCTTGTATATGACATACAAGGGGCAGCACAGTGGAACAGCGGTAGAGTTACGGCGCCAGACCTGGGTTTGATCTTAACTACAGGTGCTGTCTGTATGGAGTTTACACGTTCTCCCTGAGACTGCATAGATTTTCTCCATGTGCTCTGCTTTTCTCCCACACTCCAAAGACGTACAAGTTTGTAGGTTAATTGTCTTTGGTAAAAATTGTAAATTGTCCTTTTGTGTGTCGGATTGTGCTTGCGTACGGGGTGGTCGCTGGTTGGCACGGACTCAGTAGGCTGAAGGGCCTGTTTCCACGCTGTATCTCTAAACTAAACTAGGGTATAATTTATTGTGCACCTAGATGGCGAAGGCACCATCATCAGTGAGCTGATGGGATTCGGAGACTGTAAATAATAATGATTTTTGTTTTGTTTGGTTTCATTTTCAGTACATTCCGACTGCCACGGCCATGCAGGGAGCATACATCCCCCAGTATGCACATGTGCCAACAGCCAATGTTCCCATGGAGGTGAGTATGTGTACACATCGTATATCCGTCAAGTATAAGCAGTTATGGAAACAGTTATTCAACTGCAGAGAGTCATACAGCACGGAAACAGATTGCCCGTGCTTATCAAACCTGCCCATGTTTTGCCTGTATCTCTCTAAACCTTTCCTATCCATGTATCTGTCCAAATATTTCTTTGTTAGCACCTGCCTTAACTACCTCTTCCGGCAGCTCATTTCATATACCCACCACCCTCTGTATGAAAAAGTTGCCCTTCAAGTTCCCATTAAATCTATCCCCTCTCACATTAAACCTATATCCTCTTGTTCATGATTCCCCTACTCTGGCTAAAAGACTCTGTGCATTTTCCCTATCTATTCCCCCCATGATTTTATACACCTCCATAAGATCACCCCTCAGCTCCTGCGCTCCCAACCTGCCCAACCTCTCCCTATAGCTCAAGGTCTCAAGTAAAAAAAAACATCCTCTTAAAATGTGAACCTTAACAATTGCAGTAATAGGACTTCTTGTATGGGGATTGTATGTGACATATACATGATTTTGATGTATGTTAACATTGTATTATGATTACTACTCAATCTTCTTGTTGCATACATGTTCTGACAATAATTCATGATGATGGCAAAAATGTCCAATATTCGTGTAAAGAATGGACATTCAAAAAGTGATTTATCGAATGTTGTTCACTCTGCCATAATTGTCGACAGTAAAATACCTAAGTAAAATATAAAGTTCATGAGTAATGGTCATGAATTACTTGTGGCGGCACAGTGGCACAGTTGGTAGGGGTGCTGCCCTTCAGAGCCAGAGACCCAGGTTCAATCCTTACCTTGGGTGCTATCTGTGTGGAGTTTGCACATTCTCCCTGTTGCTCAGGGTGCATCAGTTTCCTCTCACATCCCAAAGACGTGCGGGTTCGTAGGTTAATTGGTTTCTGAAAATTGCCCCCTAGTGTGTAGGGAGTGGATGTGAAAGTGGGAACTAGTGTGAATGGGTGATTGATGGTTGGCATGGACTTGGTGGGCTGAAGGGCCTGTTTCCATGCTGTATCTCTAAACTAAACTATAGATGCTTATTAGTAAGAAGCTACAGGTGACCATGAGAACTTGTGACTTAATTGTAGTGAACTTCCTTTGACAAGGGTATAAAACGTGTTGTTATTGTAGGAGCCCAGCGGTCAACAGCAGCAGCAAGTTTCTGTGGATTCTTCATCTGAACACTCTCCCTACTCCTATCAGCAAAGCAAGTAATCCTCAGGTAGCTATTAACTATACCCTGTGTTGATTATTTTTATTTTATTCCTGAGTTATTCCCTTATGGCAAATTAAATGACAGAATGACAGAACCAACCTGTTTATACATCACAGCGCATTTTAAAGGTAGAGTCAATATAAGCAGAGATAGAACATAGAACAGTACATACACACAGTGCCGGAGTAACACATTGGCTCAAGCAGCATCTCTCGTGAACATGAATAGGTGATGTTCCAGGTCTGGACCTTTCTTCACCTATCCATGTTCTCCAGAGAAGCTGCCAGACCGGCTGAGTTATTCCAGAGTTACATTGTCTTTTTTTTGTAGATCAGCCTCTGCAATTCCTTGTTTCTTTTAACAGTACAGCATTAGGAACAGGCCCTTCAGCCCATAATGTCTGTGCCGAACATGATGCCAAGTAAAATTGGAACATAGTATAGAGGAAAGTAGCTATTCCTGAACATTATGTTGTGGGACTTCAGGCATCTGTACCTCCTGCCGACGGGAGCAGAGAGAAGAGGGCACGGCCCATAGGGTGGGGATCCTTGACGATAGATGCCACCTTCTTGATGCAGCGCCTGGTGTAGATGCTTCCGATAGAGGGCAGGGCTGTGCCCTTGATGGACCAGGCTAAGTCCACCACTCTCTACAGTCCCTGTTCATTACAACTGCTATACCAGGCCATGATACAACCAGTCAGGATCCTTTCTACAGTACATCTTGTTTGTTGAGTATTCAGAGACATGCCAAATCTTTTTGAACTATGAAGAAAGTAGAGGCGATGGTGTGCCTTCTTTATGGTTACATCGATGTGCTGGAGCTGGGTAGGTCATTGAGTCATAGAGTCATACAGCCCTTTGGAAACAGGCCCTTTGGCCCAACTTGCCCATGCCAACCAAGATGCCCCATCTACACTGGTCCCACCTGCCCGCATTTTGCCCACATCCCTCCACACCTTTCCTATCCGTAAACCTGTCCAAATGTCTTTTAAATGATGTTGTACATCCTCTAGTTGCGCCAGGTACTCAGGTTAAACACTGATTTTCCGGCACCCTCCGTTCCAGAGCTTTTCTGGATAATCTGTTTTTCTGGATCAATAGAGATCACGTAATAATGAAACGACAATGCACCACTGGCCCGCTAATGACACACCTCCCATGCCTCTAAAGCATCATGGAGTGCCAGAAACTTAAATAAAACAAGTATAAAATGCAAGCTGAATGTGAATGGAATGACCTGCCAACCCATCCCTGGCTCCCACTGTATCCCCGGACGTTTAGAGTTCCGACTTCTGACCCCACCCCCGACTCGCAAGGTGTATCAGCGAGCCCTTCTTCGCCCACTACACGTTCCGGTCACATGGCTGTTGTTGTGGCTCACGTTGTAGACCCTGGGGACAGCCCTTTCTTAGGGCCGCTGCTCCAACCTACCCGTACCCCCTCCCCGTTTTTTCTTTCTCCTTTCATTGAGCACGAGCAAGTTTTCTTCTAAGCCAGAGAAATGGAAGAAAATCGCAGTTTCTTTGAATGGATGAGCATTAAAGATGGAAAAAATCCTTCTTATTAAAAACATTCCTTTTTCAGATCTACAGGATCGGCCCTCTCCCTGGTGGGCGGAGAACACATAAGGACTGAAACAATCATGGCTTCTGATCTAATATTCTCTAACAATTGTCAACTTTTGCACAGATTCTAAGAAAGAAATATTTGTAATAAAATCAACTGAAACAAATATTTTGGTATAAGTTCTGTCAAGTATATATAAATGCTAACATTCATAAAGAGGTAAATAAACCTCTAGGAAATATCTTTATTTTGGTAAAAAGAGAGAGGTTATTTTTAAGATTTTTTTTCTCAAACCTTTGACATATATATTCATGGATTGATGGAGTGAAATTTATTGTTCAAGTTGCAGGTCAGGTTGGTCTTCGAAGACTAACAACTTCTGCTTCGATTTATCTTCTGTATTATATGCTAGGAAATTTCTGAAGTATCACAAGTGACCAGATCACCTTTCCACTGATGTTCTACGCTTGCTGTGTGAGTGTTGTGAAGTGATATTTTTAATAAGTCTTTTTGTTTGTTAATGTCTACTTCATTAGAAGTGGATAGATGTCATCAGGATTTTATTTTTCTTCAAATTGCAATCTGCCTTAAATCTCTTGTTTCATTAGATGTTTTGAAGTGTTTTAAAGATATAATGATTTAGTCATAGAAAGTAGCTCAACAATGTCTTGCATTGTTAGATTTTTTGTAGCATTAAAATTTGATTCGTTGTGGATCACACCTTTTTTTATTGTAGATGATTTTAATTGTTTTTTTCTTAACTAAGTAGAAATGATAGGAAGAAAGGAGTGTTTTTTCTGAATTTAATGAAATTTTAAGGTGGTTGGGTTATAATATAGATGAGCTGAGAATTCTGCTATATAGAAAAAATAAAACCAATCCTTTGACTTTTCAGGTTAAATCGATGTTCTATTAGAGTAGACAGAGGGGTAAAAGTCGGTGGGCTTATCATGACAATTTTTATACTCCGCTTTAGCAAGTTTTGAGACTGCTAAAGCTTAAATGATTTATGATTTCTCACAAGGTAGTAGTGAGGTAGCAAATGATTTATTATTACAGCAAATAAAAAAGCTAAAGTAGAAAATAAATTGAGAGATGAGCAAAACTTTGGGTACTAGCTCTCTGATAATTTTTTTTGTTTTTAACTTGGCACTTTTAACATTACCAAAGAATTTTGAGCTAGCAACTCGACAAATGGAGAGGAAAAAAAATTCTCTCAGCTTAGAATTTCTTCAATTCTCTTTTTATGTTATTTTGTGCCGGACCAGTTCGATGTGCCTTTTTACATGCATTTACATTTAATTCTGTGTAAATGTAGGGACACAAAAAAAAGCATGAAGGAACGTTTTCATCCAAGCAGTGCCACACTTTATATATTTTTTATTTCCATTGTTGTCACTACATGTGCTAGATATAATAAGAATGATTTTGAAGCTATGAAATCTAAGAACTTATTGCAGCTTTATCTGGTTAGACTCTGTTTCATTAGACATTGTATCAAGTAAAGTTTGCCTTATTCACAACATGTATTTTAAAGCTAAACAGGTCATCCTCCAGTGACTGTGCATTTGGTCAGCTCTTGATCAGTTATCTACCTCAGGTTTTGTTTTTTGTTGTGCTTGGCCAAATCATTGGCCTGCCTGTCTCAATAGACCAAATCACTCTAGCTCAGGAGTTAGCAGTGAATGTTTTATGCTCATGTGTTTATTTTTCAGAATTATTGTAATATATTAAGTTCTCATCAGTGTATTTCATAGTTTCAAAATATTTGTTGCTTTCGAGATTTTTTTAAATTAGTTTTTAGATTCTCAACACATGTAATCTTTTTTTTAAAAAGCAAGATAATTGTGGTATTACCTGTAGAAACAAAGAACTGCAGATGCTTGTTAACACACAAAAGGACACAGAGTGCTGGAGTAACTCAGCGGGTCAGGCAGCATCTCTGGAGAACATGGATGGGTGACATTTTGGGTCGGGACCCTTCTTCAGGCTGACTGGGGGGGGGGGGGGAAGCTGGAAGAGAGGTGGGGGCAGAACAAAGTCTGGCAAGTGATAGGTCTGAAGAAGGGTTCTGACCCAAAACGTCACCTATCCATGTTCTCCAGAGATACTGCCTGACACACTGAATTACTCCAGCACTTTGTGCCCTTTGGTGGTGTTACCTGATTAGTGCTCCTTAAAGACTTTCTCTGGTGTGTACAAGTCTCAGCATATTGCAGCATTCCTGCCTACTTGGATGATAGCCAGAATCAGAGTTACAGATAATTGCCGGATTACTATGAATTGTTTAATTCCGAAATCTGAGAGGTCTATAACTGCGTGGAATTGGCTGCTTTTGGTATCTGACAAGTGCCAAACTTATTATCTGGATATGATTTGGAAAAAAAAACCTCTGTACATAAAGAAATAATCAGTTACTAAAGGCTCGCCTAGTAGACAACCATTAAATTATAAAGAAATTTAATTTATGAAGACCTTTTGTACAGATTGTTTGAAATTTTTCATAGAGATGTCTATATGATCAAGAGAGTTAATTTTTTATTTTTGTTTTACTCATGCCACAAACTTGCCAGTGGTTACTTATTTGTCCGGTTCCAAAAGACTCGTTCTGTAGCTTTGTTTCCTAAGTTGTTTAAGCCAAGAAAACATATTTGAACTGTAAATTAATTTTAGATGGTTCCTTAGTATTTCTGTGCATTTTCTTTTGGAAAACTTTTGAATAAAAAAAGACCAATTTAAAATAATTAATCTTACAGTTGTTTTAATCTGATTGCTTCACATTTTTCTTTATTGCGGGTTTGCCGTGGCATTTTGACTCAGCAGACAAACTTGGATGCAAGCTGAAACATTGTCTGACAAAGGAAATCTAAAATAATCGTGATGTCTTCATATCAAATCACGTTCATCTCTGGATCTCCTGTCACATGTTGACAAGATGTTTCAACAATGATAAATATCAATGTATAGATGGTCATTTACTCAACAAAAATCTTCCAGATGGATCATCTTCACAAATGGAATGAAAAGTCCAACATGATAAATGATTACCCGATACTTGTTAATCACCTGGGGTGGCAACACAATGGCGCAGCGGGTAGAGCAGCTGCCTCACAACGCCAGAGATCCATCCAGGTTCAATCCTGATCTCGGGTGCTGTCTGTGTGTAGAGTTTGCATGTTTCCCCTGCGACCAAGTGGGTTTCCTCCATGTGCTCCGGATTCCTATCACATCCAAAAGATGTGTGGGTTGTAGGTTTAATTGGCCCTCTTTAAAAAGCCCCAAGTGTGCAGGAAGTGGATGAGAAAGTGGGATAACATGAATGGATGAATGAACGAATGAGTTTATTGGCCAAGTGTGTACACATACAAGGAATTTGCCATGGTGCTCTGCTCGCAAGTAACAACACGACATACAATAAACAATTAAGAATAAAACATAAAACGTTAAAACATTAAGAATAAAAATTTCAGTGACTGGTGTACAAGGACGCCCAGGTCTCGCTGCACCTCCTCCTTACCTAGCCTAACCCCATTGAGATAATAATCTGCACCCTTGTTTTTGCCGCCAAAGTGGATAACCTCACATTTATCTATATTATACTGCATCTGCCACGCATCTGTCCACTCACTCAACCTGTCCAGGTCATCCTACAACCTCCTAACATCCTCTTCACAGTTCACACTGCCACCCAGCTTTGTGTCATCTGCAAACTTTCTAGTGTTGCTCCTAATTCCCTCTTCCAAAACATTAATATATATGGTAAACAGTTGCGGCCCCAACACCGAGCCTTGCGGTACTGCACTCGCCACTGCCTGCCATTCTGAAAAGGACCCGTTCACTCCTACTCTTTGCTTCCTGTCTGCCAACCAATTTTCCATCCATGTCAACACCCAACCCCCAATACCATGTGCTCTAATTTTAGTCACCAGTCTCCCGTGCGGGACCTTATCAAATGCTTTCTGAAAGTCTAGATACACTACATCCACTGGCACCCCTTCGTCCATTTTACTTGTCACATCCTCAAAAAATTCCAGAAGATTAGTCAAGCATGATTTGCCTTTCATAAATCCATGTTGACTTGGACTAATCCTTTTACTGCTATCCAAATGCCCCATTATTACCTCTTTAATAATTGACTCCAGCATTGACTTCCCACCACCGAAGTCAGGCTAACTGGTCTCAATTCCTTGTTTACTCTCTCGCTCCTTTCTTGAAAAGTGGGATAACATTAGCTATCCTCCAATCCACAGGAACTGATCCTGAATCTATTGAACATTGGAAAATGATCATCAAAGCGTCCACTATTTCTGGAGCCACCTCCCTGAGGACCCTGGGATGCAGACCATCAGGCCCAGGGGATTTATCATCCTTCAGTTCCATTAGCCTACCCAATACTATTTCTCGCCTAATGAAAATTTCTTTCAGTTCCTCTACCCCCTTAGATCCTCCGTCCTCCAGTACATCTGGGAGATTGTTTGTGTCTTCCTTAGTGAAGACAGATCCGAAGTACCTGTTCAACTCTTCTGCCATTTCCTTGTTACCCATAATAATTTCACCTGTGTCTGCCTTCAAGGGACCCACATTTGACTTTGCTACTCTTTTTCCTTTAACATATCTAAAGAAGCTTTTACTGTCCTTCTTTATATTCCTGGCCAGCTTCCCCTCGTACTTCATCTTTTCAGCCTGTATTGCCCGTTTTGTTTCCTTCTGTTGTCCTATGAAAGCTTCCCAATCCTCTGGCTTCCGGCTACTCTTTGCTGTGTTATACATCTTTTCTTTTAGTTTTATTCTATCCCTAACTTTTCCTGTCAGGCACGGAAATCGCTATCAAAATATGGACAGTAGGAACACAATTTTTTGGCGGCCGCGTGCGCATGCGCATGCGCACACTCAAAGTCAAAGTCAAAGTAGCCTTTATTGTCATTCAGACCTTGCGGTCTGAACGAAATTTCGTTGCCTTGCAGTCTTACATATAGTAAAAAATGACAAAAACACACAAAAAACACAAATTTACATCCACCACAGTGAGTTGAATACTCCTCACTGTGATGGAAGGCAAAAGTCTTAAGTGTCTCTTCCCTTCTTATTCTCCCTCTGCGCCGAGGCGATCCAGGCTTCGGATGTTGTGACCTCGCCGGGTGATGGTAAGTAATGTCAGTCCCGCGGCTGAATCCAAGCTCCGCGAACGGGCCGGTTCAACCTCGCGGCCCGGGGTGGTCGAAGCCGCCGAAGCTGCGGCCCTCCAGTCCAGAGGACACAGCTGTTGTCGCGGGAGCTCCGGAGAACAGGTCACCAACCTGGCAGCTCCCGACGATGTCGTCCACCGGGCCCGCGGCCGATCCTCCAAGGTCGGATCGCTGTTGCCGCTGCCTCTGCCCGCTCTGAGGTCTGGTGGCTGCTGCTGCTGCTGCTGCCCGCTCTGAGGTCTAGTGGCTGCTGCTGCTGCCGCTGCCCGCTCTGAGGTCGGGTCGCCACTGCTGCTGCCCGCTCCGAGGTCTGGTCGCTGCTGCCGCTGCCCGCTCTGAGGTCGGGTCGCCGCTGCTGCTGCCCGCTCCGAGGTCGGGTCGCCGCTGCTGCTGCCCGCTCCGAGGTCTGGTCGCTGCCCGCTCCGAGGTCGGGTCGCCGCTGCCGCAGCCGCTGCCCGCTCCGAGTTCGGGTCGCCACTGCCGCTGCCCGCTCCGGGATCGGGTCGCCGCTGCCCCAGCTCCGAGGCCGCCAGCTCTGCTATTAGGCCTCGGCGCAGGCGTAGACGGAGACGGGGGATACGACAAGAGAAGTCGCATCCCCCCGAAATAAGAAACCAAAAACATGCTTTCTCCCCCCCACCCACACACATACACAATAAACCAAAAATGAACTAAAACAACAAAAGAACAACACAAAAAAGAAAAGAAACAGACGGACTGCAGGCGAGCCGCAGCTGCTAAGGCAGCACCGCCATCTTGAATCACACACACGCGCACACTCACACGCTAAATGCAGCTCAACTCTGCCTGTCTCGCCGGGTTAACCTACAGCCCTGCCTGGACTGACGGGACACCAGCGCTGCTTCTCCGCGCTGGCCATATTTCCCGCAAGCCCAGGCAGATTAATCTGGCGGGACAGGCAGAGTTGAGCTGGGTTGAGCGCTGCTTCTCTGCGCTCACTGTGGGCCTGGGGGTACAGCTCCCGTCTGACTCCCGACCTCTCTGGTCACCCGTGGGGGGGGACACTCGGGTGTGGACGGGACAGCGCCGGAGACCCGGCTGGGATCGATCCTGGCTGCGGATGAGGCGCAGGTCTGTGCCGAGAGTGTTTTGGCACGTCTCCCTCCTCCAATCATCGCACTCTTTCCTCAGTACCCCCCCCCCCCACTCCTCCCTCCTCCAATGATCGCACTGAATCATGTCCCGCCTCCATTGCCTGCTGACCGACGTCTCTCGTCCAATCGGCGCCCTCGATCAGCGGTCCCATCTACAATGTCTCGTGGAAAGCGGAGATTTCACCGGGTTTTTAAATCCGGATGACAAAAACTTGGGTGGGATGTCCCCCACCTCTCAAAACAGAGGGGGGACGTGTCCCCCCTGGCCCCCCCGGATTTTCCACTCCTGGCCACGGTTGCCTCCTACTCCCCTTAGAACCTTTCTTCCTTTTTGGAATGAAATGATCCTGCATCTTCCGGATTATGCCCGGAAATTCCAGCCATTGCTGTTCCACCGTCACTCCTGCTAGGATCCATTTCCAGTCTACTTTGGCCAGCTCCTCTCTCATGCCTTCATTGTCCCCTTTGTTCAAGAAGATTCATGGCAACAAGTATGTTCACACCCTCTGACTGCAGGACCTTACTTGTTTTGTTCACTCTTTCAAGAATGTCATTCCAAAGAATTGTGGGAAAGATCGTTTCCAAGTTCTCCATATTCTCGCTCAATCCATCCGCCTCTCGCCTTGTGTTCACTTCCTGTTCAGTGTCAAGTGAGTTGAAGTGACGTTAACATATACGCTTTTACGTTATGTAGCGCGTGAAATACTTACACACACATGCACGTGTGGTTGCAGAGGTGACCGTGATACTAAATCAGAGGCGAATGCCAATGTCCACTTGTTATCATAAAAATTAACATTATCTTTAGTAAAACACATGCTAAATATGCATTTTCCAATAACAAATATTTATAGTTTAGTATAGTATAGTATTTATTTATTGACTGCAAGTCACAACATACATAGATTAGCATGGGGCCCCTATGCTCGTGGGGCCCCGGGCAACTGCCCAGCGTTCCCATGTGTTAAGACGGCCTTGATGACACACTGGTCATCCTGCGGAGTACCTTCAGCAACAGACTGGTTCCACCAAAATGCAGTACAGAAGCCACAGGAGATCCTTCTTCCCTGTGGCTATCAAACTCTACAACTGCCCCCCCTTCTGTCGTGGGGTCGACTGATTCCCCCCCCCCCCCCCCCCCCCCCCCACCAATCTTTGCACATCCCCAATCCTTTCCACTTGTCACTTTGATTTCATGTATCTTGGGTTTTATGACTGTTGGCAAACCAATTTCCTACCTGGGATAAATACAGTTCTATCCTATTGTATTGTATCCGCTTGCTCACCCGGCTGTTGTAGGGCCTCCCGCAGCTGTCAATGCCAACACCACCATCCGTGACCACCACAAACGTGTTGTCCGTCGCCTCCAGTTGCCACCCCTCAGCTTCCGTGCGCCGAGGTCACCGTGACCTGCTTTCCCAGACTGACTACAGAAATCTAGGGCGCTTTCCAAGGGCTTGGGAGACAAACTCACAGACGGTTCTCAGCCACCAACTTTCCCCGTTCACCTTCTTACAGAGGTGTACAAGATTCTGAGGGGAATTGATAAAATGCACAGAGTCTTTAACCCAGAGTAGGGGAATCAAGAACCAGAGGACATAGGTTTAAGGTGAGGTGGGAAAGATATAATAAGAACCCTCATGGGTAACTTAGGGATCGAGCTGCCGGAGGAGGGGCCATCAGGAACAGCACGGTACCGCAGCGGTAGAGTTGCTGCCTTACAGCACCGGAGACCTGGGTTCGATCCTGGCTATGTGTGCTGTCTGTACGGAGTTTGTACGTTCTCCCTGTGACCACGTGGGTTTTCGCCAGGTGCTCTGGTTTCCTCCCACACTCCAAAGAGGTGCGAGTTTGTAGGTTAATTGGCTTCTGTAAATTGTCCCTAGTGTGAAAGATAGTGCTAATGTACGGGGTGATCGCTGGTTGGCATGCAATATCTCTAAAGTCTAAAGGAGGTAGTTGAGGCATGTACTGTAACAACATTTAAAAGACATTTGGACAGGTACATGAACAGGAAAGGTTTAGAGGAATGTGGACCACACACAGGCAGGTGGGACTAGTATAGATGGGGGCATATTGGTCAGCATGGACAAGTTGGGCCGACGAGCCCGTTTCCACTCTGTATGACATTCAGGGAAATTATCAAGTGACTGATCAAAAAACGGAAAGATTTTACAGAGCAACATAAGGAAGGAGAGGCAGAAAAGGTTTGGAAGAGCTTTCCAGAACTTTGGACACAGACTTCTGAAAGTATACCCCCCATTGTACGGAATAATTACACCTGGAGAAGGTGCTGGAATTGGAGGAACACCAAGATCTTAAGAAGTTCTTGCTGGTGAAGATCAGTGCCGCCAAGCCAACGGGCTTTTAAGGCCAGGGTAAGACTGCACTCGAAAGAACTTTGAAACTATGTGGGTGCCAGAAACGTGGCGACTGTGTACTATCTCGGTGAAGGTTACTATTACACTACAACCGTTGCACTGTTGTACTTATTTATGAATGTGCTTATCTGCAGCATGATTCCACTGGATTATATGCAAAACAAAGAATGTTGCTTTACCTAGATACATGTGACAATAAAGTATCATCATTATCAAGGAGGCTGGGGAAGGTTGCACAAGGAACGAGGTTTGAGAGCAGTGGTGGGGTGATCAGGTGATATGAAAATGCCAGTGTCTATATTGGCATTAATTCACAAGCTTTATGGTTTTGCTGTAAATGCTCATTTTTGGCAGAAAGGGAAAGAAATTGTGAAGTCTCCATAATTCTTTACCCAAACCTAATTTTCCTTTATTTTAATAATTTCCTAATTTTATTCACCAAACTTGAAGGTGGCACAGTGGCAGTAGAGCCACTGCCTCACAGCGCCAGAAACCCGGGTATGATCCTGACCTCAGGTACCATCTCTGTGGAGTTTGCACATTTTCTTTCGGGTGCTCCGGTTTCCTCCAACATTCCAACGACATGCAGGTTTGTAGGTTAATTGGCCTCCGTAAATTGCCCCTAGTGTGTAGGGATAGTGGGATAACATAGAGCTAGTGTGAACGGGTGATCAATATTCGGCGTGGATATGATGGGTTGAAGGGCCTGTTTCCATACTGTACCTGAAAACTAAAGTTGACAATTAGTTAATGACTAGGTTTTACTATTTTAGTTTTGTTTATTACTGTCATGTGCACCAAGATACTGTGAAAAGCGTTTTGTTGTAACTTGTATTTTTTACTCCTAAGTTATGTTCATAAGTCATAGGTTCAGAATTAGGCCATTCGGCCCATTGAGCCTACTCCACCATTCAACCTTGGCTGTTCTATCTTTCCTTCTCAAACCCATTCTCCTGCCTTCTCCCCGTAACTCCTGACACCCCGGCAATGGAGCGGAGGTTGGTTTGTGTGATGGTCTGTGCTGCATCCACAACTCCCTGCTGTCTTGGGTAGAGCTGTTCCCAAACCATTCTGTGATGCATCCCTATAAAATGTTTTTTACAGCACATCTGCAGAGGTTAATGAGAGTTTTTGGGGACATGCTGAACTTCCTAAGCCATCCTAAGCCTTCTGAGGAAGTAGAGGTGTTGGTGTGCTTTCTTGCCCATTGCTTCGATGTGGACAAATTAATAGGAAACCAAGGGACAACCTTTTCACAAGAGATTGGTGGGTATATGGAACAAGCTGCCAGAGGAGGTAGTTGCGGCAGGTACTACAAGAGCATTTAAAAGACATAAATAGGAAACATTTAGAGGGATTTAGGTCAAACACGCACAGGTGGGACTTGTGTAGTTGAGGCATCTTGGTCAGCGTGGGCAAGTTGAACAAAAGGGCATGTTTCTGTGCAATATGACTCTAATGACTATCAAAAGACGAAGACTGTTTCCTCCCTCACATTTGGATTCCGTTTTTTCGGTATGGCATAACAAAGGTATACAATGTTTTCTTGATCTGTTTTCAGATGGTATTTTTAACAGCTTTACCAATTTAACATCATTGTATGGATTACCAGCAAATCATTTTTTTAGGTACTTCCAAGTTAGACACTTTGTTTCTAAATGTTTTTCTAATTTTCCCTCTTCACCTCCACGACAAATATGGGATAGTTTGTTTACTTTCAAGACACAACAAAGAGGAACTGCTTCAGAGATGTATAGCCGCATTCTGGATCTTTGCGATCAGTCCAACTCTAAAACAAGGGCTGCTTGTGAGGAAGAGCTGGGACTTCAACTTACTGAGGAGTGGGTGGGATAATGTTGTGGGTGGGCTATGTACTGTTACGTCTTGCGCTCGTCTTGCACTCATTCAGTTTAAGGTTGTACACAGGGTCCATTTTTCTAAATCAAGACTGTCTGGGATTTATCCAGAGGTGGAGGATAAATGTGATAGATGTTCGGACCCACACCCCCATCTGAGCCATATGTTTTTCCTTTGTCTGGCTACTTCAATATAATGTCTACCGTAATGGGAATACCTCTACAGTCCTGTCCATTGATTGCCATCTTTGGGCCCCCGGATGAGTCAGGTCAATTAAACCCTAAATTAATAATAAATTATTAATTTTACATCTTTAATAGCCAGACGTCGCCTACTCCTACAGTGGAAATCCCCTAACCCACCCTCTGTGTCACATGGCTCAAAGATGTCGCGTTTTTTCTTAAACTTGAGACAATTAAGTATACATTGAGGGGGTGTACTGATAATATTTTTCACAAATGGCAACCTTTTTTATCATACTTTACAGACTTGCAGGTTCTGCCAGACTAAGGGCTGGTTTGTTAAATTTTGTCATGTGTAGGTGCACTCTTCATTCTTAATTAGCCTGGGTGGGATGGGTGAGGTGTGTGACTGATGGTATGGTTGCATTATATATACATTTTTTTTAATATAATTTTTTTTAAATTATTTCTATTTATTTTATGTTTCTGTATATTTTTGTTTTTTTCTTTTGTGTATTATTTGAGTGTTTCTTATTAACATGTCTTTTTTCATTTTTGTGTTGATTTATTTAAAATTAAAATTAAAAAAAAATAAATAAAACGAAAAACAATAATAAAATTTTTGTTTAAAAAAAAAAAGACAAAGACTTCCTTGTTCCCTGAACTTTATCCATACATCATGTGCCAGTTTGCTTCCAAAACACATTCTTGGAACCTGCTAACGTTAAGATTTATTGAGTGGCATTGGGATCGATTTGGAGAAGATGAAAATCAGAGCAAAAATGAACAAGAAAACTGGGTTTCATGCATATTAGATGGAAATGATTACCCTGCATTGCCAACTTGTATCATATGTGATATAGTTATGAAAACCCACTTTTATATAATGAGGATATGCTTCCCACCACCAGAAACAATCAAGATTAGTCAAGCCCTTCTGGAGAAAGCCTGTGAAAAACTTGCAAAGTAAGTGTTCTAACTTTTTGATTTACCCCTGGCTAGTTTGGAGGTACTGTCAGTGGTTTCTGAGTTCATAAATTAATAAGTTATAGGAACAAAATTAGGCCATTTAGTCCATCAAGTTTACTCCACCATTCAATCGTGGCTGATCTATTTTTCCCTCTCGACCTCATTCTATTGCCTTCTCCCCATAACCCCTAACACCCATGCTAATCAAGAATCTGTTATTCCCCACTTTAAAAATATCCATTGATTGTCTCCACAGCCGCCTGTGCAATGGATTCCACAGATTCACCACCCTCTGATGAAATAAATTCTTCCTCGTCTTTCTAAAATTACATCTTTTATTCTGAGGTTATGGCCTCTGGTCCTAGACTCTCCCATTAGTGGAAACATCCTCTCCACATCCATATCTATGTTGGAACTTATTTCACTTCCACAAAGCAAACATCTTTTTGTAGGTAAGATAGACACAAAGTGCAGGAGTCACTCAGCGGGAGTCACTCCAGCACTTTGTGTCCACCTTTGGTATCAACCAGCACCTGCAGTTCTTTGTTTCTACTCATCTTTTTGTTGGTGTATGTAATAATTTCATAACTTAGCTGATCACGTGTTTTCTTGGCAAGCACGGGACACTGCACATCCAACACAAGCACTAATCTGAGCAATTGAGGAGGTGGTGATGGGTGGTATGCTATCCTCCCTAAAGTAGAAAAAACATGGAATGAGAAAAATGTTTCAATCACTGCGTTCTATTCTCTTGAATCAATCATTGACAATGTAAAGTCTAAGTGCATGGACATTGTGAATGCAACTAAGGAAACAACTTGTGGACAGTTAATTTCCATTATAGAGTCATAGACCTGATGTGGCACATAGTGGGTGGCACAGTGGCGCGGAGGTAGAGTTGCTGCCTTACGGCGCCAGAGACCCGGGTTCAATCCTGACTACGGGTGCTGTCTGTACAGAGTTTGTACGTCTCCCTGCGACTGTGTGGGTTTTCTCAAGGGTCTCCAGTTCATCCCACACTACAAAGACGTGCAGGTTTGAAGGTTAATTGGCTTCTGTCAATTGTCCCTAATGTGTCAGATAGAACTAGTGTATGGGTATTGCTGGTCGGTGCAGACTCTGGGCTGAAGGGCCTGTTTCCACGCTATACCTCTTAAGCTGAAACTAAAAGTCATAGAACATGGAAACAGGCCATTCAGCCCTACTTGTCCATGCCGACCAAGATGTCCCATCAAAGCTAGTCCCATTACAACTTACACAAATCTTTAAATTGATTTTCAATGTTGCAAATCAACGGCAAGATATTTACATGTGCCTGTATACATGCCATGTCCACTGATTCTACTTTGAAGATTACACTAGACCAAGTTCAGACCCGTTGGATGGTCTGCTCTGACAACGCAATATTCCACCACTCACCCATTCCCCCAACTCAACCTGTTCCCCCAACGCAATATTCCACCACTCACGCATAGCCCCCAACTGCACAGGCGTGGCTCATTTCCCCTCATACCCCAGCACGTCATCCTCTTCACCCTCCCTCTTCAATCCCTAGAGAGGGAGGGGGGATAGATTGGGAGGTAGGGAGGGGGTGGTAGAGAAGGAGGGAGGTAGAGAGGGGTGGGGTAGAGGGAGGGGGGTAGAGAGGGATGGGGAGGGGGTTGAGAGGGAGAGAGAGGGGGTAGAAATGGAGGGGGAGGGGGTAGAGAGGGAGAGGGAGGGGGAGGGGCTAGAGAGGGAGGGGAGGGGAGTAGAAAGGGAGGGTAGAGGGAGGGGGGGGGGTTGAGAGGGAGAGGGGCAGAGAGGGAGGGGGTAGAAAGGAAGGGGGATAGAGGGAGAGGGAGGGGGGTAGAGTGGGGGGAGGGTAGAGAGGGGGAGGGTAGAGAGGGAGAGGGAGGGGGTAGAAAGGGAGGGAGTGAGGGTAGATAGGGAGGGGGTAGAGAGGAGGTATAGAGGGAGGGGGCTGGAGAGGAAGTGTAGATGTGGCAACTACCCTCCCTACCCCCTCCTCTCCCTTAAACCCCCCACTCTCCCTCCTCACCTCCCCAGTGGCCCCATCGTCACGAGGCCTCACCGCTGCGGTCTCGATGTCTCGATAAAACGTTGTTTTAGCTATTTTTATAACGCTATAACGTGAAATATAGCATGACATGTGAAGGGAAGCAGCTTATTTTGTCGACAAGGTTTATGTGATTAATAATCTGTCAAAATGTAAGTGCTAGCGTGTAGCGTTTGGAGGAAGATACAATGAATACAGACAGACAGGCACACTCACACAAGATCAGACTTTTATAGGTGTAGAGATTCAGGGAACTTTGCAAAGAAGATATTGATTGAATACTAGACTAAGTGGAACCCGTTGTGTCCCAGCATCACACGGGAGGGCTGGTCCCCCAACGCAATATTCCACCTCTCCACGAATTCCAATATTGGTGGGCAGTGGGGTGGGGGCTTTCTGGAGCGCTAGTATGGGTGTTGTGGGCTGAAGGGACTGGTTTCCAGAGGGCTAGTATGGGCATTGTGGGCCAAATGGATTCTTGGGCTGGCAGCTCAGTTACTCAAGCCTGTTGTGCTGGCAGCTCACTCACTCACGGCTGGTGGGCTGGCAGTTGACTCACGGCTATTCCTTGAAATTCCATTTCAAGCAGGGTGCAAGGCCACCAAATTCAAGTGCAGTTTCATACCATTTCAAGCAGGGTGCAAGGCCACTAAAGACAGTGAGTCGTGATCTCTCCCTCCTCCATCTTGCAGAGACTGAGCTACGCCCACACGTGAGTTTTATAGTCTCCCCCTCCCATCAGAAGGGGCGTGGCCTTCATGGCGTGATTGACAGGAGAGAGAATCTCAACATTTTTTAAACACTAATAACTCTTTTATTTTTCATCGATGGGAAAACTCCTCAGCATCTGATGAGTGGAGGGGGACTCTGAGCAAGATGGCCAGAAATCACAGCCGTACGTGGTAGTGTTTTTTTTGTTTTTTTTAATTTTTATGAGAAGTAAGTACAATAATATGGTACCATAGGTACCTAGTATATATTGGCATGTTACAATTCATGTACAGCTTCTTATTATTTTTATTTTAACGATAAAAAGGGGACAGAGAAAGAATAGAAAAGAAATAGAAACGTGTGTGATATCAGAAAGTGAGAAAAGGAAAATGAGAAAAGAAAGAAAATGAAAAGAAAAGTAGCAGAGGTAGAAAGCAGAAGAATAAAGGAGAGATAGCTATTTGTTATTCTTGACCACCATTCACCCAGTCCTGAAACAGATCGTTTCTACGTTTGTATTGCACCGTATGCTTCCAAGAAATCGACAAATGGAGACCAAGTCCTTTGGAATTGGTCTACTTTGTCTGTTAGGAGGAATCGTATTTCTTCAAGATGTAGGGTTTCCAACATGTTTGAAATCCACATCTTAAGCGTTGGTATCGATGTATTTTTCCAAAATGTCAGTATACGTTTTTTTGCCATTATTAAACCATAATTAAACCATAATTGTTTTTTCTAAAAGAGACAGCTCCTCCCAACTATAACTTTTTTGATGTATGTAGATCTGGAAAAAGAGGTGGAGGGGTTGCTGCTATATTTTAAAATGTATTTCAGAGGAAACAGATGTCACTTGGTGATTTTCCATCATTCGAATACCTTTGTGCTGTATTGAAATGTTCCCCCAGAGTTCTCCTATTAATTATTTACAGGCCTCCTAAATATTATGCTAATTTTTTTGATGACTTTACAGAATTATTGTCTAGCATCTCCACTGACTTTGACTGTCTAGTTATAACTGGTGATTTTAATTTTCATACTGATGATTTGAATGACAAGGGTGCAAAAGAATGTTTTACTATTTTAGACACATTTGAACTGTCTCAACATGTGAAAGAGGCTACTCATAGTAAGGGGCACACCCTGGACTTGATTATCACAAAGGGTCTCATTGTTTCTGATATTTTCGTGACTGATCCTTCATTGTCTGACCACTTCTGTGTTTTCTTTAATATATCTTTTATTCCCGACATACAGACAAAATCAAATACTGTCAAAAAACGGTATATAAATGAACATTCTAATGTACTCTTTAAAAATGCCATCTCCTTCTTACCACCTCTAAACCCATGTTCTGCTGATGATCTTGTAGATAACTTTAACTCCAAAATTGTGAAAGTTATAGATGTCATTGCACCTGTTACGGTTAAAACGATTTCTGGTAAGCAAAAGGCACCCTGGAGAAAAGCTGCTTTTGTAACAGCCCAGAAAAGAGAATGCCGGAAAGCTGAGCGCATCTGGCGGAAAACAAAACTTCATATTCACCATGACATCTATAAAGAGAGCCTCCGTGTCTACAATTTAGACTTAAAAAGTGCTAGAGAAACATTTTTCTCCAATATCATTCACAACAACACTAATAAGGCAAAAACCCTATTTGCAACTGTTGACAGACTGACCAACCCCCCAACACAATTACCACCTGAACTCCATTCCACGCAGAAATGCAATGAGTTTGCATTATTTTATACAGATAAAATTGAAGGCATCAGACGTGCCATCAATATCACCGCTTCAAACACAAATGTTGGATCACCACCCTGTTTAGGCAAAGGTAACGTGGCAATGATGACATGCTTTAATGTCATAGACTCTAAAACTCTTGTGGAAACGGTGACACAACTAAGGCCATCCACCTGCTGCCTTGATGCTTTACCTACCAACTTCTTTAAGAATGTTTTTGACTGCCTAGCAATAGACATACTGCAAATAGTTAACAGCTCTCTTCAATCAGGCAATTTCCCAAAAGCCTTGAAAACTGCAGTTATTAAACCTCTTTTAAAAAAGCGGAGCCTAGATGCCTCTATTATTAACAACTATAGACCAATATCAAACCTATCTTTCATAAGTAAAATCATTGAGAAAGTTGTCCTCCAGCAACTTAATCACTTCCTGGCTTCAACTGGCTGCTACGACAACTTCCAGTCAGGATTTCGACCTCTTCATAGCACCGAGACCGCCCTTATTAAAGTTGTAAACGACATCCGTCTTAACACAGACTCTGGCAAAGTTTCAATATTAATGCTATTAGACCTCAGTGCTGCATTCGACACTGTTGATCACTCAATACTTTTGGACAGGTTGGGAAAATGGGTGGGGCTCTCAGGCACAGTCTTAAGTTGGTTCAGGTCATATCTACAAGATAGGAACTATTTTGTTTCCATTGGCGACTTTGTATCAGAACCAACCAACGTGTGAAGTCCCGCAAGGTTCGATCTTAGGGCCCTCTATTCAACATCTACATGCTCCCACTAGGGCAAATCATGCGAAATAATAATATTGACCACCACTGCTATGCCGATGACACTCAAATCTATGTAGCGCTATCACCAAATGACTATCGCCCCATAGATCTGCTGTGCCAGTGCATTGAGCAAGTCAAAGACTGGATGTGCCAAAATTTTCTCCAACTAAATAAGGACAAAACGGAGATAATTGTTTTTGGTGCTAAAAAAGAAAGGCTTAAAGTAACCCAACACCTTCACTCTCTGTTTCTGAAAACTTCAAACAAAGCCAGAAATCTTGGGGTCATTATGGATTCAGATTTAAATTTCGACAGTCACATCAAATCAGTAACAAAATCGGCCTACTATCACCTCAAAAACGTAGCAAGATTAAGAGGACTCATGTCAGCTCAAGACTTAGAAAAACTTGTACATGTCTTTATTATTAGTAGGCTAGATTATTGTAACGGTCTCCTTGCAGGTCTTCCGAAAAAAACTGTCAGGCAGCTACAGCTTGTTCAGCTTGTTTCTCTAGCACTTGTTGCTAGAGTTCTAACAAAGACCAAAAAATTTGAACACATTACACCAATTCTTAAATCCTTACATTGGCTCCCTGTATGTCAGAGAATTGATTTTAAAATCCTGCTGCTCACCTATAAATCACTACATGGTTTAGGGCCAAAGTATATCACTGACATGCTTCCACTATATAAGCCTTCTAGACCGCTAAGATCTTCTGAAACCAATCTGCTAGTGATTCCCAGAGTAAATACAAAACATGGGAAAGCAGGATTTAGTTACTATGCAACAAATAGCTGGAATAAACTTCCTGAAGATTTAAGACTTGCCTCAACTTTGACCACTTTTAAAACAAGACTGAAAACTTTTATGTTTACTTTAGCTTTCAGCTAAATCTTAACTACATTGCACTTTTAACTTTTGCACTTTTTATAATGCATTTTTAATTTTGCTTTTCTTTTCTTTTAGTTCTTCTATTTTATTTCATTTTATTGTTTCATTTTATTGTATGACATGTTTTTATGTGAAGCACTTTGAGTCTGCCTCGTGTATGAAATGTGCTATATAAATAAAGTTGCCTTGCCTTGCCTTGCCTAAAATCAATATAAAGCACAAACAGGAAGTGGTCAAGATTAGACTTTTAATTATATAGAAGGCAAAGCAACTTTAATTAGGCAAGGCAACTTTAATTAGGCAAGGCAATGTTGATTAGGCAAGGCAACTTTAATTAGACAAGGCAACTTTAATTAGGCAACACAGCTTTAGCATTTCCAAACCAAAGGCAACACAGCTTTAGCATTTCCAAACCAAAGGCAACACAGCTTTAGCATTTCCAAACCAAAGGCAACACAGCTTTAGCATTTCCAAACCATATTTTCAAACCACATTAAGGGCGCTGACAGGTCAGTAAAACCACTCACAGTTTAGGAGACATGTGTTCAGTGTTATTCACAGCTCAGACTGAGAGACGTGATCCTCTCGCTCCCCCATCTTGCAGAGACTGACTGAGGCACTCAACACTTCCGGGTTTTATAGTCCCTCCGGAAGGGGCGTGGCCTTCGGGAGAGAGAATCTCAACATTTTTAAAACACGAATAACTTTTATTTTTCATCAATGGGAAAAATCCTCCTGTCCTGCGCAGCGGAGGGGGACTCTGAGTAAGATGGCCAAAAATCACAGCAGTAAGTGGCAGCATTTTTTCTAAAATCAATATACAGAACAACAGGAAGTGGTCAAGATCAGACCTTTAGTAATATAAGATATAGAGTCAGCATGGAAACAGGCCCTTCAATCCAGCGGGTCATGCAGCATCTCTGGCGAACATGGATAGGTGACGTTTCAGGTCAGAACCATTCTTTTCATAGACACATAGAAAATAGGTGCAGGAGGAGGCCATTCGGCGATTTGAGCCAGCACCGCCATTCATTGTGATCATGGCTGATCGTCCCCAATCAATAACCCGTGCCTGCCTTCTCCCCATATCCCTTGATTCCACTAGCCCCTACTTTAGACTGGACTAAGTAGCCTTTAGACTGGACTACGTAGTTGAGACAAGTACAATAACAACATTTAAGAGACATTTGGACATGGATGGGAAGGTTTTAGAAGATTTTTAGATGGTCTATGGAATTGGATTATTTCTCATTGAAAATGTTTGCTTTCCCGACTTTAAACTTCTAAAATGTGTCCTAATTACTTTTTGCTCCTTGAGCATGAGTTTACAGTGTACACAAATTCAACGGGTCAATGATGCTTTTATTGTCACATGTATGAAGTGCAAATGCACAGTGACATTCTTTTTGTATAAACAATCCAATAGAGTTTCCCACACCTATGCACATCCCCGATTAGAAAATTGTACCAAAATATTCTATTCTGCTCGCATGCAAGAGGCGGCATGTTTTGGCGCCATTTTCAAAGTCCAGTCCGTGCTCTAGGTATTGTGAGCGGTGCCTGTTCCAGGCAAGCACCAGGTTGCTGCGGGCCTCCATCGCCTTCCCTTGGACAAGTGGGGCAACCGGTGAATGGATGACCCTCTCCTCATCTGTCCACCATTGTTACCCGGGTTGCCTCCCGCAGCCGACCTCGAGGATGCGGTGGACCAGACCCTGGTTCCCTCTCCTCTCCTATGGGCCTCGCTCCTCGCTGGTCACATCCGTCGTTGTCGCCGACTCCATCGTCTGGTCTTCGGGGCACGATCAGAGGCTGCGGTCTGTTGGGTTCTAGAATGGCACAGAATATGGCTGAGAGCCAGATAAACGAGGTACCAGTTTATGCTTTTTGTTGCCGTGTTATCGTGGTGTCTCTGCTCACTCAACAGTGGTCTGAGGTTAGTGAAGCAAAGGAAGTAGAGGCTTGGGGGGTGGACCTTCCATTGCGCGGAGTCATCGCTTCCCCAATCTTAAATGGAAGTTGAGGTGAAGTGCGTTCTCTTAAAGGAAGAAACTGAGAAGAGATGTACTGCAAGTGGACTTCAAGGGATAGAAAGTACTCAGGGAGTACTCAAAGACATGCAGGGTTGTAGGTTAATTGGCTTCTGTAAAATTTTCCTAATGTGTAGGATGCAAAAGTGGGATAACATAGAACTAGTGTACTGGTAATCGATGGTCAGTGTGGACTCAGTGGACCGAAGGGTCTATTTCCACGCTGTATTTCTGTATTAATGTATCTCCATCAAAAATAATGGACTCAGAGCTGAATGCAGCTGAAATCTGGGATTGATTAAACTGTGCTAATTCCACACAAGTGGAGGAAGCAGATACAACAGCGATGTTTAAAGAGCATTTGGAGAGGCAGGGAATGGAGGGATATGGATCATGTGCAGGCAGATGGGATTAGTTTAGTTTGACATCAGGTTCAGCACAGATGATGTGAGTTGAAGGGCCTGCACCAGTGCTGTACTGTCCTATGTTCTATACGAATAGGAATACTTTACTTTACTGTCACATGTAAGTAAGTAAGTAAGTTTTATTTATATAGCACGTTTTAAGTCAATTCGCATTGACACCAAAGTGCTTTACATAAATTAAATAATAAGTTTCCATACAAACCATAGAAAAAGGTTTAAAAAATGAATAAAATGGACACAACACATTATAGAGTTCAACACGAACGTCCCCCCACAGCAGAATCAAAAATTTCCACTGTGGGGAAAGGCACCAGAAAGTTAAGTCCTCTTCCTCTGTGAAACACCCGACTGTGGCTGTGACTGGGCACAGTGAGATTCTTTGCTTGCATACACAATGTATACAAATAGTGGCCACCTACGGCACTGACAAAGTTACAAAGCACGCCGGCTCCTCCATTTGTTGCCCACCCCCTACCTCCCACAACGGTCCCCCATTGTTCTTCACCTCACGGCGATCCTCCCACGCTCTCATTGACTGTCGACCGCCGAGGCCCCTTCGTCTCGGGGCTTCACCATTGCCATCGCTTCACCGCCGTCGAGGCATCACCGCTGTCGACGCCCCACTTCACGCCTCCGTGATGCCGACCCGGGCCCCGTCAGCCGCTCCGCTGACTCAGACTCCGACCCGCGTGAACTAGGTCCCTCACACTAGTATTAAACTCCATTCATGATCTGAGTTTGACCTCTTTGATCCCTCCAGGACATGGGAGCCAAGTTTAAAATATCTCATGGTGTAACCTGTAGAACCAGTAGCTACGGGCAGCACATTCCTTTCCAGTTTTGTAAGAATTGTGCACTAATTAGATTGAATTAAACTTAAGAACAAATTCTTCAAAGCAGCAGGAGTTTTATTACTCACTGCAGCAGCCATTTCTTATTACCTTTTTACATCAAATTGTTAATTTTAGTTGAAGTAACAACTTTAGTTCATAGTAAGCTGAACAACATAATATTTTTGGACAACTTCTCACTTTTATGTTGATAAAAGGCACCTGATCAGATTTCCAAGCAAATAACACTGATAAAAGTCAAACAAATTAAAAATTCATAAAGATAATTTGTATTTTTTACTTCATGTTCATGTCATAGATTCAGAATTAGGTCTTTCGGCCCATTGAGCCTACTCTGCCATTCCATCTTGGCTGATCTATCTTTCCTTCTCAAACCCTTCTCCTGCCTTCTCCGCATAACCCCTGACCCCTACTCATCAAAGGTGCATCCTTTTATTCTGAGGCGTAGCCCTCTGGTCCTCGACTCTCCCACTAGTAGAAACATCCTTTCCACATCCACTCTATCCAGGCCTTTCACTATTCGGTAATTTTCAATGAGGTCCCCTTATCTTTCTGAACTCTAGCGAGTACAGATCCAGAACTGTTAAAGGCTCATAATATGTTAACCCAGTCATCCCATGAATCATTCTCGTAAACCTCCTCTGGGCTCTTCCATGCATTTAGATTTTGTTTACTGCATTTGCTGCTCCCAAATACCTGGCAACTCTTATCTTGAACTATCTCAATAATTGCACGCAGTTGGCCGGGTCGAGGCTTGTCTAGGATATTTTCAGTGCAGAATGTGGTCATCAACTCTGGTTTAGGAATTCCACAACTCTAAATCTTCATGTTAGAAACATTTTACATGTAATCCTGTGTCTCTGATCTATTTGCCTATGTAATTAATCACTGCTCCTGTCTACCCTGTTTCATATTTTGTACAGTGGCATAGCGAGTATAGCTGCTGCCTCACAGCACCAGAGACTCGAGTTCGAATCTGACCTCAGCTGCTGTCTGTGTGGAGTTTGCATATTCACCCTGTGACCATATGGGTTTCCTCTGTATGCTCCGGTTTCCTTCCACATCCCTAAGAAATGCAGGTATGTAGGTTAATTGGCCCTTTGTAAATTGTCCCGAGTGTGGATTAGAAAGTGGGATAACATAGAACTAGTGTGAATGGGTGATCGATGGTTGGCATGGGCCAAAGGGCCTGTTTTCATGCTGTATCGCAAAACTAAACTAAAAGAAATATGCCCAGTGATAATAAGTGAACCACCCACTGCTCTGGTCGTGAGCATGTTGGTCTCTGACATCGTGTATTCGTAATCACTTTTGAAGCTACAATTCGCTGCCTTGGTTATTTTTAGCTATTATCTCTGGACGCACAGATCAGCTGCTCGTAACTTGTAGGTTTTATATCTGAATCTCCACGAAGGAGAACAGAACTGTAAAAAGAAGTGAAAGGGGAACATTTCAGTACTGTGGCAATCTGCTTACTTTAATCTCTAGCCTTTACTTCCAAATACTAAATAACTTCCTGTTTCAACTTTTAAGTTACCTTGCTGCATGGAGAAGGAACATAAAACAGGTTTACAGATTGTTATTTCAAGAAAGCTGGTGCAACCACAATCTGCACCTTTCACTGGTTCTCTGTGTTTCTCGAAGGTAAGAATCTAAGGTGGAAGATGTATGGAACATGGTGCCAGAGAAGGTTGTTGAAGCAGGTACTAAAACATAATTGAAAAGATGTTTGGACGTCTTTATGAAAAGGAAACGTTTCGGGTGATATGGGCCAAATGTGGGCAGGAGGGACAAGTGTTGATGGGGCATCTTGGTCTGCATGGGCAAGTTGTGCTGAAGGGCTTGTTTACGTGATACTCTCTGACTCTCTGAATATCTTTCCACTGAGAATTAAACTTTCCTTTGGGCGGTCGGTAGGTATTCAACGGTTTGCTACTATATAAGTGGCAGTAGAAATGGTCTCTGGATTTGGTCAAGGAGCCACAGAGAGAAGCTTGTCTCACAACTTCCTAACCTGGTTTCACTCATTGTGTTTTCAATCATTTCTGCTGCTCTCTTTTGTCCTTTTTACAATGCGGATAATGTTGTTGTGTTTAAGATAAAACCCAGACTATAGACATGATTGAATTTGGAGCCCATTATACCAACTGGGGAATCCTAGATCAAAGTATTAAGTAACTCTGGACTGAAATACATTCATCAGTGACCATGAAAAGACTAAATAGTCACCAAAACCCATTTGCCCTATCAAAGGAAACCCGCCATCTTTGTCCCATCTTACCCGAATGGATCTCCAGACACACCACGGAGGTTGGCTCTTAGATTTTGAGCTGTACAGTATGGAAACGGGTCCTACGTCCCACCTTAGCCATCCGACCAAGTTGGCAAACTGGGCTGGTGGCATTTGCCTGGAATTGGCCAATCGCTCTCTAATCTTTTCCTATCCTTATATCTGGCCAACAATCTATTAAAAGTCGTAATTGTATCCGCTTCAATAGCTTCCTCTGGGAGCGTGTTATAGATACGGACTAAACACTGACTGAAAAAGTTGCCCCCGAGGTCCTTTATGACTCGCTCCTCTCTAACCCAAAACCATAATATTAGACTTAAATTTTCTGTTCATCAATTAGAGATAGACAAGCAAAGGGCAAGATACAGAGTGCAGAATATAGTTCTCAGTGTTGTAGCGCACCAGTTCCATAGACAAAGTCCAATGTCCTCAATGGGGTAGAGGTGAATGGGACAGTACCCTGGCTGGTGTGTAGAAGCTACAATGGCAAGTTTACATTTAAATTCAAATATATATTACCAGAAAAGATAAGTTAGTTTAAATTTTAATTAAATATCTTCAGCAAACTCACAGAGACTAAAATAACAATTATTTTTATTTTTGGGATACAGTATAGAAACAGGCCCTTTGGCCCACTGTGTCCACACCAACCATCAATCACCTGTCCACACTAGTTCCATGTTATCCCACTTTCACATCCACTGCCTGCACACTAGGGGCAATTTACAGAGGGCCAATTAACCCACAAACCCACGCGCCTGTGGGATGTGGGAGGATACCGGAGCACCCAGAGGAAACCCACTTGGCCACAGGGGGAACGTGCATACTCCACACAGATAACACCTGAGATTAGGATCGTGAACCTTGGAGAAGTCACAATGTTTTTATTACTTTGGAGCCACTGAAAGGGATCAATGGTCTTATGGAAATCAGTCACAAAAGCTTCACAAACTGTGAGTTTGAAACAGAAATGGAAAATGGGCCAGATGCACGCAACACGTTGGGAACACGATGTGAGTGGAACAAGAAACAGAGCTGACCAACAAAAAGTGATGGATACACTGATGAAGGATATGCAGTCTGACTCCTACAACATGATCCTACAGTTGTGAAAAGTTTGGATGTTGGCATGTTGTGAGAGCACAGAAATAGGAGATGTCAGAGTCAGGAGAAGTGTCACAGTGCTGGTGGACAGGTGAGTGAGATCATTTAATGGGAGATTAAAGGAAGGAACAGTATTTGATATGCTGGAGTAAGGCAAAGAATGCAATTTGGGCAATTTCTTGTCTGCAGTTTCACATTGGTGCCAACACAATAACCTGGCTCACTGCAAAACCAAGGAACTGATTGTGGACTTTGGAAGGGGTAGAATGGGGACCTATTTATATCAACAGGTCGATGGTGGAAAGGGTCAATAGCTTCAAATTCCTGGGCGTGCATATTTCCAAAGATCTCTCCTGGTCCCAGAACACTGATGCAATCATAAAGAAAGCACATCAGCGCCTCTACTTCCTGAGAAGATTACGGAGAGTCGGTTTGTCAAGGAGGACTCTCTCGAACTTCTACAGGTGCACAGTAGAGAGCATGCTGACTGGTTGCATCATGGCTTGGTACGGCAACCTGAGCGTCCAGGCTGCAAAAAGCTGTAACCACTGCCCAGTCCATCATCGGCTCTGACCTCGCTACCATCGAGGGGATCTATTGCAGGCGCTGCCTCATAAAGGCTGCCAGCATCATCAAGGACCCACACCAGGGCCAGCTTTAGGAGGTGCGGGGCCCAATTGAGAACACTTTTGGTGAGCCCCAGGTTCCCAGCCAAGTTCTGTAGATTCATAGAAATATAATTAAAGTCTATTATAGACTTTATATCTCTATGGTAGAATGGAAAGTAATCAAAATGTGCGCTTAAAAAGTGCCTGCGACTTAATGGACCAAACTACATTTTAATATAAAATTGCATACATGTAAGCCTACAAGTAACAAACAAAATGTGTAGATCACCTCTGAAAAGTACATAGTTACAATACCACTTGTTTTAGTGACTGAAATAAAAAAAAAAGTAATTTAATTAAATAGATCCTGGAAAACCAATAACTATTGGTGAAAAACCAGTCCAGGCATTAAATTTTGGGCTTCAGCCCCATCCTACCCTTTGGGCTTCTACCCCATCCTAACTTAGTTGTGTGTGTTAGTTGGCTGTGCGTGATGTGTGTGTGTGTTAGTTGCCTGTGCGTTAGTGTTGGGGGGGAGGGGAGAGAAGGGAGGAGAAGGAGAGGAAGGGGGAGGGAGAAGGGAGAGGGTAGGAGGGAGAGAGAGAAGGGGGGGAATGGAGGGAGAGGAAGGAGAGAAGGAGAGAAGGAGGGGAAGGAGAGAGAGAAGGAGGGAAGGAGGGAAGGGAAAGAAGGATGGAGGGAGAGAGAAGGGAAGAAAAAGGAAGGAGGGGGGAAGGAGAAGAAGGGAGGGAAGAGCGGCGGCGGGAGCGAGATGCGGATCCGTGCGGCGGGTGTGAGCTGAGGCCGAGTTTGTAAACGTTGCTCCAACCCCGGCCCGGCCCTCCGGTTTGTTCACCGGTCTCCCTGGGGAGAGAGAGGGTGGAGCCGGGGCTGTGTGCGTGAAGCACGGCGACTGGAGCGGCGGGAGGCTGCCGGAGCGGGAACGACCCCCCTCTCCCCCTCCCCTTTCCATTCCCTCACACCCCCCTCCCAGTCTACCCCTTTCTTCTCCTTCCACCCCTCTACTCTCTCTCTGCCCCTCTCTTCCCCCTCCACCCGGGGTAGATCTACCCGAGCCGAGAGTACATTACTCTGGCACAGGGCCCCCTTACTCATGGGGCCCAATTAGGAGCAATCGGTCCAATCGGCTTAAGGCCGGCCCTGACCCACACCATCCTGGCCACACACTCATCTCTCCGCTGCCATCAGGTAGAAGGTACAGAAGCCTGAAATCTGCAACATCCAGGTTCAGGAACAGCTACTTCCCCACAGCCATCAGACTATTAAACACAACCTCAAACAAACTATGAACTATAACAGCCTATTGCACTTTATCTGTGTATTTATGTGTGTGTATATATATTCTCTGGTATATGGTCACACTGATCTGATCAGTATTTATGCCTAAAATATTCTGTTGTGCTGCAGCAAGCAAGAATTTAATTGTCCTATCTGGGACACATGACAATAAACTCTCTTGACTTGACGTTGGTGAAATAGAGTCATATAGCACTGAAATAGGTCCTCCGGCCCAACTTACCCATGCCGACAAAGATACCCCATCTACACTAGTCCCACCTGCGTGGATTAGATCCATATCCCTCTAAACCTTTCCTGTCCATGTACCTGTCCAAATATTTTACATGTAGAGTGTGAATGAATGTACAGAATGACACAATATTCTGGAGTAACTCAGCATACCAGGAGATTGATAGTGGCAGTCCGAAGAAGGGTTCCGGCCCAAAACATCACGTGTTCCTTTTCTCCAGAGATGCTGCCTGACCCGCTGAGTTACTTCAACATTTTGTGTCTATCTTCTGTATAAACCAGCATCTGCAGTTCCTTTCTACACATCCCTGGAGAACATTTCAGGGTCGGAACTCTTCTTCAGACATTTAAATGTTTAGATTTTTTTAGTTTGGAGATACAGCGAGGAAACAGGCCCTTCGGCCCATCAGGTCCGCGCCGATCAGCAATCCCCGCATATTAACACTCTCCTATATCCATTAGGGACAATTTTTTTTTTCATTTACCAAGCCAAATAACCTACATACCTGTACGTCTTTGGGGTGTGGGAGGAAACCGAAGATCTCGGAGAAAACTCATTCCAGTCACGGGGAGAAAGTACAAACTCCGCACAGACAACACCCACAGTCAGGATCGGACCCGAGTTTCTCTTAACTCTTTCCCCGTTCCCCTAAAACCTATGCCCTCTGGTTCTGGATTCCCCAAGGAATCTCTGTTCTTTGTCTCGTGTTTCCTCAACTGTGTCAGTGCTCCGCATGGACAAGTCTCCACTTGTGGCCACCGCCTGTCTCAACCTCCATGGAATGCCACCCAGAGGGGCGATTCCAGAGTGTTCTGAAGGCACAGGACGTCTCTCTCTCTGACGGTCTACATTCTGTACATTCATTCACACTCTACATGTAAACAGTCAGAGAGAGACGTCATGTGCCCTCAGTGCTCGCTGCACCCAGTAATAATGCCTTGCACGCGACAGACACACTTGGTTGGAATGGTGCTGCAAAGTTGAAACAAACTGATCAAGAATCAAGAGTGTTTTATTGTCATATGTCCCAAACAGAACAAGGAAATTCTTACTTGCAGCAGCGCAACAGAATATGTAAACATCATACTCGTAAGCAATATAATAAACAATATATAAATATATTAATGTATATATGTATATATATATGTGTGTGTGTGTGAGTATATATATATATATCCCACACACACACACACACATATATAAATACACCCACACACACATATATATATATATATATATATATATATATAATGTTTTCCGTATACATAGGTATACTGAACTTTTATGTATAGGTGTGTGTGTTTGAGTGTATATATATATATAAATAATCAGGCAGCATCTCTGGAGAAAAGGAACAGGTGATGTTTTGGATCGGAACCCTTCTTCGGTCTGCCGCTATCATTCTCTTGGTACGCTGAGTTATTTTTTGTGTCATGCTGAGTTATGTACAGTTACATACAGGCATTTTGTGTCTTTTCAACATTTAAAATATATTTGGACAGGTACATGGACAGGAAACGTTTAGAGCGATATGGGCCTCATGCACGCAGGTGTATACATATACATATATACCTACATGTGTATACACATACACACACATATATACACATGCATATACAATAGATGCAGGAGTAGGCCATTCGGCCCTTCGAGTCAGCACCGCCATTCACTATCATGGCTGATATAGATACACTAGGCATGTTACAAAACTTACCTTCAGCAGCGTGTGCGTGACTTTGGCGCCTTTGAGGGGGGGGGGCGGGGTTAAAATGCGTTTTTTCTCCTACCTGTCCTGGATATATTTTCTCGGAGTGCAAGCTTTTGCTGAAGAATTGTTCTAGGTATGTTGCAAAACTTACCTTCAGCGGCGCTGCAGTTCTGCCGCTGCCCGTGTGCGCGACTTTGGCGCCTTTGAGAGGGGGCGGGTTTAAAACGCGATTTTCTCTAGGCTGTTGAAATCGATGTTGTTCAGCTTACTTAGTTGCTGACAAAAAATCGCTGCGAAATTCGTTCGCTGCAGGTATTTTTAAACTAAATTGGGTTATTTAATTGTTAGAATAGATTAAAAATCATCCTCTAAAGCCGCGAACCCCGACAACGGGACGGATCTCATGTAGGGGACAACGCAAGGTAGGTTGTTTATTTTTACATTAAAAAGGGCTTCTTAAGATCCCTTTATACAAAATTGTATGTTGCGAGTAGCTGACTTGGGGGCCCATTCAACCCCGCACTGTTTTTCATGCCATATGGGCTTCTAATTCACTGCAATGGCAGCGTTCCAAACCACGCGTTCCACTTGCAAGCTGATTTAAATGGCCATTAATTTACAACAATTGAACACTAAATCCCTTCCATTTGGCCTATAAATTAATGTCAATGAGATTTAAAAATCATGTTTTATTGTGAATTCTTGTGTGAATGTTCTTTGGACACTTAGGCTATTTAAAAATGTTAATCTTTCCTTAAGAAATGGATAGATGTTTAGATCTAGTAATTGAATTTTGGCATTAGCTACAATTGGGTAACTGACTAATTATATGCTTTAATTTCAGGTCATCCAAGTAAGATTGTTTAATATTTGTTTCAGAATGCTTCAATCTATAATAACTGAAATTTTCTTTCAGTTCCCTTAATTTTTAATAAAGTTATGGCCATTTCACTGTCCTTGATCACAGCTTTTGTGTTAAGTCAATGGAAAATCAATAGGGAACAAGATGCTAATTTCCGAGTATGGAAATGGCCATAGCTTTTTTAATACTGAAGATATGAAAGTGAATTAGGTGTCAAATTAAACTTCTTTTTATGCTTTATCTGATGGGATAAATTGCAGACTTGATTTTTTAAATCTCAAAATTTTGTAACATTGCTAATTGTTCCGACGGCCGTTCTGTGAATTTTTTTTTTTAAATCGCCCGACAATTTCAGCATTGGAGTAATTTAAAAATCAGCTTCTAAAGCCGCTAACGCCGACAACGGGGACGGATTTCACGTACGGGACAGGTAAAGGAAAGCCGTTTATTTTACATATAAGCGTGCTTTTTAGGATGCCTTTAATCCACATTTTACGTTGCGAAACGGTGATTTAGGAACCATATGAACCGGCAGTATTTTTCCTGCCGATATGGGGTTTAAATTCACCGCAAACCGCAACGTTCCAAACGAGTGCGTTCCTCAAAAACCCACTCGCAAGATGATTTAAATGGCCATTAATTTATGGGAATTGAACACTAAATTCCTTCCATTTGGCCTATAAATTCATGACAATGAGATTTAAAAATCATGTTATATTGTGAATTCTTGTGTGAATGTTATTTGGACACTTAGGCTATTTTAAAATGTTAATCTTTTCTTAAGAAATGGATAGATGTTTAGATCTAGTAATTGAATTTTGTAATTAGCTACAATTGGGTAACTAACTAATTATATGCTTTAATTTCAGGTCATCCAAGTAAGATTGTTTCATATTTGTTTCAGAATGCTTCATTCTATAATAACAGAAAATTTCTTTCGGTTCTCTTAATTTTTAAGAAAGTTATGGGCTTTTGACTGTCATTGATCACAGCTTTTGTGTTAAGTCAATGGAAAAGCAATAGGGAACAAGATGCTAATTTCCAAGTATGAAAATGGCCATAACTTTTTTAATACTGAAGATATGAAAGTGAATTAAGTGTCAAATTAAACTTCTTTTTATGCTTTATCTGATGGGATAAATTGCAGACTTGTTTTTTAAAATCTTAAAATGTTGTAACATTGCTACATACACACACACATATATTTTTTATATATAGTAGATATATATATTTTTATATATACTGATTATTTCTGTTTTTCTTTCATACACATGCACTTTTTTTTCCACCCATACACATAAAACAATCAAACAAACAAACAATAATAGTGCAAAAAGACAAAACCACTGCCCCACGTCTATATATTTCCGAGCCTATTTGTAGTGTTTAACAGCTGTAGGTTAAGAGCTGCTCCTGAGCCTCAGCACGGTTTAAGGTGCCAGGGTCCCGCTTCCCATGTTATTGATACCAAGTGAGTTCCCCTGTCTATTGCAGGATGTGGGCGCCGACAACCCTTCTCTTCCCTTCTTTCCCCACGTCCAGATCTTTGTCCTCTCTCCACACCTGTCCTTACCATAAAAGGAGTCAGGAAGTGGTGTGGAGAGAGGAGAGGCTGTTGCACGCTGGCGGTGACTGTGGTGTCAGTCCCTCAGTCCCTCCCCCCCCCCAACCTTCACACAGGTAACTATACGCCTCCTCACTCGCACACACACACACTCTGGGAACACCTTTCCTACTCCTTGCTCTTGCTTGGAATTCTTTCTGTTTTCTTGTTTGTTTTCTGTGCCTCTTTATTATTTTATTTTCGATTCACACTCAAAGACATGACGGCGAGGCTGTTGACAATTCTCCTGCTTCTGCCCAATTCGCCGAGTCGCGCGGCAGGTGAGTTCAAGGCCATTGAAATCCTTCACTTGTTCCTTGGTCTCATGTTTACGCAGATTGAGAGCGAAGGCCAAACACGTTTAGTTTGACAATCTCAGGTATTTCTGCAAACGTGCCCTCAAACTCACTGCACTGCTGCAGGTGAAATCAAACCCTTTGGGTGTTGATAACGAAGCAAATCGCGCCATTCAATCCCATGCAGATAGTGTATCCCCACCTGTGCACTGTAGCTGGTTTAATGTCAGTGTTTTATTTGTGAATGTATTGTTATAATTAATCAAGTCTGAAGAAATGTCCCAACACAAAACGTCGCCTACCCACGTTCTCCAGGGATACTGCCTGACCCACGGAGTTACTAAAGTATTTGTGACTTTTTTTCTGTAAAACAAAAGTCAGAACCTTTTTGTTTTCCTTAGGGTGGAAATGTCAAATACTAGTGTGCGTAGCTTTTAAGCGTGGGGCTAAAGGGCCTGTCCCACTTACGTGTCCTTGGCACGCAAATTACGCGACCTCGTGGTCACGTTGAGGCGCACGGGCATCGTATGGCCGTGCGGGGCCGGTCCCATTGAGGAGCGCGGAGGGGTATGTAGTTGTGTGCGACATCGCGCGGGGCTCTGACATTTTTGTAGTGAACGAAATCTTCGCGCGCCAACGGCCTGTCGCGGAACTGGCAGCCAAAGTGGGACAGGCCCAAGACCCTGGCGTGACGCAACGTCTCACCTTCAGCAGAAGTAGGGGAACAACCGCCGAGCTCGGCCTGGGACCCACGGCCGTTGTGGTCCGGATCCGCCCCCACTTCTACTCCCAGAGCGGGGCCAAGAAAACTGAAGATAGACACAAAATGCTGGAGTAACTCAGCGGGACTGGCAGCATCTGTGGAGAGAAGGAATGAGTGACATTTCGGGTCAAGACCCTTTTCAGACTGAAGAAGAGTCTCGACATGAAACGTCACCATTGCTTCCCTCCAGAGATGCTGCCGGTCCCGCTGAGTTACTCCAGCTTTGTGTCCATCTTCAAATGACGTCACGTGCTCCAGATGGCTGTGCGTACGCATGTAATCGTGCCCGACCTTTGCGGGACCGTCTCGGCTCAACGCGACCATGAGGTAGCGTAATTTGCATGCCAAGGAATCGTAAGTGGGACAGGCCCTTAAGTTTAAAGAAGATGGACGGGCAAGTTTTTTTTACACAGAGGGTGGTGAGTGCCTGGAACGCACTGCCAGGGTTGGTGGTGAAGGCAGATACCTTAGTGGTTTTTAAGACACTTTTGGATAGGCACATGGATATGAATTATGCACAGGTAAATAAGCGGTGGTCTTGGCAGCATGTTCAACACCAACATTGTGGCTGAAGGGCTTGTTCTGTTCTATCATTTATGTAAACCAGCATCCGCAGTTCCTTGTCTCTTGGTTATAATTAATGTTCCTGATTTCCACATATGCATTTGATGGTAATTGCTGTAGAGGGAGAATAATTAGTAAAAGTAGTTGGTGTACAGAAGAAGATAAAAACTACAAAAATCTTCCTCTGTAAACAAACTACTTTAAAAAAAAATCTCTCTCTGTGCACCGACCACTTTTAAAATCATCTTCTTCTGGAAACTAACTCTCATATCCCTCCAACTCACCCCAGTCACTCCCTCTTCTCCTCTCTCTCCCCCTCTCCCCCATCAGGCAAGAGGTACAGAAGTGTGAAAATGCACACCTTCAGATTCAGAGACAGTTTCTTCCCAGCTGTTATCAGGCAAAGGAACCATCCTTTTACCAATTAGAGAGCAGTCGTGAGCTACTATCTACCTCATTGGAGACCTTCAAACTATCTTTAATTGGACTTGTTGCACTAATCATTATTCCCTTTTTCCTGTAACTGCACGCTGTGGACGGCTTGATTGTAAACATGTTTCGACTTTTCACTGACTGGATAGCACGCAACAAAAAAAGTTTTTCACTGTACCTCTGAACACATGACAATAAACAAAACTAAACTAAACTAAAAAAAATCTCCCTCTGTTCACCAACTCCTTTCAAAAAAATTATCTCCCTTTGTACACAAACGCCTTTAAAAAGTCATCTTTTTCTGCACACCAACTACTTAAAAAAGAATCATCTCCCACTTTACAGCTGCTATGAAGTGCTCTTGCAACAACCCGTCAGGCTATTGAATACTACAAACCAAACTGACTTGATGGCACAAGGAACTTTCAGGTTTGTTTCGTTTTTGCACAATATTGTTCTTGTTTTTAATTTATTTAACTGTTTTTATGTTTGCTTATTATATTGAGTACTGTGTTTACAAACCTGAATTCCATTGTAATGATGTTACTTTGCGGTACATATGGCAATAAAACACTCGTGACTCTCTTGATTCTTGAATAATGCAGACTGGGGTCAGTAATGCCAGCATTATTTTCTACACAGGTCCCTGTTCTTCTGGGAATGCAATCACTTGTGAAGAATGTCTGAGGCTTGGCCCACAGTGTGCTTGGTGTTTTCAAAAGGTAGGACAAATGTTTTTATAAAAACATTGCCACAGCCTTCAAAGGATTTTCTGGTTGCTGTAACAAAAGGTTTTGGGGCAATACATTGCGCGCTCCCCTTTCATGCTGGTGGTGAGGCAATCACAAGATTAATATTTAATCTAACACAACATTCACCTTCTTCTCGAAACTTGAGTGCTGTGATACAGTAATTGCTGCCAAATATTCTGCAATAAAAGTAAATGAATAATCTGCAGAGTAGTTGGAATCGAGAACCAGAGGGCACCGGGTTAAGGTGAGGGGGAGAAAGATTTTATGGCAATCTGAGGGGTTATTTTTTCACGCAAATTATGCTGGGTGTATGGAACGCGTTGCCAGAGGAGGTAGTTGAGTCGGGGACTAGCACAACGTTTAAAAAGCATTCAGATACATGGATAGGACAAGTTTAGAGGGATATGGGTCAAACGCAAGCAAGTGGGACGTATAGATGGAACATGTTGGTCAGCGTGGGAAGGTTGGGCTGTGTCCACGTTGTATGATTCTATGACTCTAATCCATATTACACGTGATGTAGATACACGGGATATGACAAAGCACTTGCTCATAACATGAGTCCCACAGCCAAGTTTAGTTTCGTTTAGAGATACAACATAGAAACAGGCCCTTCAGCCCACCGAGTCCGCATTGACCAACGATCATCCCATTCACTAGTTCCAACCTACACACTAAGGATTATTTACAGAAGCTAATTAACCTACAAACCTGCAAGCCTTTGGTTAAGAAGGAACTGCAGATGCTGGAAAGTCCACCTTTGTCTACCTGCAGGCCTTGGGGATGTGGGAGGAAACCTGAGCACCCGAGGAGAACCCACATGGTCACAGGGAGAAGGTCCAAACTCCTTACAGATTGCTCCTGAGGTCAGCATCAAACCCAGGTCTCTGGTGCAGTAATGCAGCAACTCTACCCCTGTACCACCTTGTAGAGTGTTTCATACAAACACCAGGGCAAGAACAACTAATCCACACTAAAATAAAGCTATACTTGTGTTTCAGTACATTAAAATACACTGACTCGAAATGTAATTTTAGGTCTAGTTTATTTTTTTAAATATTTATAAAACAGTTCTGATTTTACAAATTGGGAATGAAATGCACACTAGACATCTCAACAATATTGATTACAATTGGTGTTTCATTCAAAGCATTTACAGCGAATAATATTCAAGTTTATGTGTACAGATAGAATTAGTGGTAAAACTAATTTGAGGAAAAATGGCTAATAATTAAAAATGAAACGCATTGGAATAATATTGTATTCCTCATCAGGAGAATGTGGAGCAATGTTTTATAATACTAAACGTTTTTGTGAAGCAATATTGTGTTCCTAATCAGAATAAAGTCCAGCCATGTTTTAAAATATTAAGAGTATTTAGAAGTAATATCTTTCTAATCATTAGAAAGATTCCAAACATTGCCTTGAGGTGGCACAGTGGTACAGCTGGTAGAGCTGCTGAATCAGAGTGCCAGAGACATGGGGTCAATCCTGACTACGAGTGCCGTCAATATGTGGAGTTTGCACGTTCTCCATGTGACCGCGTGGGTTTCCTCCGGGTGCTCCGGTTTCCTCCCACATCCAAAGACGTACGGGTTCGTAGGTTAATTGGCTTCTGTAAGTTGCCGCTAGTGTGTAGACAATAGGTGCAGGAGTAGGCCATTCGGCCCTTCGAGCCAGCACCGCCATTCAATGTGATCATGGCTGGTCATCCACAATCAGTACCCTGTTCCTGCCTTCTCCCCATATCCCTTGACTCTGCTATCTTTAAGAGCTTTATCTGACTCTCTCTTGAAAGTATCCAGAGAACCGGCCTCCATCGCCCTCTGAGGCAGAGAATTCCACAGACTCACAACCCACTGTGTGAAAACGTTTTTCCTCATCTCTGTTCTAAATGGCTTACTCCTTATTCTTAAACTATGGCCCCTGGTTCTGGACTCCCCCAACATCAGGAACATGTTTCCTGGCTCTAGCGTGTCCAAACCCTTAATGATCTTATATGTTTCAATAAGATATCCTCTTATCCTTCTAAATTCCAGAGTATACAAGCCCAGCCGCTCCATTCTATCAACGTGACAGTCCCGCCATCCCGGGAATTAACCTTGTGAAACTACGCTGCAGTCCCTCAATAGCAAGAATATCCTTCCTCAAATCTGGAGACCGAAACTGCACACTATACTCCAGGTGTGGTCTCACTAGGGCCCTGTACAACTGCAGATGGACTTCTTTGCTCCTATAATCAACTCCTCTTGTTATGAAGGCCAACATGCCATTCGCTTTCTTCACTGCCTGCTGTACCTGTGTGCTTACTTTCAGTGACTGAAAGTAAGCATGCAGGTACAGGATATGACTGTGGGACAACATAGAAATAGGGTGAAGGGGTGATCATTGGTCGGCGTGGACTTGGTGGCCCGAAGGGCCAATTTCTATGCTGCATCTTTAAACTAAATATTAGAGACCATATTAGAAAATATTATTAGTATTGTGTTCCTAATCAAGACAATATACAATGATGATTAAAAAATCCTAAGAGCAGTAGAAAACAATATTGTGTTCCTAAATAAGTTAATGCATAGCCATGTTTAAAAATACTAATAGTATTTGAAAAGTAAATGCGATGATTTGGATTTTGAAATATATCTTTCTCCAGGTGACATTGTCATGGCCTATGGTGGTTTGGGGAATGGTATCTAGTTTAGTTTAGTTTATTGTCATGTGTACTGTGGTACAGTGAAAATATTTTTTTGTTGCGTGCTATACAGTCAGCGAAAAGACCATACATGATTACAATCGAGCTGTCCACAGTGTACATATACAGGATAAAGGGAATAAATGCTGCTGTTTGTGTAGAGGTTTAAAAGAGGGGAGCGAATGCAATGAGTGATTGCAGATCCACTTCTGGGACCAAGACACAGAAAGTCGTCTGGGTTGGGCACCATCTTACAATGCAGCCATGAAATGACGACTATTTATTTTAGGACTTCAGTGTGGATTTAAATTCTGGAGGAAGGTGCGACGTTGCCAGCGACCTCTTTCATCGAGGATGTTCCCTGGAATTTATCGAGTTCTCCATCAGCCACGTTCGTGTGATAAGGAACGAGACTTTAAGCTGGAGCAGGGAGACGGGGGACGAGGGAAGGGTCCAAATGTCTCCACAGAAACTTGTTCTGAATCTGCGTCCAGGTAAACTGTGTGAAGGGGAGCGTCGAGAATGAACAGTGGGCAGAACTTTAAATGGCAATATTGAAAGCACACTCCCCTGCCCCATTGTACCTTGCACCTTAACGGAACGAAACCTGAACGGAAACCTCTGGACTTGACTTGACTTATGACACAGAAGCCTCAATGTTGGGTTATAGGGCTTTAAAATACCACAAAATGTGTCAGAGCATCCTATTAAACAGATAGATCACACCACCACTCTACCCAAGCCGGGACTATCTCGTTAATACAGGCCGGGGCTCTGGAACTCTGGCCCGGCCAGAGCCAGCAGATCCGTTCCCATAGCCAACTTCCAGGGCCGACTTTACGGGCTGGTATCTCGGCTCCTCAGCAACCTAGGCGGAATGTTCCGGTACCATTGAACTCCTCTTGGAGGCCGTGTTTATTGTTGGTCCGGCTAAATGGATAATCCAGCAAGGCTCTGGAAACAAGGGTGATGGAAAGTCAGTGGTGGACTTGTATAACAAATAATTGGATGTAAATTGTCCCATAACCACTGGACTTGTGGGAAGAGGGAGAACTATTATGGGCCTATTTCACTAGGATAGTAAAACATAAATCAAATAGTTCTGGTTTTAATATATGAAAATATAATTGTCGGCCAGGTAATAGAGTTGTCGGTATATTGACCAATTCAGACTTGCCACAGTTGGTCTTTCGGATATGAACATTAAATACATCAACCATAATATTTACTTCCGGTTTTAATAGATGAAAATAGAATTGTCAGACGGGTAATAAAGCTATTAGTATATTGACCAATCAAACGTCCAACACCTGGTCTTTCCATAAGACATAGGAACAGAATGAGGCCATTCAGCCCATCGAGGCTGCTCCGCCATTCGATCATGGTTAATCTGTTTTCCCTCAAAACCCCATTCTCTGCCTTCTCTCTGTAACCTTATGCCCCTGTCCTACTTAGGAAACCTGAATGGAAACCTCTGGAGACTTTGTGCCCCACCCAAGGTTTCCGTGCGGTTCCCGGAGGTTGCAGGTGGTTGCCGGAGGTTGCAGGTAGTGAAAGCAGGCAGGGAGACTGACAAAAACCTCCGGGAACCGCACGGAAACCTTGGGTGAGGCGCAAAGTCTCCAGAGGTTTCCGTTCAGGTTTCCTAAGTGGGACAGGGGTTAGACACCCATACTAATCAAAAACCTATCACCCGTCGATTTAAAAACACCCAATGTCTTGGCCTCCACAGCCGTCTGTGGCAATGAATTCCACAGATATACCATCCTTTTGGATATCAAAGTTTAATATATCAACCATTATGTTTATTATGTGAAAATATAATTTTTTTTGTCAGGTAATCCAGTGACGTTTGCAGTGGATGTGCGCCAGGCTGAAGATTATCCCGTTGATCTTTACTACCTCATGGACCTTTCTGCCTCTATGATCGATGACTTGGCCAGAATTAAATTGCTGGGCTCCTCTCTGTCCAGAGAGATGGCCAAATTAACCAGCAACTTTAAACTTGGCTTTGGAGCGTTCGTAGACAAGCCCGTATCTCCTTTTATGAAAACAAATCCCGTTGACATAAACAACCCCTGCCGGTAAGCAATTGATTTTGTTATTAATGTCTGTGTAGAATCCCTGTCTGTAGCTGGAGATATTAAAATGTCAAGTGACGTTGCAAAGAATGCTGCATGATTAAGGTCAGCTGGTTCTCCTGTTCCCAAATAGTCCCGTTTTTACAGATCTGCATTTAAATCTGAAACAAACCCTACTGTTGATAGGGTGTTACAGTGGCGCAGCATTAGAGCTACTGTCTTACAGCGCCCAAGACCCGAGTTTGATCCTGACTATAGGTGCTGTCTGTACGGAGTTTATGCATTCTCCTTGTGTCTGCATGGGTTTTCTCTGGATGCACTGGTTTCCTCCCACGCTCCAAAGACGTGCAGATTAGCAGATTAATTGGCTTCTGTAAATTGTCCCAAGGGTGTAGGATAGGAATCGTTTGTGGGTGATCATTGGTCGGCACAGACTCAGTGGGCCAAAGAACTTGTTTCTATGCTGTATCTCTAAACTAAACAATGTTAAGCTACAGTAACTAACAAAGCGACTGTTGGAAAAAGTATCTCGTTTAACCTTACAATCACTGCTGAAACAATAGACACAAAGTGCCGGAGTAATTCAGTGGGTCAGGCAGCATCTCTGGAGAACAAGGATAGGTGACATTTCGGGTCGGGGCCCTTCATCAGCCTGGAATCATTAAAGTCACTGCTGTTAGTTTGAACATTCACAGGGAATAAGGGTCCCCTGTTTAGTTTAGTTTAGAAATACAGTGTGGCAACAGGCCCTTTGGCCCACCGAGTTTGAACTGACCATTGACCACCCTGTATACTAGCACTATCCTACACACTGGGGACAATTTACAGAAATTAATTTACCTACAAACCTGTATGTCTTTGGGATGTGGGAGAAACCCCAGGGGGCAGGAATTTAGATTTCTAGATCACTGGAATCTCTTCTGGGGCAGGGGTGACCTGTATAAAAGGGACGGGTTGCACATTAATTGGAGGGGAACCAACATTCTGGGAGGCAGGTTTGCTAGTGCTGCACAGGTGGGTTTAAACTGAACAGTGGGGGGGTGGTGTCAACAAGTATGCGTGCAGTTAACGGGAAAGAGAGTGCAGGAGAGGTCACGTTTAAACTAACAGGGCAGGGGGATGGGAACCAATGCAAGGATACAGTGGGCCATAAAAGGAGGACAGAACCAAAAGGTAGAAGAGAGATAAGAAAAACAAATCTGAAAGTTTTGCGCCTCAATGCGAGGAGCATTTCGTAATAAGGTGGATGAATTGAATGTGCAGTTATTAGTTAAGGAATGGGGTGGGAGATTGCATTTTTCACATGGTCCATTCTGTTTCGGGTAGACAGCAGGGCTCAGCGCTGCCCCTCCCCCCCCCCCCCCCATCTCCCTCGACCACCCCATTTCCCTCCTCCCTATTCCCCTCATCCTCCTCCCCTCACTCCCATTCCCTGCCCCAGCACCTACCCAGGTCGTAGAGCAGCGCCAGGGCCTGGAACTCGTAATCAACGAATGTAATCAACCTGGCGTGCACAAACAGAAGATCAAACAGAACAAGCTGTCTTACAACCTTAGGCTGTACACGACATACGCAAGAAGAAGAAGAAGTTAAGGAATATGATTTAGTTGGAATTACAGTGACGGGGCTCCAAGGTGACCAAGGCTGGGAGCTAAACATGCAGGGGCATTCAATACTAGACTAACCCTGTCACATGGGAGGCCTGGTCCCCCAACGCAACCCGTTCCCCCAACACAATATTCCACCACTCACACCTATCCCCCTCCCATCAAATCCACCCCTCCCTGTCCCCCTCTCCCTCTACTTCCCCCCATCTATCCCACGTTGCCTATCCCCCTGCACTCCAGCACCCCTCTACCCACTCCCTCCCTCTATTTCCTCCCTCATCACTCTATATCTCCCCCCCCTCCCTTCCTCATCGCTCTCCCTCCCTCATCCCCCTCTACCCTCTCTCCCTCCCTCTCTCCCTCCGTTTTCTCTCCCCACCCCTGTGCTGTGGGCCGGGCTGCGTTAGGGCCGCTCCTGATGTATGCGCCCGCGGGCAGGAGTCACTGGAGTGCTGCTACCAGCGGGTAGACAGCAGGGCTCAGCGCTGCCCCTTCCCCCCCCCCCCATCTCCCTCGACCACCCCATCTCCCTCCTCCCTATTTCCCTCATCCTCCTCCCCTCACTCCCATTCCCTGCCCCAGCACCTACCCAGGTCGTAGAGCAGCGCCAGGGCCTGGAACTCGGCCTGGTTCTCGTACTCGGCCCGGCCCTGGCTGTAGGCGGCCGAAGCACTCGCGGACCTGGGCCTCGACGGAGCCAGGCTCACTGGGGCGGGGTGAGGGTGGCGTGTGGCCGAGCTAGAGCTGCCCGCAGAGCAGGAAGCGGAGGCTGTGCTGCAAGTTGGCGGTGGCCGGGCGGCCCCTGAAGCGCTGGTACACCTTGATCCAGGCCCCGGGCTTGGGCACGACTCCAGCCCTCAGCTCGGCCACTGCCTGGGATCCAGTCCCAGACTCCAGGCCCGTCCTTGGTTCCAGCCCAGTCCCCAGGCTCGGCCCGCGGCTTCACCTTCCCCATCAGGTACTGCGCGGCCGCAGCTCTTCGGGCGGCGGCGCCACTCCTTCACCATGGTGACCTCTAGCCGATTGACAGCAGACGCGACCAATCAGTGTGGTGGTGGTGCCAGGATGGGGCGTTGCCGTCCAGATTGGTCTGCGTGGTGGTGACTGACAGCAATCTGTGCAAGCACGGTTTTTACGATTTTTAAACTTTAATAACTTTTACAATAGACTATCGATCAGAATGAAACTTGTTGCACTCACAGCACAGGAGAACGGTGAGTAAATTGGCGAAAATCATAGCGCTATCGGGTACTGTTTTTGCGCAAATAGAAAATCCACGCAAACCGGAAGAGCACAAGATCAGAATTTTAGTTTTATGTATAGATGTATTGATAGATAGTCATGTGACCGGCTGGTTGTGGTCAGGGTCTACGAAGTAGATAGATAGATAGATAGATAGATAGATAGATAGATAGATAGATAGATAGATAGATAGATAGATAGATTCAGGAAGGATAGACATAAATGGAGAGGAGGTGGGGTGGCATTGCTGGTTAAAGAGAATAATGCAACAGCAAGGAAAGACATTAGCTTGGATGCTGTAGAATCGATATGGGTAGAATTGCAAAATAGCCAAGGGCAGAAAACACTTGTTGGAGTTGAACAGACCGCCAAACAGCAGTAGGGAGGTTGGGGATAGCATCAAACTGGTAATTATGGATGCGTGTAGCAAAGGTACAGCAGTTATCATGGGTGACTTTAATCTACATATAGACTGGGCCAACCAAATTGGCAGCAGTGCTGAGGAGAAGGATTTCTTGGAATGTATACGGGATGGGTTTTTAAATCAATATGTAGAACAACCGACTAGAGGGCAGGTCGTCTTAGACTGGGTATTGTGTAATGAGGAAGGATTAGTTAGCGATCTTGTTGTGTAGAGCCCCTTGGGCAACAGTGATCATAATATGGTGGAATTCTGCATTAGGATGGAAAGTGACAGTTAATTCAGAGACTAGGGTCCTGAACTTAAAGAAAGGAGACTTTGAAGGTATGAGATGGGAAGTGGCTAGGATAGACTGGCAAATCTATATAACTAAAAGTCTCATCCTGATCACTTCCTGTCTGCGCTGTATATTGATTTTAGAAAAAAACGCTACCTTATATCGCTATGGTTTATGGCCATCTTACTCACAGTCCTCCTCCGCTGAGGAAGCCCCAAGGATTTTTCCAATAAAATAAACAAGTTATGAGTGTTTAAAAAATCTTGAGATCAGCTGATTGGTCCTCTCGCCTGTCAATCACCATGATGGAGGTAACGCCCCTTCCGGGGGGGGGGGGGGTGGCAGGACTATTAAACCCCGGATGCCTGGACGTGAGTCAGTCTGGAAGATCGCGAGGGAGAGTCCACAACTGTGATTCTAGCTGTGTATCAACTGAACTGTGAGTCTGCAATGTACTTGCAATAAATGATTTGTTAGCCCTTAATGACAATGCAATGAGTTGTTCAGCAATTTGGTGGCCTGCACACTGCTTGAAATTGAATTTTAAGCAATAGCTGTGAGTGAACTGCCAGCCCACCAGCCCTGAGTGACTGCCAGCCCACCAGCCCTGAGTGACTGCCAGCCCACCAGCCCTGAGTGACTGCCAGCCCACCAGCCCTGAGTGACTGCCAGCCCACCAGCCCTGAGTGACTGCCAGCCCACCAGCCCTGAATGACTGCCAGCCCACCAGCCTTGAGTGACTGCCAGCCCACCAGCCTTAAGTGACTGCCAGCCCACCAGCCCTGAGTGACTGAGCTACCAGTCCTGAGTGACTGGGCTGCCAGCCCACCAGGCCTGAGTGACTGGACTGCCAGCCCACCAGGCCGGAGTGACTGAGCTGCCAGCCCGCCAGGCCCGAGTGACTGGGCTGCCAGCCAGCCAGGCCCGAGTGACTGGGCTGCCAGCCCGCCAGGCCCGAGTGACTGGGCTGCCAGCCCGCCAGGCCCGAGTGACTGGGCTGCCAGCCCGCCAGGCCCAAGTGACTGGGCTGCCAGCCCGCCAGGCCCGAGTGACTGGGCTGCCAGCCCGCCAGGCCCGAGTGACTGAGCTGCCAGCCCGCCAGGCCCGAGTGACTGGGCTGCCAGCCCGCCAGGCCCGAGTGACTGAGCTGCCAGCGCACCAGGCCTGAGTGACTGAGCTGCCAGCCCAAGAATCCATTCGGCTCACAATGTCCATACTAGCCCTCTCGAAACCAGTCCCTTCGGCCCACAACACCCATACTAGCGATCCAGAAAGTCCCCCCACTGGCCACCAATATTGGAATTGGTGGAGAGATGGAATATTGCGTTGGGGGACTAGCCCTCCCATGTGAACATGGGACCCAACAGGTCCCACTTAGTCTAGTTATACTTAAAGGGCTGATGGTGGAGATGCAATGGCAAATATTTAAAGATCGCATGGATGAACTCCAAAAATTGTTCATCCCTGTCTGGCGAAAAAATAAAACGGGTGTGGCCGGTTCAACCGCGGCTAACAAGGGAAATCAAAGATAGTGTTAAATTCAAGGAAGAGGCATATAAATTGGCCAGAGAAAGCAAACCGGAGGGCTGGGAGAAATCTAGAACTCATCAGAGGAGGACAAAGGGGTTAATTAAGAGGGTGATAAAAGCTTGTGGGGAACATAAAAACTGGCTCTAAAAGCTTCTTTAGATATGTAAAAAGATTAGTGAAGACAAATGTAGGTTCCTTACAATCAGAGACAGGTGAACAGTTAAACGAGTACTTTGGTTCTGTCTTCATTAAGGAAGACAAACATTCTTACAGAGAGAGGAACTGAAGGGAATCCACATTAGTTAGGAAATGTTGTTAGGCAAACTGTTGCGACTAAATCCCCAGGGCCTGATGGTCTGCATCCCAGAGTACTCAAGGAGGTGGCCCGAGAAATTGTGGATGCATTGGTGATCATTTTCCTATGTTCTATTGACTCTGGATCAGTTCCTGTGGACTGGAGGGTAGTCAATGTAACTCCACTTTTTAAGAGAGGAGGGAGAGAGAAAACGGGGAATTATAGACCAGTTAGCCTCACATCGGTAGTGGGGAAGAGTTTAAGAAGGAACTGCAGATGCTGGAAAATCGAAGGTACACAAAAATGCTGGAGAAACTCAGCGGTTGCAGCAGCATCTAAGGAGCGAAGGAAATGGGACACGTTTCGGGCCGAAACCCTTCTTCAGATGCTGGAGTCGATTATTAAAGATGTTTTAGCAATGTATTTGGAAAGCAGTGACAGGATCAGTCAAAGTCAGCATGGATTTATGAAGGGGAATTCATGCTTGACTAATCTTTTGGAATTTTTTGAGGATGTAACAAGTAGAATGGATAAGGGAGAGCCAGTAGATGTGGTGTATCTGGACTTTCAAAAGGCCTTTGACAATATCCCACACAAGAGATTAGTATACAAAATAATGGTTTGGGGGTAGGGTATTGACATGGATAGAGAAGTGGTTGGCAGACAGGAAGCAAAGAGTAGGAAGTAACGGGGTCATTTTCAGAATGGCAGGCAGTGACTAGTGGGGTGCCGCAAGGCTTGGTGCTGGGACCCCAGTTATTTACAATATATATTAACGATTTAGATGAGGGAATTAAATGTGACATCTCCAAGTTTGCGGATAACACAAAGCTGGGTGGCAGTGTGAGCTGCGATGAGGATGCTATGAGGCTGCAGGGTGACTTGGATAGGTTGGGTGAGTGGGCAGATGCATGGCAGATGCAGTATAATGTGGATAAATGTGAGGTTATCCACTTTGATGGCAGAACAGGAAGGCAGATTATTATCTGAATGGTGTCAGATTAGGAAAAGGGGAGGTGCAACGAGACCTGGGTGTGCTTGTACATCAGTCACTGAAAGTAAGCATGCAGGTAAAGCAGGCAGTGAAGAAAGCTAATGGCATGTTGGCCTTCATTGCAAGAGGATTTGAGTTTTGGAGCAAGGAGGTCCTACTGCAGTTGTACAGGGCCCTGGTGAGACTGCACCTGGAGTATTGTGTGCCATTTTGGTCTCCTAATTTGAGGAAGGACATTATTGCTATTGAGGGATTGACATATAATGAAAGAATGGGTCGCCTGGGCTTGTATTCACTGGAATTTAGAAGGATGAGAGTGGATCTTATCGAAATGTATATAATTCTTAAAGGATTAGACAGGCTAGATGCAGGAAAAATGTTGCCAATTTTGATGGAGTCCAGAACCAGGGGTCACAGTTTAAGAATAAGGGTAGGCCATTTAGGACTGAGATGATAAAAAACATTTTCACCCAGAGTTGTGAATCTGTGGAATTCTCTGCCACAGAAGGCAGTGGAGGTCAATTCACTGAATGTTTTCAAGAGAGAGTTAGATTTAGCTCTTGGAGCTAACGAGATTAAGGGATATGGGGGGAAAAGCAGGAACAGGGTGCTGATTTTAGATGATCAGCCATGATCATATTGAATGGCTGTGCTGGCTCGAAGGGCTGAATGGCCTACTCCTGCACCTATTTTTCTATGTTTCTATGAAACCAGAGCTCCGGGAGAAAACCCACGCGGTCACAGGGAGAACGAGCAAACTCTGTACAGAGAGCACCCATAGTCAGGATTGAACCCGAGTCTCTGGCGCCGTGAAGAAGCAACTCTACTGCCGCGTTACAGTGCCGCCCAAAAAACAGGCCTGTTGTGATGCTGTAGCTCTAAACTAATCTAAATTTAATAGTACATCACGACCATGACACAAAACCTCCCGTTATTGTATAAATCCTGGGAATCTGCGCTTGATTTTCGGCAAATAACGTGGGGCATCCGATACGGAGCTTTTCACACTATTAGGAACTATCTATAATCTCTCTATATCTATAGAATAGGTTTAAAATTACACTTAGAAAATCCCTTGTATGTTCTGAATTCTGACTATATCTGATGAAAATGCCTAAATTAGTTAATTAATTAGTTTAGTTTTAGTTTTGTTTATTATTGTCACTTGTACCGAGGTACTGCAACAAGCTTTCTGCACTCCGTAAGTTGAAACAGACTGGCCGCCAACTTGAACGACTCACAAATAAATCATCTCTCATAGTCCACCATGAAGCCTACAAACTCCACCTCACTGCCTACAAAGACGCCCTCATTGCTGCAAAGTCTGCCTACCTCTCCACCATCTTCACCGACCCCTGCCAAAACCCCAGAACCCTCTTCTCCACAGTGGGCAACCTCCTCAAGCCTCGGACCAACACTCTCCCTACCTCTACTCCGGATCTCTGCAACTCATTTCTCCACTTTTTCGCTGATAAAATTAACATCATTTATCAATCTTTATCCCCTGTATCTGACCCCCCATCATCTACTCCAGCACCTGCCAAGGCCCCTCTTCTCCCCATCTCTACTGACCTCCCGACCCCTCCTCCACACTGCCTTCTCTCCGAGTTTGACCCGGTCACCCCTCCTGAAATCTCCAAACTCATCAGCTCTTCCAAACCCACTACCTGCTCCCTTGACCCCCTCCCCACTCCCCTGCTGAAGTCCTGCCTCCCCGTCCTCTGCCCCTACCTCACTAACCTCTTCAACTCCTCATTGTCCCATGGAATTGTCCCCTCCGCCTTCAAAACTGCTGCTGTCACCCCAATTTTAAAGAAACCTGGTCTGGATCCCTCCTCTCTCAACAACTACCGCCCAATCTCAAACCTCTCCTTTCTTTCAAAAACCCTGGAGCTTATCGTCACCTCACAACTTCAATCCCATCTCCATGCCAATAACCTATTCGAACCCCTCCAATCTGGTTTTCGCCCCCTCCACAGCACAGAAACTGCTCTCCTCAAAGTCCTCAATGACCTCCTCACCTCTGCTGACACCGGTTCCCTCAACATCCTCATCCTCCTCGACCTGAGTGCAGCCTTCGATACCGTGAGCCATAACATTCTGCTCACCAGACTCAAAGACCTCGGTATCGAAGGTACTGCACTCAGCTGGCTCCATTCCTACCTTTCCAACAGATCCCACTTCATCTCTCTCCATAACCACACCTCTGCTACAGCCACAGTCACTCAAGGCGTTCCCCAAGGCTCCGTACTCGGCCCCCTCCTCTTCATCATCTACATCCTCCCCCTTGGTCAGATACTCCGCCACTTCAACCTGGACTTCCACTGTTACGCCAATGACACTCAGATCTACCTCAGCACCAAATCCCCCCACAACCCCCCCCCCCCCCCCCCCCTCCAATATCAACTCCTGTTTGTCAGCTATAAAAACCTGGATGCAACATAACTTCCTCAAACTCAACAGCGATAAAACAGAATTCCTCCTCATAGGCTCCAAATCCACACTCAGCAAAATCAATAATCCCACTCTCACCATCGACGGCACCATTGTCTCCCCATCTCCCCAGGCCCGCAACCTTGGCGTGATCTTTGATTCCACCCTCTCCCTTGAGCCTCACATCTGCCATGTCATTAAAACCTCCTTCTTTCACCTCCGCAACATCGCCAAACTCAGACCCTCTCTCACACCCCCCGCTGCTGAAAGACTCATCCATGCCTTCATCTCCATTTTTTGGTTTGTTTTGTTTTTGTTTTTGTTTTTGTTTTTTGCCTTGCCTTGTAAAGCGACTTTGAGTCCCTGAAAAGCGCTATATAAATTCAATTTATTATTATTATTATTATGCCATCCATGCAAAAGGAAAGATTACAACCACTACTACAACTACTAGCTTACGACCCAGTGGTATGAACGTTGAATTCTCTAATTTTTGGTGACTTATCCAAAAACTCCACACCTCCCTCCTCTCTCTACTCCGCCCCCCCCCCCCCCCCCCCCTTTCCTCCATTAAAAATTAGTTAACGAGCTCCACAGTTTGCAACAATGTATCCTTCTTGGGATCACACCGTCCCTAGACAACAATCGACCATTCAAGGAACCACTCTGCCTGAGGTCGCCTATTGCCAGCCCTAATTTGACTTTTTTATCGCCCCTGCGTCCATTACCCCCCACACCCCTTCCACAATTTATCTGAAGAAGGATTCCAACCTGATAACCATCCCAATCCATGTTCTCCAGAGATTCTTTCCAGCCCGTTGAGATCCTGCAGCACTTTGTGTCTTCTTTTGTAAACCAGAAGGGTTTCGGCCCGAAACGTTGCCTATTTCCTTCGCTCCATAGATGCTGCTGCTCCCGCTGAGTTCCTCCAGCATTTTTGTGTACCTTCTGCAGTTCCTTGTTCCCAAATTATATCACTTGTCTCCAATATGCTCTTCTAACGTTAATGACATTCATATTGTTTCCCAACCGCTGTCACCGAGTTCAATTATGCTAGAAGACAATTATATGTACTGTGACTCTTTTAAAACAGGGATGCCGATGAGTACTGTTTACCTACATTCAGCTATAAACACATGCTGTCACTGACTGAAGACACCACAAAGTTTAACGAAGTTGTTAGAAATCAACAAATTTCAGCAAACCTGGATACTCCGGAAGGAGGATTTGACGCAATCTTGCAAGCATCTGTATGCAAGGTAAATTAGTTTTACAGTTGTACATGTGGTGCATAAAAGGAAAATTAATTTATGGAGATTCAAGCTTGTTTAATTGTCACATGTCCTGAAACTTAACGGGGGGAGGGGTTGACAAATTGGGAGTATAATGGAGTTGAAGGGGAAGTTCGGGGCCAATTGCGAGCGGTGCGAGGGGGGGCAAAGTGAATACAGAGGTCAAAGTGTTGTATATGAAAGTGCAAAGTATAAGAAATAAAGAGGACGAGCTTGAGGCTCAGTTAGAAATGGGCAAGTATGATATTGTGGGAATTACAGAGACATGGCTGCAAGAGGGCCAGGGCTGGGAACTGAATGTTCAAGGGTATACCTTCCATCGAAAAGACAGACAGATGGTCAGAGGGGGTGGGGTAGCTCTGTTGGTGAGGAATGGAATTCAGTCCCTTGCAAGGGGTGACATAGATAACAGGAGATGTGGAGTCAGTATGGATAGAACTAAGGAATTGTAAGGGTAAAAAGACCCTAATGGGAATTCTCTACAGGCCCCCAAACAGTAGCCTGGACATAGGATGCAAGTTGAATCAGGAGTTAAAATTGGCATGTAGTAAAAGTAATGCCGTGGATGTTATGGGGGATTTCAACATGCAGGTAGACTGGGAAAATCAGGTTGGTACTGGACCACAAGAAAGAGACTTTGTAGAGTGCCTTCGTGATGGATTCTTAGAGCAGCTTGTATTGGAGCCTACCAGGGAGAAGGCAATTCTGGATTTAGTGTGATGTAATGAACCGGATTTGATAAAGGAACTTGAGGTTAATGAGTCATTAGGAGGTAGTGACCATAATATGGTCAGGTTTAATCTACAATTGGAAAGGGATAAGGGTAAATTGGAGATGTCAGTGTTACAGTTGAATAAAGGGGACTATGGGGCCATGAGGGAGGAGCTGGCTAAAGTTGACTGGAAAGATACCCTAGCAGGGATGTCAGTGGAACTGTGAGGATGATGCTATGAGAATGCAAGGTGACTTGGACAGGTTGGGGGAGTGGGCAGATGCATGGCAGATAAAGTTTAATGTGGATAAATGTGAGATTATCCACTTTGGTAGCAAAAACAGGAAGGCAGATTACTATCTAAATGGCGTCGTTGGGAAAAGGGGAAGTACAATGGGATCTGGGGGTCCTTGTTTATCAGTCTATGAAAGTAAGCATGCAGGTACAGCAGGCAGTGAAGAAAGTGAATGGCATGTTGGCCTTTCTCACAAGAGGAGTCGAGTATAGGAGCAAAGAGGTCCTTCTGCAGTTGTACAGAGCCCTAGTGAGACCACACCTGGAGTATTGTGTGCAGTTTTGGTCCCCTAATTTGAGGAAGGACATTCTTGTTATTGAGGGAGTGCAGCGTAGGTTTACAAGGTTAATTGCCAGGATGGCGGGACTGTCATATGCTAAGAGAATGGAGCGGCTGGGCTTGTACACACTGGAGTTTAGAAGGATGAGAGGGGATCTTATTGAAACATATAAGATTGTTAAGGGTTTGGACATGCTAGAGGCAGGAAACATGTTCCCGATGTTGGGGGAGTCCAGAACCAGGGGCCACAGTTTAAGAATAAGGGGTAAGCCATTTAGAACGGAGACGAGGAAACACTTTTTCTTACAGACAGTTGTGAGTCTGTGGAATTCTCTGCCTCAAAGGGCGGTGGAGGCTGGTTCTCTGGATGCTTTCAAGAGAGCTAGATAGAGCTCTTAAAGATAGCGGAGTCAGGGGATATGGGGAGAAGGCAGGAACGGATTGGAGATGATCAGCCATGATCACATTGAATGGCGGTGCTAGCTCAAAGAGCTGAATGGCGTACTTCTGCACCTATTGTCTATTGTCTATTGTAACAATGAAATTAGTCATACAGCGTGCAAACAGGCCCTTTGGCCCAACTTGCCCACGCCAACTCACATGCCCCGTCTACACTAATTGTAAAGTGTCCCTTGTGTGTAGGATAGTGCTAGTGTGCGGGGTGATCACTGGTCGGTGCAGACTCTGTGGGTCAAAGGGCCTGTTTCCGCGCTGTGTCTCCAAAGAGTTGAACAGGTTCACGTGCACCAAGATACAATTAAATGCTTTTTGTTTGCATACTGCTCAGCAAAACTAGCACCATACATAAACACAAAACTGACACTTGTGTACTGTGTCGGTGAGGCCTACTGTATGATTTTACTGGGTTGTATGCAAAACAAAGCATTTCACTATACCTAGGTATAAGTGACAATAAAGTAGCACTGAATTAATCTCCCGGTTCGTACAGAATGTTCAAAGCCCGAAGTCCTCAGTGCAACAAGGCTTTGAACTCAGATGAAGTAACCATTATCAAACAGAGCTCAAATGGAATGTCCCACCAAGTCCTCCTACACTACCACCATTCTAAAACTAACACCAAAGTTCTAAATATTACTTGGTTATGACAGCCACGTTTATATTTTACAAATTTGTATTCTAGAAAAAGATTGGTTGGCGAAATGAATCCTTGCACCTGCTGGTATTTGTGAGTGATGCTGACACACATTTTGGGATGGACAGCAAGTTGGCTGGTATCGTTGTACCTCACGATGGGAAGTGTCACCTGGACAGTCAGAACACCTACGCCAAGGCGACAGCAATGGTAAATTAAAATTTTATTTTCCCAAAAAAAAAATTGTATTTAAATATCACTAATGTAGGAAAACAGACCGAGCTAACACCCATGCCTCCCCCACGCACTACAGTTGGTTTGAGGAGTGCATCTGACATCTTACTCTGCTCCTGGTCTAAGCATTGCCTTCCATAACTTTTCTGAGCTGCATACTATCTGTATCTTGCCCTCAATTTAAGCTCCATTTACTTTAATGCAGTAATTTCATTTTGGTTTAGGTTTGTATGCGGAGGTGCTTTCAGATTAACTAAAGGCAGTTTAATGTATTTATAATCATTTTTAATTGTTCTTTGGTTAGGGATTATTATTTTCACATATACTGAGGTACACTGAAAAACTTTGTTTTTCATGCTATCCAAACAGATCAGATAATGCTACACATAAAGACAATATAGTCAAGCGCGAGTACATTCTGTAGGTAGAGCAAAGGGGAAGATATAGAGTGCAGAATATAGTTCTCAGCATTGTAGCGCATCAGTCCCATAGACAAAGTCCAACGTCCGCAATGGGGTAGAGGTGAATCGGACAGTACCCTAGCTTATGGAAGGACTGTTCAGAAACCTGATAACTCGGCGGGCCGAAGGGTCTGTTTCCATGTTGTATCTCGCTTAAAAATAAAACATTCAGGCAAAGGCTGATAAGTGGCAAATAACATTTATAGCAGAGAGACAGCAGACATTGATTACCTACAACAAGATAAAATCTGACCACATCTGCTTAACATTCAATGAGATGCCAGCCCTCCCATCAACAACTTACTGTTTATCATTAGCCAGGAACTCAGGTCGATTCGCCACATAAATACCAAGTGCGGCAGGTCAGAAACTAGGTATCATGCTATAAATGCTCGCCTTTCCACTATCAACAAGGCAGAAGTGCGGAGTGCAGAATTTATAAACACTGAATATGAACAACACCAAAGAGCGGCAGGGTGGTGCAGCAGTCTTACAGCGCCAGGGACCCGGGTCAGATCCCGATTACAGGTATGTTCTCTCCGTAGCATGCGTGGGTTATCTCCGAGATCTTTGGTTTCCTCCCGCACTCCAAAGACGTATAGGTTTGTAGTTTAATTGGCTTGGTGTAAATGTAAAATTGTCCCTAGTGTGTGTAGGGTAGTGTTAATGTGCGGGGTTTGCTGGTCGGTGTGGACTCGATGGGCCAAAGGGCCAGTTTCCGCGCTGTAACTCTAAAGTTCAGGTACATAGTTCTCTGAAAGTGGTGTCACGGGTAGATAGGGTGGTCAAGAAGGTTTTTGGTACATTGACCTTCATCAGTCAGAGTATTGAGAATACAGTGGATGTTAGCATGTTATGTTACAGTCGTACAAGATATTGGTAGGGCTGCCATTGGAGTATTGTTTCAGTTTTGGACACTCTACTTTAGGAAGTTTGTCATCAAGCTCGACGGAGTGCAGAGAGGATTTTGGAGGATATTGCCAGGATTTGAGGGCCTTTAGAGCAAGGTCTAGATTCTAGTAAGTAAAAAAAAAAAACAGAGGTCTGCCATACCGCACAAATTGGACACAACACAATTAGGGAATATAATTTGTATTACGCAGGCTGATTGAGTTGCAACATGACTTTGACGGGGAACTAGAGAACAACTTAAAAGTTACCTTGGAAGTTGACAACCTTTTAAAAAGCTGTCTTGTATTGAAACAGATTAGTTGAAAAAACTGTTTCCATGCAACATCCCCACAATAATCATACACCACCTCTCTCTTAAGAACACAGTTGCTACTTTAACCAGTGAAATGAACAAGCAATTACTTCTATTGACACTTGTGGAATGACACTCTGTTAAGTAATGTACCATGCAGCCTGTAGTATTTTAAGCGTGCAGTCACAAAAATAAATTTATAGCTATTGAAAATATCTTTGTTTTTTTTTTTAAATCCTGGGGGAAAACTATCTTTCTTATTGTGAAGGTACACAAAATTGCTGGAGAAACTCAGCGGGTGCAGCAGCATCTATGGAGCGAAGGAGATAGGCAATGTTTCGTTCCGAAACCCTTCTTCAGACTGATAGGGGGTGGGGGGAGGCGGGGAGAAGAAAGGAACAAGGAGGAGGAGGGAGAGGTAGGAAGGGGAGGAGACAGCAAGGGTTAACAGAATTGTGAGAATTCAATGTTCATGCCACCAGGATGCAGAGTACCCAAGCAGAATATGAGGTGCTGTTCCTCCAATTTCCGGTGTTGCTCACTCTGGCCGTGGAGGAAGCCCAGGGCAGAGAGATCGGATACGGAATGGGAGGGGGTTGAAGTGCTGACGGCCAGAGTGAGCAACACCGGAAATTGGAGGAACAGCACCACATATTCCGCTTGGGTAGTCTGCATCCTGGTGGCATGAACATTGAATTCTCACAATTCTGTTAGCCCTTGCTGTCTCCTCCCCTTCCTACCTCTCCCTCAGCCCTCGGGCTCCTCCTCCTCCTTTTTCCTTTCTTCTCCCCGCCTCCCCCCACCCCCCATCAGTCTGAAGAAGGGTTTCGGCCCGAAACGTTGCCTATCTACTTCGCTCCATAGATGCTGCTGCACCTGCTGAGTTTCTCCAGCATTTTTGTGTACCTTCGATTTTCCAGCATCTGCAGATCCTTCTTTAACACTTTGTTATTGTGAGTCTGAAACGCTCTAGTCCCCAACCCACTTTCCCCCTCATTAACATTATTGTCTTCATAACTCAATTTTCTATAACAGGAGGTTATACACACAACAAAATCAATCAACACAAAGATTAAGTCATAGAAGGATAGTTCCTTCCTAGCTGTTATCAAGCAACTGAACAACCCTATCAACAACTATTTACCAGCTACTTCATCGGAGACCCTCGGACTACCTGTTATTGGACTTTATCTTGCACTAGACATTATCCCCTTTATCATGTATCCGTACACTTTGGACGGCTGTAATGTAATCGTATATAGTCTTTCCGCTGACTGGTTAGCACACAACAAAAGCTTTTCACAGTACCTCGGTACATGTGACAATAAACTAAACTAAACGACCAGTATAGATGTTGCTTGATTTGCTGGGCATTTTGAGCTTTAATTATTTTTGTTACAGCTTTTGAGGACATGGTACAATAAAGTAGATTTCTTATGGCAGTATGTATTGGTGCCAATTCCCTGTGGGCAAGTTTAAGTCTGATCAATAGCAGGCATTGTTTATTCACTATGGGGAGGAAAATCTATTCCATTGTCAAAGGTAACCCTGGCAGCATTTCTATTGCTGCAAATGTCTAAGAATCCATACTCGCATAACATTCAGCAATTCATTTTTCACCTGAATATTGTTTATTATTGTCATGTGTACCGAGGTACAGTGAATAGCTTTTGTTTGCGTGCTATCCAGTCAGAGAAAAGACTGTACATGATTACAATCAAGCCGTCCACATTGCACAGTTACAGGATAAAGTGTACAACATTCAGTGCAAGATATAACGTTGAGTCTTAATTTTGTTAAATTCCATTGAACAACATCTGCTGTTTCACCTTAACTGTAAACTATATTTTCTGAACCTGATCATTGGTTATTAAAGCTATGCTAAATCCCTCCCTTTAATCTACTCTCTTTAAATAGGCCCTTAAACATTCTCGGCATTCCTTGAATAATTTCTCCAAATCAGCCAAGGCTTATAGGTCTATAACGTTTTGTTCCCACACACATTTAGCAAGTTGGGAGTAATTTTTTGCTCAATTGCACTTTTCCAGCAGTGAAAAACCAGAGTAAAATGATCTGTAAGGTGGACTGGACATCTATTTCCACCATTGTCTTTATCATTCCCTTTCCCGCCATCATCTTTGGTAATATACGTGTTGCTTTTTTGAGATTAAAAATATCAGTTCCCTTCGTGAGGTGTGAATGTGTCCATGAGACCTGAAATTATGCCTGAGCAGTTCTCATGTCTATGTTTAGTTTTAGTGTAGAGATACAGGACAGGAACTGGCCAGTCAGCTCAAGTGAGTCCACTTCAACCATCAATCACCCGTTCACACTAGTTCTATGTAGCAACAAGGAACAGGAGATGTTGGTTTATACCAAAGACAGGGGGTCAATTAACCTACAAACTCACACATCTTTGGGACATGGGAGGAAACCGGAGCACCCGGAGGAATCTCACGCGGTCACAAGGAGAACATGCAAACACAGCATTGATAGGTGGTCAGGATCGAACCTGGATCTCTGGCTCTGTGAGGCAGCAGCTCCACTAGCTGCGCCACTGTGCAGCCCTATGTTGGTCTGGAATACAGTATCTGAAATGCGGTTGTGACAGAAATCATTACATTCACAATGTATCTGGTGAGCAAGTGATGAACCATTATCTACAAGGCTGTGGACTGGCACCTTGGAAGTGAAAGTGACCTAAATAACTGGTACGCTGATCCAGAAGATTAAGATGCGTGAGATCCATGCTGACTTGTTAGCTTGGATTCAGAACTCGCTTACCCATAGAAGACTAAGGTGGGGGTGGAAGGGTGCTATTTTGGCTGAAGGTCTGTGACCAGTGGTGTTCTACAAGGATCTGTGCTGGCACCTCTATTATTTGCAATATACAGTGCATTGAGAAAGTATTCAGACTCCTTCACATTTTCCACATTTTGTTACATTACAGCCTTATTCTAAAATTGGTTACAGTCGGTTTTTTTTATCATCAGTCTACGCACAATATCTCATAATATAAAAGCGAAAACAGGTGTTTAGTAATTATTGCAAAATAATTAAAAATAAATAACTGAAATATCACATTTACGTAAGTATTCAGACCATTTGCTGTGACACTCAAAATTGAGCTTTGGTGCATCGTGTTTCCATTGATTATCCTTGAGATGTTTCTACAACTTGATAGGAGTCTACAAGTGGTAAATTAAATTGATTGTACATGATTTGGAAAGGCACACACCTGTCTATATAAGGTCCCACCGTTGACAGTGCATGTCAGAGCAAAAAACAAGCCATGAAGACGAAGGAATTGTCTGTAGACCTCCGAGACAGGATTGTGTTGAGACACAGATCTGGGGAAAACATTTTTTGGAGCATTGCAGGTCCCGAAGAGCACAGTGCCTCCGTCATTCTTAAATAGAACTTTGAAACCACCAGGACTCTTCAAAGAGCCTGGCCAAACTGAGCAATCGGGGGAGAAGGGCCTTAGAAACATAGAAACATAGAAAATAGGTGCAGGAGTAGGCCATTCGGCCCTTCGAGCCTGCACCGCCATTCAATATGATCATGGCTGATCATCCAACTCAGTATCCTGTACCTGCCTTCTCTCCATACCCCCTGATCCCTTTAGCCACAAGGGCCACATCTAACTCCCTCTTAAATATAGCCAATGAACTGGCCTCAGCTACCTTCTGCGGGAGAGAATTCCAGAGATTCACCACTCTCTGTGTGAAAAAAGTTTTCCTCATCTCGGTCCTAAAGGATTTCCCCTTTATCCTTAAACTTAGTATAGAGACTTACTAACATATTCAGGGAGGTGACCAAGAACCCGATGGTCACTCTGACAGAGCTCCAGAGTTCCTCTGTGAAGATGGGAGAAACTTCCAGAAGGACAACTATATCTGCAGCATTCCACCAATCAGGCCTTTATTGTAGAGTGGCCAGACAGAAGCCACTCCTCAGTTAAAGGCACATGACAGCCCGCTTGGTGTTTGCCAAAAGGCACCTAAACAAGATTCCCTGGCCTGATGAAACCAAGATTGAACTCTTTGGCCTGAATGCCAAGTGTCACGTCTGGAGGAATCCAGGCACCACTCATCACCTGGCCAATACCATATCTACGGTGAAGCATTGTGGTGGCAGCATCATGCTGTAGGGATGTTTTTCAGCGGTAGGAACTGGGAGACCAGTCAGGATCAAGGTAAAGATGAACGGAGCAAAGTATACAGAGATCCTTGATGAAAACCTGCTCCAGAGCGTTCAGGACCTCGGACTGGGGCAGACGTTCACCTTCCAACAGGACAACGACCTAAAGCTCACGTCCAAGACAACACAAGAGTGGCTTTGTGACAAGTCTGTGAATGTCCGTAAGTGGCCCGTCCAGAGCCCAGACTTGAACCCGATCGAACATCTCTGGAGGGATCTGAAAATAGCTGTGCATCAACACTCCCCATCCAACCTGACAGAGCTTGAGAGGATCTGCAGAGAAGAATGGGATAAATTACCCAAATACAGGTGTGCCAAGCTTGTAGCATGATACCCAAGAAGACTTGAGGTTGTAATCACTGCCAAAGGTGCCTCAATAAAGTACTGAGTAAAGGGTCTGAATACTTATGTAAATGTGATATTTCAGTTATTTTTAATTATTTTGCAAACATTTCTAAACACCTGTTTTCACTTTTTTATTGTGGGCTATTGTGTGTAGATTGCTGATTTAAAAAAAAAAGAATTTAATCCATTTTAGAATAAGGCTGTAACGTAACAAAATGTGGAAAAAGTGAAGGGGTCTGAATACTTTCTGAATGCACTGTATATAAACGACTTGGACTTAAATACAGACAAGGAACTGTAGAAGCTGGTTTACCAAAAAATACACAAAGTGCTGGAGTAACTCAGCAGGTTAGGCAGCATCTCTCGTGAACATGGATAGATGACGTTTTAGGTCGGCTCCTTCAGACCCGAAATGTCTCCTATCCATGTTCTCCAGAGATGCTGCCTGACCTGCTGAGTTCAGGTAGTAACGTCCAGGTTTAGGAACCGCTTCTTCCCTACAGCCCAGCTATTAAACACTACAACCTCCAAAAGGCTCTGAACTACTCATACTCGCAGCATGGTCGACACAAGGTCGTAGGAGGTCTTTGTAACTCTCCTTTATGCTCGAGAGTAGTCCCCGTGTACTCGAGGCCTCAGCCCACGTCCCAAAGATGTGTGAAAAATGCCCACGAGTAAAAAAAAAAAGGTTGCCATGGAAAAAATCGATACTTTTTTTTTTTTTAAACTCGTAGGTTTAGTCGTGGTAGGTGTGTGTGTGTGTGTGTGTGTGTGTGTGTGTGTGTGTGTGTGTTCTATCTGGGACTTATGACAATAAAACACTCTTGACTTCAGCACATTCTGTCTTTTTGGATGTAAATGTAGATGGGTTGGTTTGTAAGTTGGCAGACAACACAAAAATTGGTGGAAATGCAGAGGGTGAGAAAGGCTAGAGGATATAGCTTTAAGGTGAGAGGGCAAAAGTTTAAAGGAGATGTGCTGGGCAAGTTTTTTTTTCTACACATAGCATAGTGGGATCCTCGTACTGGTTGTAACTAATATTTGGCCTTTGTTGACATAGTGGACCAGGCATCCTCTCTACTACTGTACATATCTCTGATCTGATGCTTCTTTTATTTAGCAGGGTAAACCTCATGAAAATTAATGGTTCTGTTTGGCCTAAGAGTATTACACATTTCACCTGCTTTAGAATTGTTTGATAAATGCTTTTCTAAATCAGCTCACAAACCTTGAACATTTGATTGGAACATAATTGACTTTGATCATTAGAACTTTCTGGAAGTATCCTTGACAGAGCCATGGAGTAATTCAACAGAATCAGGCCCTTCAGCCCAACGTCCATGCCTACCAACATGCCCCATCTACACTGGCCCCACCTGCCTGCGTTTGGCCAATAATCTTCTCTATCTTCAAGCTTAATGAATTTTAGCAGCATTTCTATTTGGATTTCAACACAAGGAAATATTGTTCGAACTCTTTCTTGGGTACATTTCAAGAGCAAACTTGTCGCTACCTTTAATAAATACAGACACTGACTCATTGAGAAATTATTACGCGCCACCTTGAACTCTTGACCTTGTCTTTAGTGACAATGTTCTGGTAGACATACGTGTGACTCAAAACAATTCACTGCTGTCACGGGGAGTCTGAAGAACTGTTGTCGAAAGTGGAAAAACATTATAGTGGCCTCTTCAACAAAAAACACAAAATGCTGGAGTAACGCAGGTCAAGCAGCATCTCTGGAGAGAATGGACAGGTGATTTTTCAGGTCGGGACCTTTTTTCAGAGTTGAGTTTAGTTTAATTTAATGTCACTTGTACCGAGGTACAGTGAAAAGCTTTTTGTTGCGTGCTATCCAGTCAGCGGAAAGACCAAAAATGATTACAACCAAGCCATCCACAGTGTACAGACACGGGATAAGGTAGTAACATATTGCACAAGATAAAGTCCAGTAGAGTCTGATTAAAGATAGTCCGAGTGTCTCCAATGATGGAGTCTGGGGAAGAAAGATGGATGAGAGGTGCGGCAGGACAAAGCCTGGCAGGTGATGGGAGGATACTGGTGGAGGGGGGGGGGGGTTTAATTGGCAGATGGGTGGACAAAAGCCAGAGATGAAAAGACAAAAGGAATGAGATAGGATAGAAGAGGCATAAATTGTGAAGCCAGGGGAAGGGATATAGATGGAGGGGGAGAAAGGGGGGGCACAGGATAGTGGGAGAAACAAGTCCATGTCTAGGTGGTCCTCAGGAAAGGTGACGGGGAGAAAACATGTAAAGGGTTGTTGTTTAGTCACCTAATATTGGAGAATTCAATGTTCGTGTTTAAAAAATAAATTTAAAAAATGACAGAAGTTGCTGCAGTAACTCAACGGGTCAGGCAACATCTCTGGAGAACATGGATAGGTATGGTGAACAAGGATCAGTCTGAAGAATTGTCTCGACACAAAATGGTGTCTATTCATGTTCTCCAGAGATGCTGCCTGATCCGCCGAGTTACTCCAGCATTTTGGCTATTTTCGAAAACCAGCCTCTGCAGTTCCTTGTTTCCACTCAATGACCAAGCCGTTGGTTTGCAAGTTATCCAAGTGGAAGTGTCTTCTACATTTGATTTCCAATTAACGAATAGACTTGGCATTTAACTAAAACATTTTACTGGAACTATACTCACCAGCAATCACTTTTTGTTCCCATCAATCATTTTTGTCAAATGTGTTGTGAATGAAGCAAAATGTTAGGAACTTATTTCTGAAGAAGCGACCCGACCCGAAACGTCACCCATCCTTTATCTCCAGAGATGTTGCCTGACCCGGTGAGTTACTCCGGCACTTTGTGACTATCTTTCGTATAAACCAACATCTGCAGTTCTTTGTTTCTACACTAAGGAATCATACTTGACTCGGTGAAGATCGCATCACCCATCGGTACCATTACTGAGATCAGACGTCCCTATCATCACCAGTCTTTGCACTTGCTTTAGCTCAGCTACTAAAGACCTCACACGTAACTTTCTAAGTAAGGATGATGCTCGGACTCGAGGACCTGAGCTATAGGGAGAGGTTGGGCAGGCAAGGACTTCATTCCTTGGAACGCAGCAGGATGAGGGATGATCTTATGGAGGTGTAAAATCATGAGGGGAATAGATAGGATGAATGCACAGTCTTATATCCAGAGTAGGGTAAATGGAAACCAGAGGACATAGCTTTAAGGTGAGAAGGGTAAAGATTGAATAGGAACCTGAGGGGTAACTTTTTTACACAAATGATGGTAGGTATGTGAATCAAACTGTCGAAGGAGGTAGTTGAGGCAGGTACTGTCACAATGTTTATGAAACATTTAGACAGGTACATGGATAACATAGGTTTAATGGAATAAGGGCCATATGCAGGTAGGTGGGATTAGTGTAGATGTGGCACATTGCTCAACATGGGCAAGTTGAGTCTTTTACCCAGAATAGGGGAATCAAGAATCAGAGGACATCTGAGTATAGAAGTTGGGAGGTCATGTTACAGTAGGACAAGACATTGGTGTGGCAACATTTAGAGTATTGTGCTCAGCTTTGGTCACCCTGTTATGGGAAAGATGTTGTTAAGCTTGAACGGGTGCAGAAAACATTTAAAAGATGTTGCCAAGGCTCGAGGGCCTGAATTTCCGGGAGAGCTTGGGCAGGCTCGGACCTGATTCCTTAGCGTGCAGGAGGCTGAGAGGTGATATTATAGAGGTGTCTAAGATCGCAAGGGGAATGGATAGGCTGAATGCACAATACCTTTTACCCAGAGTAATGGAATCAAGAGCCAGAGGACATGGGTTTAAGGTGAGAGGGGAAAGTTTTAATAGGATCGCGAGGGGCAACTTTTTCACCCAGAGAATGATGGGTGTATGGAATGAGCTGCCAGAGGAGGTTGCTGAGTTGGGTGGTATAACAGCATTTAAAATACATTTGGACAGTTACATGGACAAGAAAGGTTTACAGGATTGTAGCCCAAAAGCAGGCAAGTAGGACTAATGTAGGTCGCATCTCAGTAGCATCTTGGTCGATATGGACAAGTTGGGCCGAAAGGGCTGTTTCCGTGCTGTGTGACTCTATTAAAGTACTAATTCATTTCACGCCTATGAGGTCTGTATCATTTATAGAAAATAGGTACAGAAGTAGGCCATTCGGCCCTTCAAGCCAGCACTGCCATTCAATATGATCATGGCTGATCATCCAAAATCAGTACGTCCCCATATCCCTTGTTTCCCTTAACCCTAAGAGCTAAATCTAACTCTCTTGAAAACATCCAGTGAATTGGCCTCCATTGCCTTCTGTGGTAGAAAATTCCACAGATTCACAACTCTCTGGGTGACAAAGTTTTTCCTCATCTCAGTCCTAAATGGCCTACCCCTTATTGTTAAACTGTGGCCCCAGGTTCTGGACTCCCCCCAGCATTGGGAACATTTTACCTGCATCTAGCCTGTCCGATCCTCTATGAATTTTATATGTTTCTATAAGATCCCCGCCATCCTGAGAATTAACCTGGTGAACCTACGCTGCACTCCCTCAATAGCAATAATGCCCTTCCTCAAATTAGGAGACCAAAATTGCCCGCAATACTCCAGGTGCAGTCTGTACAATTGCAATAGGACCGCCTTGCTTCTAAACTCAAATACTATCGCATTGAAGACCAACATGCCATTTGCTTTCTTCACTGCCTGTTATACCTGTATGCTTAATTTCAGTGACTGGTGTACAAGGACACCCAGGTCTCGTTGCACCTCCCCTTCTCCTAATCTGACACCATTCAGATAATAATCTGCTTTCCTGTTATTGGCACCAAAGTGGATAACCTCACATTTATCCCCATTATACTGCATCTGCCATGCTTCTGTCCACTCACCCAACCTATCCAAGTCACACTGCAGCCTCATAGCATCCTCCTCGCAGCTCACACTGCCACCCAACTTTGTGTCATCCGCAAACTTAGAGATGTTACATTTGATTCCCTTGTCTAAATCGTTAATATATATTGTAAACAACTGTGGTCCCACCACCGAGCCTTGCGGCACCCCAATAGTCGCTGCCTGCCATTCTGAAAAGGACCCGTTAATTCCTACTCTTTGCTTCCTGTCTGCCAACCAATTCTCTAACCATGTCATTACCCTACCCCCAATAGGGCACAATGCCATGTGCTCTAATTTTACACACTAATCTCTTGTGTGGGACTTTGTCAAAGGCTTTTGTAAAACACCAGATACACCACATCCACTGGCTCTCCCTTATCCATTCTACTTGTTACATCTTCTTCAAAACATTCCAAATGATTAGTCAAGCATGATTTCTTCTTCATAAATCTTTCATCTTCATAAATCCATGTTTTGCTACATGCATCCCTAATTTCCTGCTTGATGCTATCCCCAAAGTCCCTACTGCTGTTTTCATAAGATGTAGGAGCAGAATTCGGCCATTCGGCCCATCAAGTCTACCCTGCTATTCAATCATGGCTAATCCCTCTCTCCCTCTCAACCCCATTCTCCTGCCTTCCTCCCGCAACCCCTGATACCTGTACTAATCATGAATCTATCAATCTCTGTGGTGGTGTCTATGCTTAGTGGTGAGGGTTGTTCTGCTCTGAAGGGTCCCTGAATTTTGTCTTTCTTCATTGTGTGCTGTTCTGGTCGGCCCATTCCAGGAAGGATGTGGAGGTTTAGGAGAGGATGCAAGAGGAGGTTTACCAGAATGTTGCCTGGATTAAAGGGTATTAGCGATGAGGAGAGGTTGGACAAGGATAGATTTCTCTGGAATGATAGAGGCTGAGAAGAAACCCAATGGGAGTTAAAAAACTTATGAGCGACATAGACAGTCAGAGGTTCCAGTGTGGAAATATCAAATATTAGAAGACATAGCTGTAAGGTCAGATGAGAACATTTAAAGAAGATGTACAGGGCAAGTTTTTTTCATAAAGAGTGGTGGGTGCCAGGAACGTGCTAGTAGGCATGGTGAGGAAAACAGATACAATAGTAGTGTTTTTCAAAGGGCCTGTCCCACTTTCACAACCTAATTCACAACCTTTTTTACTCGTGGACATTTTTCATCATGCTAGGAAAAACTCCCTGACCTACTTGATGGCACAAGTACCTATGACTAGCATCACGACCTGCTACGACCTACCTACGAGCTCTTGACGACCATTTATTTATTTATTTATTTATTTATTCCGAACAAGTAAAGACATTAAAGACATTAATAGTAACAAAATCGAAATTATCAAACAATTGGACATTACAATCAATATTTACAAAGCAATGAAAAGAACAAAAGCAAAGTTCCAATGTGTCTGTACAAGCTCGAAAAGGAGTGAGAAGAAGTATAACTTATTAAATCTCACCCCTTTTCCCCAACACTTCTACCATGTTTAAAAATCAATTAATTAATAATAATAATACTACCCTAGGCAATTTCCCATAATACCTACAGACATAGATATACATACAACTATTATGCACATACAAACTTCATATCTGAAGTACCCAAACATAAGTAAACAATAGTAAAGCAATAGATAAACATTAACCCCCACTTGTCAACCATCCCCTCCATCCCTGTACCCCTTGAAAATTATTTTTTTATATATCATTTTAAAATGATTCATGTTTGTGCATTGCTTTAATTCCCCGTTCAATTTATTCCACACTCCTACTCCACAAACCGAAATACAAAAGGGCTTTCTAGTCGTACTGACTCTTTGTTTCTTAAAGTTAAATATTCCTCTTAAATTGTAACCCCCTACACGCTCGTTAAATAATTTTTGAATGTTTCCAGGTAAATTTTTTTTTTTGGCCCTAAACATTATCTGAGCTGTTTTGAATGTAACCAAATCTTCTAATTTTAATAATTTTGACTCTAAAAATAATGGATTTGTATGACCCAGATACTTAGCATTATGGATAATACTAATTGCTCTTTTTTGCATCATGGTTAATGAGTGTATCGAATTTTTATAGTTATTACCCCAGACTTCTGCACAATAATTTAAGTAGGGTAAAATTAATGAACAATAAAGAATACGGAGTGATTTGTAATCCAGAGCTTGCTTGGCTTTGTATAATACAGATACTTTTTGACAATTTTAATTTTACATGTTTAATATGTGATTTCCAGCTTATTTTATCGTCAATTATAACCCCAAGAAATTTATTTTCATGCACTCTTTCAACTTCCACCCCATTTATCTTTATACTTACTAGTGTATTTATTCTACAATTACCAAATAACATTATTTTAGTTTTACTCAGATTTAATGAAATTTTATTCCTATCAAACCATATTTTCAATTTACCCATTTCTTTTATTATTTTATCCAATAGATGTTTTAAATTTTCCCCAGAACAAAAAATATTTGTATCATCTGCAAACAAAACCAGCCTCAAGACATTGGACACATTACAAATATCGTTTATGTACATGATAAATAATTTTGGGCCCAGCACTGACCCCTGTGGTACACCACACACAATGTCCAAGCATGTAGAATTATGACTACCCAGATTTACAAACTGTTGCCTGTTACTTAAGTAGCTTTTATGCTGCGAGTATGAGTCAAGGGAAAACTTGGCAGAGGTCGTGAAAGTGGGACAGGCCCTTAAGATAGACAGATGAGTTTGCAGAGACTGGAGGGAAATGGATTACATGCAATGGATTGGGCAGCTTAATGGTGCAGTGGTAAAGTGCTGCCTTACAGCACCAGGGACCCAGGCTCAATCTTGACCATGAGTGCTGTCTGTACAGAGCTTGCACGTTCTCCCTGTGACTGCGTGGGTTTTCTCCTGGTGCTCCTGTTTCCTCCCACTCTCCAAAGATGTAAAGGTTTGCAGGTTAATTGGCTTTGGTAATGATTGTAAATTGGCCCTGGTGTGTGGAGGATAGTTAGTGTACGGGGATCGCTGTTCGGCCTGGACTCGGTGGGCCAAGGGGACCGTTTCCGCGCTGTATCTCTAAACTAAACTAAACATACAGCATGGACATTATGGGCCTTTTCCTGTGCTGTAGTGTTTGATGTTCTTTCCTCCCTAACCTCGAGGTTATCCAGAATTCCTCTGTCCATGATCTGAAATGCACTGATTCCCAATTGTGCTTCCTGATCTTCAATATCTTTCTCATATCCTCCTCTATCTTACCTCACCCTACTTCTTTATTCTTCCGATTTGCAACTCTCGGAACCTTGTGCTCCTTCACTTCTGATCCTTCAAACACTACTGATTTTAATGGGGCAGCTTGGTCGGCATGGGCATGTTGGGCCGAAGGGCCAGTTTCCATGCTGTCTGACTATGGCTGGATGACTATGACTCTCCATTGGAATGTATATCCCATAATTTTATTTTCTTAATTTAATTATGTCCTACCTTTCCACTGAAATGCGTTCAGGCTTGTTCAGAGGATATTCCGTTGCTAGCATTTACCATTTCCAATGTTACACATCAATATGTTCAGACAAAAATGCTGGAGAAACTCAGCGGGTGAGGCAGCATCTATGGAGCGAAGGAAACAGAAGAAAGGTCTTGACCCGAAACGTCGCCTGTTTCCTTCGCTCCATAGTTGCTGCCTCACCCGCTGAGTTTCTCCAACATTTTTGTCTACCTTCAATTTTCCAGCATCTGCAGTTCCTTCTTAAACATCAATATGTTTAGTTTAGAGATACAGAGTCGAAACATGCCCCTCGGCCCCACGAGTCCACGCCGACCAGCCATCCCCATACACTAGTTCTATCCTACACACTAGGGACAATTTATAGATACAATTAACCCATAAACCCGCCTTTGGAGTGTAGGAGGAAACCGGAGCACCTGGAGGAAACTCGTACGGACCCAAGAAGAACATGCAAACTCTGTACAGACATACCTAGAGTCAGGATCGAACCCGGGTCTCTGGTGCTGTGAGACAGCAGCCATGTGTACGTCTGGAATACACTGTTTGAAATGTGGGTGAGGCAGAAACCATCATTACACTACACATTCAGGGCAATTTACAGAGACCAATCAACCAACAAACCCTCATGTGTTTGGGATGTGGGAAGAAACCCACGCGGTCACAGGGAGAACGTGTAAACTCCACACAGACGTCAGGATCCAACCCGCGGTGAGGCAGCAGGTCTACTGTGCTGACCAAGGGAACAGTACAGTCTTCCTCTGCTCATTATTTAGTATGTCTGTGCATTATTCATCGGAATCAAAAGCACGGTGAATGATTTAATCTTGCATTTCCTCTCTGTGGTTTCAGGAATATCCTACCCTTGGGCAGCTCACAGAAAAACTTGTGGAAAATGATATCCTGTTGATTTTTGCCGTGACCAAGAGTCAGCTGAGCACATACAAGGTAATTTTGTTCTCTGGTGTAACTGAAAATAATTTCAACAGTTTCTGTCCTTCTCACAAGATCCAGAAATACTTCTTTCTTGCTTGGATCAAGAACACACCTCCTTTATCTCGTGTAGGAAGGAACTGCAGATGCTGGTTTGTATCGAAGAGGGACTCAAATTGCTGGAGTAACTCAGTGGGGGCAGGCAGCATCTCAGGGGAACATGGATAGGCATTGTCTCGGGTCGGGACCCTTCTTCAGTCTAAGAGAGAGTCATAAAGTGATAGAGCCACACATCTAGGGGCATGGAGTCAGACAGCATGGAAACAGGCCCTTTGGCCCAACATGTCCATGCTGACCAAGATACCCCATTTAAGACAGGCCCATTTCCCCACATTTAGTGCATATCCTTCTGAACCTTTCCTATCCATGTGCATATCCAAGTATGTTTAAATATTGTTATTGTACCTGCCCTAGCTACCTTCTCTTGCAGCTTGTTCCATATACCCACCACCCTTAAAAACATTTCTTTATTTATTTATATAGCACATTTTTAGTCAACTTGCGTTGACCCCAAAGTGCTTCACATAATTACATCCACACACACAGGCAAAGGTGGGTGAAGTGTCTTGCCCAAGGACACACACAGGCAAAGGTGGGTGAAGTGTCTTGCCCAAGGACACAACGACAGTATGCACTCCAAGCAGGATTCGAACCAGCTACCTTCCGGTTGCCAGCCGAACACTTAGCCCATTGTGCCATCTGTCGTCCTTAGAGTGAAACATGTGTCCCTCATCATAAACCTACATCCTCTGGTTCTTGATTCCACTAATCTGGATAATTCAATGTTACTTCCTTTTCTTGTGCCTATCTGATGCCATCACTCCCTGTATTCCTCTTTTCTACATTGCTATGCAGGGCTGAGGGTATAGACTACAGAAATGACTATGGAACTCACAGTGGAATCGCTCAGACAAATCCATTGCTGTGCTTCCCTGTCTTGCATTTCCCCGCCCATTGACATCAAAGTGTGGTTTGCCACAAGTGATCTCTCAGATGACCATTTGTTCATTGTTAGCGTAAACATTATCTCGTGGAAGTTTAAAGCTGCACATTCCGACATATCCATACACACCCCATATTCATCCTTGTATTTCGACAAAATTATTCATGGCCAGACATCAAAGCAGGTATTTCACCAATGTTTATGGTAGGGTATTGGAATCCCTGTAATTTCTTTAATTTTGAAAAATAAATTGTAGCATAAACTTAGTTTAGTTTATTGCCACGTGCACTGAGGTACAGCGAAAAGCTTTTGTTGCGTGCTCACCAGTCAGTGGAAAGATGATACATGATTACAATTGAGCCATTCTTAATGTACAGATACAAGATAAAGGGAATCATGTTTAGTGCAAGATAAAGTCCAGTAAAGTCTGATTAAAGATGGGCCGAGGGTCTCCAATGAGGTAATTGTAGCTCAGGACCACTCTGTAGTGGTTGGTTCAGTTGCCTAATAACAGCTGGGAAGAAACTGTCCCTGAATGTGGAGATGTGCCAAGGTTTCACACCTCTGTAGCTCTTGCCTGATCGGAGAGGGGAGAAGAGGGAGTGACCGGGGTGAGACGGGTCCTTGATTTTGCTGGTGGCCTTGCTGGCAGCGTGAAGTGTAGATGGAGTCAATGGAAGGGAGGTTGGTTGTGTGATGGTTTGGGCTGCGTCCACAATTCTCTGCAATTTCTTGCAGTCTTGGATGGAGCTTTTCCCGAACCACAAAGTGATGCATCCCGAAAAAAATGCTTTCTGTGGCACATCTGTCGAAGACTTTATAGTTATTATGATACAATTTCCTGGATCTGTTCCTGAGAAGATGGAGTTGCCTGCATGCTGTAAGATTTGTAAAATTAGTTAAGATTGAGTATATAATCTGTAAGGATACACATGAAAAAGTTGAGGCCAGGGAATTATACGTCCCTTGGTCCAGACTCAATAAAAGACTAAAGACTACTGGACAACATGGATAAGCGATGTTTCGGGTCAGGGCACTTATTCAGACCACTGGAGAACACGACTTTCAGGTCGGAGCACTTCTTCAGACAGAGGTGCTGCCTGACTCGGTCTGAAGAAGGGTCTCGACACAAAACATCACCTATTCCTTGGCTCCATAGATGCTAGCTCACCTGCTGAGTTTCTCCAACATTTTTGTCTGCCTTCAGCATCTGCAGTTCTTTCTTAAACACCGAGTTACTCCAGAACTTTGTGTTCTCATTGCTATTGATTCTAATTAACCTTTATTTTATGGATCGTAAAAGACAAATCATGGAATTTTAGCGTTCATTTGTTTAAGGTGGGTTATTACTCACCAAAGTTCTGCATGCCTTCATTTTAGTGCATGTTATTGGTGAGTCATTTCAATTGGAATCGAGACACAAAAAAAGTCTGGTCACCACCCCATAGGAAGCAGGTAATTGCAGTGGTCAGAGTACGGAGATGACAAAGTACAGAGATTTACCAGAATGTTGTCTAGGATGCAATGTTTCGCTCTTCTCAAACAGAGATGAGTAATATCTGAGGGCACAGGCTAAAAGTAAGGGGTAAGAGGGTTAGACGCCAGAACTCTTGTATACTGCCTGGGTGAGGTCTGCTGTATGATTTTACTGGATTGTATGCAAAAACAAAGAATTTGACTGCACCTAGATACATGTGACAATAAAGTATAATTGAATCATTGAGAAAAAAAATTCACCTATAGTGGTTGTAATAGTTTTAGTTTAACAATTCAGCATGGAAGCAGGTCCTTCGGCCCATCGAGTCCACGTCAACCATCGATCACCCATTCACACCAGTTCTATGTTATCCCTGCATTCTGTCTCTACCCTCCTCCCCCACCCTTGTAAATACGCTCTTCTAAAGCTTACTGCCCTAGTCTAGTTCAGTAAAAAACACTGACTCAAGCACTGGACCAACTAAACTTTATTTTTAGTTTGAACAGCAAATTCCCCTACATGATACCTAAACCACCGCGGGTTCGATCCTTGTCTTTGCCTGGCCAAGGCCTTCAGCTTCGTGCAAGCAGACGCACTCCAAAAGGTTACGCAGTCCCAAGTGCTCCTCCAGAAGATCGACATCGATCTAAGGTGGGGCTTCCTTTTATAGGTCCGCGAACCTTGAGAGGCCGAACAACATAGGGGTGGTCTCTTTACAGTCCAATCAAACATATTAATTACATCAATACATTATTGACAGTTTCCCAAACCAATTACAGAGTCTTCCATACAATGTTTCTGGCAGAAGCTTCTGGAAGGAAACTAACTAACTGAATAATGCAACATTTAACGTGGAACTCAAAACAATCCTGCCAGGGCTTAACACTTTGGCCAATCAACAAACAACAGGGTAACCGTCTTGCAACATTATTTACATTATTTACAATTCCTTTGCAGCAATCCAATCGTAGCAATGCATTTAAGTTTATTTACAGAGTTTTAATACATATTATCAATTAAGAGGAAATGAGGAGAACACCTGGATCTTTCACCATCCTGAATATCAATCTGAGCCTCAGACTGGTCGGCGCCATCCACAGCCTGTAAATTTCCACTGACAAAGGTTAAGCAATTCTGGCAAATGCAGGGATTCTCCATTTTATAGTGTTTTTAATTTGGTCAATATTAACGCCCTAGTTATCCTACTAGTTCAACTATTTACATCCCTGTATCTCTTTGTTATCACCTTTTCCCGAGCCAACAATGGGCCATTATGGGCTCCACCCTTCCTGTTGTCAGCCCTGATTTGCCCGGACATTTTCTTCCTCTAGTTCCTCCACACTACTTTCAGTCTGAAGAAGGGTTTCGACCCGAAACGTCTCATGTTCTTTTTCTCCGGAGATGCTGCCTGACCCGCTGAGTTGCTCCATCACTTTGTGTCTATCTTTGGTATAAACCAGCATCTGCAGTTCCTTCCTATACAGTAATGCATATGCATACAGATCTGTTAAAAGTTACATTCTCACAATCGTTCAAACCATGTCTTGATTAAATTAAATCTATTGTATTCATTAGGGAATGAAAAAGTAGTTTCAAATCATCCTCAACCTTATTAATCTATTATAGGCTTTGTCCCGCCCCCACCTCTCTTCCAGCTCCCCCACCTACAATCAGTCTGAAGAAGGGTCCTGACTCAAAATGTCACTTGTCCATTCCCTCCACAGATGCTGCCTAACCCATTGAGTTACTCCAGCACTTTATGCTTTTTTAACTTTCTAAATTGTATATTTCTCCACCTTAACAACCCGGAGAAAATCATGGGGTGTTTTTAAGCAAAATTCTTGTTGCCATTTTCACTTTAGTATTAATGTTGCTTTGATCAACATTTTTATTATATCTGAACAGAATTAATACCAGAGCATTTCCGCCTTTTCCGAGTGATTTCAATGGACTTGTAAACCACGAACCATTTAAAGCTTGCAGAGTTATACTTATTGGAATGCATTCATACATTAATGTTTATTGGAACAACACCTGAAGTTTAATGACAGCAGTAAATCTGAAAGTGAGCAGTTTGAAGATTCAGATAAATTTCTATCATGGTTCAAACAAAAGGAAATATAGAACCCTTTTGGGCGGCACAGCGGTAGAGGTGCTGCCTTAGCACCAGGAACCCAGGTTTGAACCTGACTATGGGCGCTGTCTGTACAGAGTTTGTACATTCTCCCTGTGACAGCGTGGGTTTTCCCCGAGTGCTCCAGTTTCCTCACACACTCCTAAGACGTGCAGGTTTGAAGTTTAATTGACTTCTGTAAAATTGTAAATCGTCCCTCGTGTGTAGGATAGATCTATTTATGGGGTGATCGATTGTCGGCATGGACTCGGTGGGCCAAAGGGCCGGTTTCAACTCTGTTTGGTAAACATCTAAAGTCTAAACCCATCAGTTTCCCTGAGAAAGATTAAGTTGACCATTCTCTTAGAAAGTCTAAACTTTCGTCTTTATGATTATTTTTTGGAAATTTCTGGCTATTTTTTAAATAATGGCTTGTGTTCCTGACTGGTCAACATTGTCTTTTACCATTTAAAATTGATTCTAACATGCTTGTTGTTTCCTTGTAGAATTATGCACAATTTATACCTGGCGCCACTGTGGAGGTTCTTGCAAGTGATTCTGGGAATATCCTTCAGTTGATTATAAACGCATATAAGGTGAATAGCTCTATTTTCAACAGGTCCCATACAAGTCAAATGTTCACTGAAAACATTTATTTCTTAGTTAATTAATTTCTTCACAGACATGGGGATTAAGGTAGACTGTCAAACCTTGTCCCCAGGGTAGAAATGTCAAAGACTGGAGGGCATTGCTTTAAGGGGACAAAGTTGAAAAAAAAACGATAGATAGAGCAAAGAGTGCAGAATATTGTTCTCAGCATTTTAGTGCATCAGTTCCATAGACAAAGTCTAATGTCCACAATGGGTTAGAGGTCAATCAGACAGTACCCTAGCTTATGGAAGGATCATTCAGAAGCCTGATAACACAGGGAAGAAGTTGTTCCTGAGTCTGGTGGTGCGCGCTTTCAAGCTTCTGTGACTTCTGCCGGATGGGAGCAGGGAAGAGGGAAGAATGGACAACGGTTAGACCAATGTTTTCTAAATTCTTGTTATTATTTCCTTGCTTATTTTCCATTTTTAAAGCACAGCCAGCATAAACGTGTGTGTTCTCTGCAGGAAATGCTATCTTGCCTGTTGTACTTGTCCAGTGTTTTTCTCCTTTTGCTTTGCGGTAAGCAGAACTTTGGCAGAGACCTCACTGGAATTGTGGTGTGTGATAAAACAGATGCTGTAAATTGCATAATCTGTTTTTTTACTAAACGGTTTGAAAACTTCAAAATTCAGATGTATTTAAGCAAACTGTTGCGATTGCAATTGCATTTTTCATAGTGCACCAAAGAACAAAGTGAAAGGTGCAGCAGGGATTTAGCTGCTTTGCTTGGCAGGTAGCAATGATAATTTGATGGTATAAAACTAGTTGCCAGTTTGCTGCTGTGTGCGTAGTTTAGTTTAGTTTTGACATGCAGCACGGAAACAGACCCTTCGGCTCACCGAGTCCCCGCCAACCAGCGATCACCCTTTAAACTCGTTCCATCCTACACAGCAGAGACAATATGCTGAGGCCAATTAACCCACAAAGCCGCACATTTTGGGGATGTGGGAGGAAACTGGAAACCCAGCTTTCGGTTGCCAAATAGACAATGGCTATTCAGTGCATTCCAAGCTTAAGTGATAGGACTATGTGCAAAATGTTGAAGTTTGCTTCAAAGCTATGGAAAAAGAACCTGTGAAAATCTATATAGCCTTTCCTAAATCTTTTCTTTTTGCCATAATATTTTGCCTAGTTTTCACAAGCTTCTGGCTGGAGCCGCATTTGGAGTGTCATTTGCAGTTCCTGTCGCCCCATTACAGGATGAATGCGGAGGCTTTGGAAATGGTGTAGGAGAGGTTTACCAGAATGATGTCTGGATTAGAGGGTGCTAGCTATAAGGAAAGTTTGGATTGTTTTCTCTGGAATGCTGGACGTTGTGGGAAGACCTGATTGAAGTTTATAAAATTATGAGAGACAATAAACAATAGGTGCAGGAGTAGGCCATTCGGCCCTTCGAGCCAGCACCGCCATTCAATGTGATCATGGGTGATCATCCCCAATCAGTACCCCGTTCCTGCCTTCACCTCATATCCCCTGACTCCGCTATCTTTGAGAGCCCTATCCAGCTCTCTCTTGAAAGTATCCAGAGAACCGGCCTCCACCGCCTTCTGAGGCAGAGAATTCCACAGACTCACAACTCGTGTTTCCTCGTCTCCGTTCTAAATGGCCTACCCCTTATTCTTAAACTGTGGACCCTGGTTCTGGACTCTCCCAACATCGGGAACATGTTTCCTGCCTCTAGCGTGTCCAAACCCTTAACAATCTTATATGTTTCAATAAGATACCCTCTCATCCTTCTAAACTCCAGAGTGTACAAGCCCAGCCGCTCCATTCTCTCAGCATATGACAGTCCCGCCATCCCGGGAATTAACCTTGTAAACCTATGCTGCACTCCCTCAATAGCATGAATGTCCTTCCTCAAATTAGGGGACCAAAACTGCACACAATACTGCAGGTGTGGTCTCACTAGGGCTCTGTACAACTGCAGAAGGACCTCTTTGCTCCTATACTCAACTCCTCTTGTTATAAAGGCTAACATGCCATTCGCTTTCTTCACTGCCTGCTGTACCTGCATGCTTACTTTCATAGACTGATAAACAAGGACCCCCAGATCCCGTTGTACTTCCCCTTTTCCCAACTTGACGCCATTTAGATAGTAATCTGCCTTCCTGTTTTTGCTACCTAAATGGATAACCTCATATTTATCCACATTAAACTTTATCTGCCATGCATCTGCCCATTCCCCCAACCTGTCCAAATCGCCCTGTATTCTCATAGCATCCCCCTCACAGTTCACACTGCTTTGTGTCATCTGCAAATTTGCTAATGTTACTTTGAATCCCTTCATCCAAATCATTGATGTACATTGAAAAAAATAGCTGCGGTCCCAGCATCGAGCCTTGAGGTACCCCACTAATCACTGCCTGCCATTCTGAAAGGGACCCATTAATCCCTACTCTTTGTTTCCTGTCTGCCAACCAATTTTCTATCCATGTCAGCACTCTACCCCCAATACCATGTGCCCTACTTTTGCCCACTAATCTCCTATGTGGGACCTTATCAAATGCTTTCTGAAAGTCCAGGTACTCTACATCCACTGACTCTCCCTTGTCCATTTTCCTAGTTACATCCTCAAAAAATTCCAGAAGTTTAATCAAGCATGATTTCCCTTTCGTAAATCCATGCTGACTCGGACCGATCCTGTTACTGCTACCCAAATGTGCAGCTATTTCATCTTTTATAATTGACTCCAGCACCTTCCCCACCACCGATGCCAGGCTAACTGGACTATAATTCCCTGTTTTCTCTCTCCCGCCTTTCTTAAAAAGTGGGATAACATTAGCTACCCTCCAATCCACAGGAACTGATCCTAAGTCTATAGAACATTGGAAAATTATCACCAATGCATCAACAAAGATTAAAGATGATGTGCAGGGCAAATCTTTTGCATAGGTGGGTGCCTTGAACATGTGGCAATTGAGGCAGATATACGATAGTGGCGTTTAAGAGGCTTTTAGATGGACGCATGGATAGACAAGGAATGGAGGGATATGGATATGAGCAGGCTGAAGAGCTTAGTTTAGCTTGGCTTCGTATTCAGCATGGACATTGTGGGCTGAAGGGCCTGTTTCCATGTTGTGCAGCTCTATAAACAATGAACATCCTGATGAATCCTGGAGCTTCCCAGCTCATGATTGCCCCAAGTGGAGAAGGAACATATGAGATTGTGTTGAGATCTTGGATTGGGAGTTTATGGATACTTTGGTGTGACCATAACTGCTGTAATGTGTGCAATCCTAGTCATATCACCTTAAAAATGATTTGCATCTTAGAGGCAGTGTGTGTATTCGCTTGGAATATCTCGCAGGTGAGGGCAGTAAGATTGCTCTATGAGTGGGACCTGATGTGTTGTGGTTCTTTGCTGCACTGTGACTCTGTTGTACATCAGTCACAGCACATAGACAGCAAGATACAACTTGGAAACATGCCTTTCGGCCCACCAAGTTCATACTGACTATCGATCAACCAATCGCACCAGTTTTATGTTATCTGGTGGCACAGCGGTAAAGTTGCTTCCTTCCAGCGGCAGAGATCCAGGTTCGATCATGACTATTGTAGGGAGTTTGTACGTTCTCCTTGTGACCGCGTGGGTTTTCTCCGGGTGCTCCAGTTTCCTCCCACACTCCAAAGACGTATAGGTTTGGAGATTAATTGGGGGTTTTTATTGTAAATTGTGCCTAGTGTGCAGGAAAGTGCTAGTGTATTGGGTGATTGCTAGTTGATGCAGATTCAGTGGGTCGAAGGTTAAATAATAAAATTAAAATAAATAATAAAATAAAAATAAAATAAAATAAAGGGCCTGTTTCAACACTATCTCTAAGTAAAGCAAATCTACAGCCCACATGCCCATGCCGAACATGATCCATATCCTTCCATTCCCTGCATATCCATGCCTCAATCTAAAAGCCTCTTAAACGCCACTATCATATCTGCCTCCACCACCACCCCTGGCAGCACATTTCAGGCACCCACAACCTGTGTAAAAAACAACTTGCTCCACTCATCTCCTTTATCAAAAGCCTTATTCTCAAAAGTTTGAATACCTGTTGAAACGTGAATTAAGCAGTAGACTCTCTCTTTATTTGCCAACTTAAAGTTGACTGGGCTTTCTTTGTGAGCTCATTTACCACAGGCAAGTTTAGAGAGAGACCTGGCCTTGACAAAATTGCTTCCAGGTGCCTGTTCATGTCATAACACTTTGGCTGGTCGTGTTGCGTAGGCAAACAAGTCACATAATCTAGAAAGAAAGGATTATCCTTTTGATACGTTCCTGAGGCTTCCTTAATGATCTGATTCGTAATCTGCAGGTACAAATGCGACGGGTTTGTGCAAGTCTTGTTTTGCATTTGGAACTAGCAGGTTTGGAGAATTAATTATTCAATGCAAACATGTTTGCGGGTTCTGCATACCAAAGGTATCTGATGATAACGTGGTCTCCATTGAAATAATTGCAGATATGTAACGTGTCCCGATAATGTTCCATGTTGGATAGAGGTGTCGCACATTTTTTTAACAAATTTATTAGATATGAGCTTTTTTTGTAAATATAAAAGAGGGTTAAATTATCTTCTCTTTATCTGAATTCGAAGGGTATATTTTAATTAAAGTCAGGGCCCTACTTGGAATTTGGTAGGCTAACCAAACAAGAATTCATGGGTCATGACTCTCATCAGTAATGGGAAGGATTAATGAAGGTTCTGTTTTATTGATATGTAACAAAAAGGATCTGCAGATGCTGGTTTTGTACCAAAGATAGCCACAAGATCAATCAATCAATCAACCTTTATTGTCATCTTGCAAAGCAACAGTTGTACAGTGCAAAATGAGAAGACGTTTCCCAGAGAATACCGGAGCATCGCACATGAAACTTAAAACATTTCACACATAATAGCAATAAAAACAATCCAGCCCCAACTCAACGGGTCAGGCAGCATTTCTGGAGAACATGTAGAGGTGACGTTTTGAGTCTGGACCCTCTCGCCTTAAAGCTATGCCCTCTAGTCTTTGACAGCTTTCTCACGGTCTGCAATTCCACCGATTTTGGTGGTGTCCGCAAACTTACAAGCCAACAAATCTACATTTTTGTCCAAAAATCAATTATCTCTGCACTGGTTCTATGCTATCCCACTGAGGAGAAACTAGCTTTATCTTCCAACGGTGGAAATGTCAAATACTAGAGGGTATAGCATTAAGGTGAGAGGGGCAAATGTTAACGGAGATTAAAGGACAAGTTTTTGTTTAACACAAAAAGTCTGGAAAGCGCTGGGAGAGTAGATACAGTAGTGGTGTTTCAAGGCACATGGGTATGGAGGGATGTTGATCACGTGCAGGTAGAGATTTGTTTAACTTGGCATGACCGGGTGATTGAGGGTCAGCGTGGACTCGGTGGCCCAAAGGGCCCGTTTTCATGCTGTATCTTTCAATAAAAGAAGTTGAGGCAGGTACTAAACAACATTGAACAGACAGTTGGACAGGTACATGGATAGGAAAGGTTTAGTGGGAGATAGGGCAAATGGGAACTAGCGTAGATGGGGCTTCTTGGTCAGCATGTGACAAGTTGGGCCGAAGGGTCTGTTTCCATGCTGAGTGAATCTATGACAAACATTGCAGATTGAAGAATTCAGCAGTACATTGCTAAAAGTAAATGAGTGGACTTGCTTCATAAAAACAAACATCAATCAATCTTATTTTTGTTGACTCAAAGTGCCGCTCTTTCAATGTCAAATGTGGAAGGAAATGGGCATGAACAGAGCAAATGCCCCCCTTGTACTGTAAGATACCTTGATTTTTGTTTTTACCCCATCAGGAGCTACGATCTGAAGTGGAACTGGAAGTGACAGGAGAGAGTGAGGAGGTACAGTTTTTCTTCACCGCTATCTGCCAGGGTGGCACAGTCTTTCCTGGAGAGAAGAAATGCTCTCATCTCAAGATTGGAGAGAAGGTACAGTTCTTCTATTTCATTAATATTTTAATTGTCGCATTTTTAAACGCGTCTGTAGAGAGACCTACTATCACAGGTAATATTGCAAAGTTTAAGCAGGTACCGTCGCAATGTTTAAGAAACATGGTACATGGATTGGGGAGGTTTCGAGGGATATGGGCCAAAAGCAGGCTGGTGGGACAAGTTGGCCGGTTTGGGCAAGTTTGGTCAAAGGGCCTGTTTCCACGATGACTCTATGTATAGCACGGAAATAGGCCCTCCGGCCCAACGAGTCCACGCCGACCATCGATCACCCATTCAAAGTAGTTCTATGTTATCCCACTTTTCATCCACTCTCCACACACTAAGGACAATGTACAGCCAATTAACCTACAAATCTGCATGTCTCTGGGATGTGGGAGGAAACCGGAGCAACCAGAGTGACTCTTGTCACAGGGAGTATGTGCAAACTCCACACAGACAGCACCCGAGTTCAAGATCGAACCAGGGTCTCTGGGGTTGAACATCATGTAAAAAAAAACACTTTAAAAAGTGGTGCTGTTCTTCTAGTTTGTATGTGGGAGGTCACTACAAATTAAAACAAGACTCAAAGTGCTGGAGCAATACAGTGGGTCAGGCAGAATCTCTGGAGAACATAAATAGGTAACATTTTGGATTTCGACCCTTCTTCAGACGGTGTATTTTTGTTGTTTTTGTTTTAAACCAGCATCTGCAGATCCTTGTGTCTCCATCTCTTAATGTCATAGATTTGATTTTAAAGTATGTTTTATTTAGTACTGCAACACTCTTACCATTGTCTTCAATATTACTACATGAAGGCACAGTCTTTTATGAATGGGAGGCACAGTGACACAGCTATTAGAGCTGTTACCTCACAGCGCCAGAGACCTCGGGTGCTGTTTGTGTGGAGTTTGAACATTCTCCCTGTGACTGCGTGGAATTCTTCCGGGTGCTCCGGTTTCCTCCCAAATGCCAAAGCCAAAGCCAAGCGGGTTTGAAGATATGTTGGCCCCCTGTAAATTGCCCCTAGTGTGTAGGGAGTGGATGTGAAAGTAGGATAACATCGAACTAGTGTGAAAGGGTGATTGACAGTCAGCATGGATGGTTGGCTGAAGGGCCTGTTCCCATGCTATATCGCTGAACTAAAACAAAAAATGCACAGGAACTTTTACCCTTGGTAGGAGAATCTTAGAGAAGAGGACATAGGATTAATGTGAGGGGGAAAAGATTTAATATAAACCTGAAGGGGTAACCTTTTCACTCAGAGGCTGGTGGGTGTATGGAAGGAGCTGCCCGAGGAGATACTGTAGTTGAGGCAAGTACTATAACATCATTTAAAGACATTTGGACTGGTTCATGGATAGGAAAGGTTTGGGACAAATGCAGGCAAGTTAAACTAGTGTAGATGGGACATGTTGGGCGGTGTGGGCAAGTTTGGCTGAACTTTGTTTCCGTGCTGTGTGAATCTATGAGAAACATTGTCATAGAGAAGAATTGACCGGTACATTGCTAAATGTACATGAGAGGACTTGTTTTATAAAAACAAGTAGTACTCAAAGTTGTTTTGTTTACTCAAAGTGCTGCTCTATCATTTCTGCCAAAGAAATTAAGATTTTTACTGACAATGAAATCATTACAACCATATAATAACCCTGTTGAAAGAATAATAGTGAGAACATGTGGTTGTCTGCATTGCTTCCATTAACAAGGGCCGCAATACCGGAAAGGTTTTATAATTCATGGCGTGCCAGCATAAATGATGTGATATCAATAAAACCACATCCCCATCATTTGTTTTTACAACCATGACTTATTTATGAATGATAAAATATCCCTTCAGACATTCGTATATACAGAGAGACACAATGAACTGCAGATGCCAGATTCTGGAGCAAAACACAAAATGCTGAAGAAACTCAGCGGGTCAGGCAGCATCTGTGAAGGACATGCGCAAACGTCCACAGATGTTGCCTGACCCGCGGTGTTACTCCAGCAGTTTGTGTCACATTTTTATATCTTTCCCCGCCCAAACTTAATGTTAATCTAATAAAAAAGAACTGCAGATGCTGCTTTATACTAAAGATAGACACAAAATGCAGGAGTAACTCAGCAGGTCAGGCAGCATCTCTGGAGAAAAGGAATAGGTGACGTTACGGGTCGGGACCCTGCTTCAGTCTCCTTCACTTCAGATGTCTCAAGAAGATTCTCGACTTGAAATAAATAAAAGTTAATGTCCAGATTCACAGTATGTCTCATTTTCTAACCAAATCAATCTTCATTCTATCAACTCCAATTTCTGCTAAATATGAGGAAAAATCTCCAAATTCAGTCTGAAGAAGGGTCTCGACCCAAAACGTCACTATCCATGTTCTCCAGAGATGCTGCCTGACCTGCTAAATAACTCCAGCACTGTGTCTTTTTTTGTGTATTAACCAGCATCTGAAGTTCTTTGTTTCTACAGGTAATACCACAAATATCTTGCTCTTTTCAAAAGTAAAGATGTTAATCTAATTTTGTTTTATTGAACTAGGTTTCTTTCAATGTGACCGTTGAGCTGACTGAATGTCTGAAGGAACCCAAGCATATTGTGATTAAGCCGGTAGGATTCAGAGACGCTCTGGAGATTGAGGTGCATTCTGCCTGTAACTGCGGTTGCCAAATCAATGCAGAGCTGAACAGCTCAAGGTGCTATGGCAACGGCACACTTCAGTGTGGAGTGTGTGTTTGCAACCCTGGCCAATTTGGGCCTCACTGCGAGTGTGCAGAGGAAGACATCAAAGTTGGCAGCTGTAAGCATCATGCAGGCAACGTCTCCTGCAGTGGGCGTGGTGACTGTTACTGTGGGCAGTGTGCCTGCCACCCATCCGAGTTTGGCCAGGTATACGGATCCTACTGCGAATGTGATGACTTCTCCTGCATGCGGTTTAAAGGGCTTCTCTGTGGAGGTACGTCAATGCTAGTCAGTTTGTTATCCATGCATTACCTTTCAATGAGTCATACAGCATGGAAACAGGCCCTTTGGCTCAACTTGCCAATGACGGTCGACATGCTCATCTACATTAGTCCCACCTGCCTGCGTTTGGCCCATATCTCTCTAAACCTGCCCTATCCATGTACCTGTCTAATTGTTTCTTAAATGTTGCGATAATACCTGCCTCAACTACCCTCTCTTGCAGCTCGCTCCATACAGCCACCACCCTTTGTGTGAAAACATTACCCCTCAGATTCCTATTAAATCTATCCCCCTTCACCTTAAACCTATGTTCTCAGGTCCCCGATTCATCTACTGGGCAAAAGTATGCACCTTCCCGATCTATTCATAGAGTCCGAGAGTGATAATGTTGGGATAGTTCCTGCCTCAGCTACTTCCTCTGGCAGCTTGTTCCATACCCCCCTGGAAAAAGGTACCCCTCAGATTCCTGTTAAATCTTTTCCCTTTCACCTTAAACCTATGTCCTCTTGTCCTCAATTTGCCCCCTCTGGGCAAGGGACTCTTTGCATCTACCCAATCTATTCCTCTCATGATTTGATACACCTCTATAAGATCACCCCTCATCCTCCTGCAGTCGAAGCAATAGAGACCCAGTCTACTCAACCTCTCCCAATAGCTCAGACCCTCTAATCCTGGCAACTTCCTCGTAAATCTTCGCTGTACCTTTTCCAGCTTGACAACATCTTTCCTATAACATGGTGCCCAGAACTGAACACAATACTCTAAATTTGGCCTTACCAACGTCTTATACAATTGCAACATGACCTCCCAACTTCTATGCTCAATACTCTAACTGATGAAGGCCAATAAGCCAAATGGCTTATTGACTACCCTATCTGGCTGCAACTCCACCTTCAAGGAATCATGCACCTTCACCCCTAGATCCATCTGCTCTGCAACACTCCCCAGAGCCCTACCATTCACTGTGTAGGTCCTGCCCTTGTTAGACTTCCCACCATGCAACACCTCACATCTTTCTGTATTCCTCTCATGATTTTATACACCTCTATAAGATCACCTCTCATCCTCCTGCTCTACAAGGAATAGAGTCCCAGGCTACTCAACCACTCCCTATAGTTCAGACCCTCGAATCCTGGCACATCCCCATAAAATTCTCCCCTTTCTTTAGACTTTAGAGAAACAATGTGGAAACAGGCCCTCAGCCCAGCGATTCTGTGCTGACCAGCAACGAGCACTAGCACTATCCTACAAACTAGGAAAAATGTACACTTTACGCAAGCCAATTAACCTACAAACCTGTGCGCCTTTGGAGTGTGGGAGGAAACCAGAGCACTCATGGAAAACCCACGTGGTCACATGGAGAACGTACAAACTCTGTACAGACAGCACCCATAGTTAGGACAGAACCCGGGTCTCTGGCACTGTAAGGCTCCACCGTGCTGCCCGAGGATATAGATGCAAGGAACTGCAGATGTTGGTTTACAAAGAAAGACACAAAGCGCTAGTATAATGGCATGGTGTAAATGGGTCAGGCAATATCTCTGGAGAATATGGGTAGGTGATATTTCGGGTCAGGATCCTTCTACAAACTGAATTTGGAGATGTTTTACTGATTTCTCAGAATATACTTTTCAGAAATTGGAATTGATAGAATTAAGTAACTACAGATGCTGGTTCACACGAATGATAGACACAAAATGCTGGTGTAACTCAGCGAGTCAGGCAGCATCTCTGGAGAAAAGGAATAGATGATGTTTTGGGTCGAAACCCTTCTTCAAATCATCTATTCCTTTTCTCCAGAGATGCTGCCTGACCCGCTGAGTTACTCCAGCATTTGTGGCTAGCTTTGATAGAATTAAGATACACCTGGATATTAAATGAGACATACTGTGAATCTGGCCATTAACCTTTATTTCTGAATTCTGGACGTGCACTCCTGTTATGCAGCGCTCCAAGTCAGTTAATTCTTAAAAATTCTGCAACATCTCCACGCAGGGTTTTTTATTTTTTATTTGGAAATAACCCAACACATTTGAAAATCTAGACTAAAAGTTATATTGTGCTGCATTCCATGCAAACATTCTTTCAGCTAAAGTTTCCTTCTGTTCATCTCCAATTACACTCAGGATTTTGTTGAATGGCACAATCATTTTATTGTTTTTATGGAATTCCCACAAGAAAAAATCCTGATTTTAAAATTACATTTTGTTTTGCTGTTGCAAATCTTTTCTGATGCAACTCCTTAAATCAGAAATAAATAAACTTGCTTTTAATACAATCCTAAATTAGCCCCAGGACATTCCAAGACACTTTGTGGCCTGTTCATTACTATTGAGGTCTTATAGCTACTTTTGTTTAACAAATTTAGGAACCGAATTACCATTTCAACAAACGTAATCAACGCGGGGCAGCGCGGTGGTGCAGCGGTAGAGTTGCTGCCTTACTGCGCTAGGGACCAGGGTTCGATCCTGACTATGGGTGCTGTGGGTAGATACGTTCTCACCATGACCGCGTGGGTTTTCTCTGGGTGCTCCGGTTTCCCCCCACACTCCAAAAACGTACAGTTTATGGGTTAATTGGCTTCATTAAAATTGTATATTGTTCCTAGTGTGTAGGGTAGTGTTAGTGTACGGGAGGGGGGGTCACTGGACAGTGCGGACGTGGTGCACCAAAGGGTCTGTTTCCGTGGTATATCTCTGAAGTATAAAGTCTAAACTCTGTATTCAGCAAATAGTTATTTATGAATGTGAGGAATTTGCTTCAGAAGTGAAAGTGCAATAGACCTAGACCTAGAAAATAGGTGCAAGAGGAGGCCATTCGGCCCTTCGAGCCAGCACCGCTATTCATTGTGATCATGGCTGATCGTCCTCAATCAATAACCCGTGCCTGCCTTCTCCCCATATCCCTTGATTCCACTGTCCCCTAGAGCTCTATCTAACTCTCTCTTAAATCCATCCAGTGGCTTGGCCTCCACTGCCCTCTGTGGCAGGGAATTCCACAAATTCATGACTCTCTGGGTGAAAAAGCTTTTTCTCACCTCAGCCTTAAATGGCTTCCCCTTTATTCTAAGACTGTGGCCCCTGGTTCTGGACTCGCCCAACATTGAGAAAAAATTTCCTGCATCTAGCTTGTCCAGTCCTTTTATAATTTTATATGTTTCTATAAGATACCCCCTCATCCTTCTAAACTCCAGTGAATACAAGCCTAGTCTTTTCAATCATTCCTCATATGGCAGTCCCGCCATCCCAGGGATCAATCTCGTGAACCTACGCTGCACTGCCTCAATCATAACGGTGAACGAATCAAGATGTTGACTGTATTCTGCTGCTGGATCTTCATTCCTTGAATAATTAAGCTGAGGGTAGATTTTATGAAAAAAATAATATGTCATCCAGAAAGGTGGCAAGATTAAATGTTATGGAATATTTTCATGGACTAAGTACGTGATCAACTCCCTCCATAATTACACATGGAGTCAGATATTAAGTTATTGCTTATTTGACAGCAAAGGCATCCTGACAATGTGCGTTACTTGGAAATTAGATAATAAATCGAGGAATTGGCAGAGAACAACACTGTGGCAAAAAATTGCTGAATCAAATCTGTCATATCACATTTTCCAAGTGAAACTGCAGATCCTGGCAATAAGAACAGAAAATAAATCGGAAATATTTGACATTAGGCGACAGCTTTGGATTGGGAAAACTGAGAAAACATGAACTGTCTGAATCAGAGTGTGGGAACAAGGAAATTCAGATGCTGGTTTACGCAAAAGGACCCAAAGTGCTGGCGTGACTCAGCGGGTCAGGCAACATCTCTGGAGAACATGGGTAGGTGATGTTTTGGGTCGGGAGCTTTCTTTGTCTGAGGATGGGTCCTGACCTGAAACATCACCTATCCATGTTTTCCAGAGATGCTGCCTGACCCACAGAGTCACTCCAGCACTTTGTGTTCTTTTGTGTAAACCAGCATCTGCAGTTCCTTGTGACTTCAAACTTTAAATGTTATTGACCATTGAAATGTTTTATCCTTCTTCAAAGCTGTCGTATTTGATTTGGATCATTGACCCATCCACCCATCCACTAACCAACCCCTCAGCTGTATCAACCTATCACTCGCCAGGCCTTGCTCACCTTGCACCTCCTTTCCACCTTTCTCCCCCTCCCTACCACAATTAGCCTGAGGTAGGGTTCTTACCCGAAACGTTGCCTACCTATGTTCTGAACCTGTGGATTTCAGACGGTGGTGGAGGCCAAGACATTCGGTATATGTAAGGCAGAGATTGATAGGTTTTTGATTAGGAGGAGCATCAAAGGTGATTGAGAGAAACAGGATAATGGAGTTGAGGTGGAAAAAATAGATCAGCCGTGATTGAATGGCAGGGTAGACTTGATGGGCTGAATTGCTTAATTCTGCTCCTTTGTCTTATGGTCTGGTCTTATGGACAATAAAAACCCTTTCACCTGTATCCACCTAAAACTTCCCACCTCTTTTCCTGTTTTTACCCCCCCCCCCCCCCCCCCCCCACCTCACTACAATCAGTCTGAAGGACAGTCCTGACCCAAAATGTCACCAATCCATGTTCTCCAGAGAGGTAAGGGTGGCACAGTGGCGCAGTGATTGAGTTGCTGCCTTACAGCGCCAGAGACCCGTGTTCGATTCTGACTACAGGTGCTGTCTCTACGGAGTTTGTACGTTCTCTCTGTGACTGCCTGGGTTTTCTCCGGGTGTTCCGGCTTCCTCCCACTCTCCAAAGACGTGCAGGTTTGTATGTTATTTGTTTTCTGTAAAATTGTCCCTAATGTGTAGGATGGTGTGAGTGTACAAGGTGATCGCTCGTCGGCACGGACTCGGTGGGCCGAAGGGCCTGTTTCCACGCTGTATCTCTAAAGTCAAAAGTATAAAGATGCTGCCCCACCTGCTGAGTTAATCCAGCACTTTGTTCTTTTCTTTGTAAACCAGCATAGTTCCTAACGGCATGCGTGGTTTGCCACGGAAGTTGGGAGTGACACTGGATTTCATGGTAGATTTGGATTATTCCTTTATCTTCCACCAGGGCACGGATCGTGTGACTGCGGGGACTGCCGCTGTGACCAGGGATGGACGGGGGAATACTGCAACTGCACGACTCACACAGACGCATGCATCTCTGAAGATGGAACCCTCTGCAGTGGCCACGGGGAATGCACTTGTGGAAAATGTACCTGCACTCATCCGGGGGCCTCCGGAGATAGATGTGAAAAATGTCCCACTTGCTGTGACCCCTGCATTTCAAAACGGTAATCTGCACAACACCATCCACTTAGTCATCTCCAAACACTCTTTTACTAAATCATTCCTTCTGTTTTCCAAAAGAACCAAATTTGGACTGCTTTTTTAGAGTTTAGCAAACACAGGCTATAGAACTGAATTCAACATGATCCTGCAAAATTTTTAAGGATTAACTTTGGAGCACTGCATTACAGGAATGCACGTCCAGAATTAAAGAATAAAGCTTAATGGCCAGATTCACAGTTTGTCTCTTTTTTAACAAAATCAATCTTCATTCTGTCAAAGATAGACACTAAGTGCTGGTGTATCTCAGCGGGTCAGGCAGCAGCTCTGGAGAAAAAGGATGGGTGACGTTTTGGGTCGGAACTGTTCTTCATACCCTTCAGCCCACAATGTCCATGCTGAACATGATGCCAAAATAAACCATCTCCTCTGCCTGCATGTGATCTCTATCCCGCCACTGCCTGCGTTTTCACCTTAAATGCCACTGTTGTATCTGCATCCATCACCAACTCTTATCTGCCTGAACATAATCTGTATCCCTCCATTCCCTGCAAATCACAATTGCCCTTTCAAAAGCCTTTTAACACCCACGGTTGTGTCTGCCTCCACCACCAAGTTAAATTAATCTCCTCTGCCTACACGTGATTCATATGCCTCCATTCCCTGCATATCCATGTGCCTTAAACACCACTATCGTATCTTCCTCCACCACCACCCCCAGCAGTGCGTTCCTGGCACCCATCATTCTCCGTGTTAAAAAAACACTTGCCCGCACATCCCCATTAAACTTTGCCACTCACTCCTTAAAGCTATGTCCTCTAGCCTTTGACATTTGGACAAGTGGGGTTCCTCCGGGTGCTCTGGTTTACTCCCACATTCCAAAGACATTTGTGTTTGTAGGTTAATTGGCTCTCTGTAAATTGCCCTTAGTGTGTAGGGTGTGGATGAGAAAGTGAGTTAACATAGATCTAGTGTGAAAGGGTGATCGATGGTCAGCGTGGACTCGGTGGGCGGAAGGGTCTGTTTCCATGCTGTACCTCAAACTAAACTAAACTAAACTAACCAATCTGTTCCATAATGTCAGACAGGCATCAAAGTCAAAGTCAATTTTATTCGTCACATTGCATCAACTGCGTAAATGTGTCTTTATTAAAATTTCCCCAGACATTTTGACTGATTTGAATTCACCTTCCATTTGCCTTGGAATTAAATCTTAAGAAACACAAGTATTTAAAATTTTTAATGAAATGTAAAAAAGCTTAAAAGTTATCAGTTTTAGTTTAGTTGAGAGATACAGCATGGCAATGGGACGTTCAGCGCGCCAAGTCCACACCAACCATTGATCACCCATTCACACTAGTTCTATGTTATCCCACTTTATCATCCACTCCCTACACACTAGGAGATATTTACAGAAAACAACTAATCTACAAACCTGCATGTCTTAGGGATATGGGAAGAAACTGGAGCACTCGGAGGAAACCCACGCGGTCACTGGGAGAACGTGCAAACTCCACACAGACATTGATCTACGTGATCATTTTGTTTTGCAGGAGCTGTGTTGAATGTCACCTGTCTCAGGCTGATGGATCAGTAGAGGATTGCCAAGAAAAATGCCTGACAGCTGATTCCGTTGTCAATCAAACTACAGGTAGTAAATACTATTTCTTAATCATTTGCTGAAGGACTAAACCAAATGTGAAAATATGTAAAAGATCATAATAATTTAAGGAGCGGCACAGTGGGGAAGTGGTAGAGTTTTTGCCTTACAGTGCCAGAGACTCGGGTTTGATCCTGACTATGTTTGTATGTTCTCCTATGACCGCGTGGGCTTTCTCCGGGTGCTCTGATTTCCTCCCACACTCCAGGCTTGTAGGTTAATTGCTTTGTGTAAATTGTTAAATTGTCCCTAGTATGTAGTATTGTGCTACTGTACGGGGTGGTCGCTGGTCGACGCGGACTCAATGGGTCCACGGGCCTGTTTCTGCACTGAATCTTTAAAGTATAAAGTAGAGTCTAAAGTGAAGTCTAAAGATTATCTGACAGAGACCTGGTCTATTTGTGTGAATAGAGATTGCGGGGTTGTAGATAAGAATTGGATCAGTTGCATAATTTAAACTAATTCTGTTTTAAGTATTTGAGAATGCCTGCATTTGATTCTGGCATCTCTAACATATTTAAACACTTATAATTTAATTATTTGATAGGTTTTTAACCTGTGGCATTGGAGACGCAAAACAACATTTAAAAGACAACGAAAAAGTGCTGGAGTAACTCAGCAGATCAGGCAGCATCTCTGGAGAACGTGGATAGGTGACATTTCAGACTGATTGTAGGGGGAAGGGGAAGAAAGCTGGAAGAGAGGAGGAGGAGGGGGGGGGGAAGAAAAGGAGGCAGTGGGGAGGCTGTTAGAGGTTACCTAAAATTCTCCACAGATGCTGCCTGGCCCACTGAGTTACTCCAGCCCTTTTGTCTTTTTTTGTAAACCAGCATCCCCAGTTCCTCATTTCAACACTTAAAAGATATTTAGACAGGTATATGAACAGGAAAGTTTTAGACAGATACGGGCCAACACAGACAAGTGGGACTAGTGCAGATGGGGCCATTTGGTTGGCTTGGGCAAGTTGGGCCGAAGGGCCTGTTTCTGTGCTGTTTGTCTCTATAACTCCATGAATCTAACCCTAAGAACTGTGGCAAATGCAAGATTGGTGGCCTGGGAATGTTTTGGGCAGCTTTTGCTCTGCCCTGCCCCTCACATTGATTATTCAACTCCTCCCCTTTCAGGTTGCTGCCATCTAGAGGTAAGAGTGTTTAATTGTCATATGTGCCGACAATGGAACAATGAAATTCTTACTTGCTGCCTGCAAACACAATACTCATAGATAGCATATCATAAACAAAACAATTAATAGATTAATAAACACAATACTAATGTAAAAGTTTAGTTTATTGTCACGTGCACCAAGGTACAGTGAAAAGCTTTTGTTGGTGCTATCCAGTCAGCAAAAAGACTATACATGATTACAATGTCCACAGTGTACAGATACAGAATAAGTGGAATAATGTTTACTGCAAAATAAATTCCAGTAAAGTCCAATTAAAGATAGTTCAAGGGTCTCCAATAATGTAGATAGTCTCAGGACCACTCTCCAGTTGGTGATAGGATGGTTCAAATGCCTGATAACAGCTGGGAAGAAACTGCCCCTGAATCTGGATGTGTGTGTTTTCACACTTCTGTATCTAGCCTGATGAGAGAAGGAGTGTATCCAAGACAGTCCAAAGTTCGTAGATGAAGTTAATATTTTGTACTGTTGCTGGAAAGAAGACCCTATCTCCCTATCTCCCTATCTCTCTATCTCTGTATCTCCCTCTCCCCTGATTCTCAGTCTGAGGAAGGGTCTTGACCTGTAACGCCACCCATTCCTTCTATCCAGAGATGCTGCCTGTTCCGCTGAGTTACTCCAGCATTTTGTGTCTATCTTCAGTAAACCAGCATCTGCAGTTCCTTCCAACACATTGCTGGGAAGTAAAGGGTCTGTCCCACTTGGGCGTCATTTGCTTGTCATTTATGCGACATAATTTACGCTTCATGATGCACGATGCGCGCGTCGTGATGCGCGCAGGGTGCGTGGTGACGTAGGCAGTGACGCGCGGTCGTGCACGGCACCCCAGGATTTTGGGATGTACAAAATCTTCGCGCGCCAGGCGTGACTGTACTGGGCTTTACCTTACCTATATTCCCTTAATCTTGTAACTGTACACTGTGGACGGCTCGATTGTAATCATGTATAGTTTTTCCGCTGACTGGATAGCACACAGCAAAAAGCTTTTCACCGTTCCTCGGTACACATGACAATAAACTGAACTGAACTAAACTAAACATCTGTCTGTACATGATCCATATCTCTCTATTCCCTGCATATCCATGTGTCTAACCAAAAGCCTTATAAATGCCATTTGTGTATCTGCCTCTACTACCACCCAGGCAGCACATTCCAGGCACCACCACCCTCTGTGTAAAAAAATTATTGCTCCGTTCATCTCATTGAAACTATGCCCCTCTTGCCTTAAAGATGTGCCCTTTAGTATTTGACATTTTTACCCTCGGAGGAAGAAAAAGTCCTGATTGTCTACCCTAGCTATGCCTCTCATAATTGTACACACTTCTATCAGATCTCATCTCAACCTCCGATATTCCAGAGAAAACAATCCAAGTTTGTTCAAACTCTCTTTGTAGCTACAGGGAAACCCTCTAATCCAGGCATTATTGTGGCAAACCTCTTCTTTGACATTTCCACCTTGGGAGAAAGGTTGTGACTGTTTGGTATCTGGCTGATAATATTCTGTTGACTATGGTCACTTGTTGATTTAATTAATTTAGTCATTTTTCATTGTTTTTGTTTCTTTCATTTATAAAAAAAACTTTAAAGAGCCTTAATAGGTTTTGGTGTTTAACAAAAAAAATGTTTTTAGAAGCTTCTGGATGGCACAAACAGAGGGCCAGGTGGATTATCTTGCCCAGAATTGTCACTAGGGTCTTTACTTGCACTGACTTACTGAACCCAGACGCAGGGAACTGATCTCCCTGGGTCTCTGTACCATGGAGGCAGACACCGACTAGACTTTGAGCTGTGTAGGGCAAAGACAGAGTCAAAAAGTCATACAGCACAGAAACAGGCCCTTCTGCTCAACCTGTCTACGCTATCTACGCTCGCATTTGCCCCATCTCCCTTCCTGTCCATGTGTCTTTTAAATGCTGTTATAGTACCTGCTTCAACTACCTTCTGTGGCAGCATGTTACACCCACCACCCTGCCCGTTTAATATTCAACGACATATAAAAACTATTAAAATGAAGTAAATAACTTTAAAAGTGCTAAAAGGTATGTAAAAAATACATTTTAAATTAAATAGAAACGCAAGGAACTACATACACAGGGATCTTGAGTAAAACACAAGTGCAGGAGGAACTCAGCAGGGTGACACGGTGGCACAGCGGTAGAGTTGCTGCTTTATAACGCCAGTGACCCTGGGTTGATTGTGACTACAGATGCTGTCTGTGTGGAGTTTGTACGTTCCCCTTGTGACTGCGCGGGTTTATAGGTTGATTGGCTTCAGCAAGTTGTAAAATTGTCCCTATTATGTGTAGGTTAGTGTACAGGGTCATTTCTGGTCGGCTCGAACCGTGTCCACGCTGTATCTCTAAAGTCTAAAGGTCAGGCAGCATCTTTGGAGTCGGAAGAAGGGTCCCGACTGAAACATCACCCATCCACTTTCTGTAGAGATACTGCCTGACCCACTGCGTTACTTCAGCACTTTATAGAAACAATGAACTGCAGGTGCTGGTTAATACACAAAAAGGCACAAAGTACTAGAGCAACTCGGACAGCACCTCTGGAGAGCATGGATAGATGACTTTTCTTAAGTTCTCCACAGATGCTGCCTGACCTGCTGTGTACTCCATCACTTTGTGCCTTTTTGTTTTGTAAACCAGTCTCTGAGGTTCCTTGTGTTTTCTTTGTGATGAATGGATCTCAGTTGGGTTCGATTTTTTTTGAACGATACTGTAATGTCACATGTAAATAATACAGTGAAATTCTTTGTTTTGCATACAATACACAAGTATGCAAAGAGTCACCACGTATAGGGCACCAACAAAGTGACAAAAGTATCCATTGCAGTCCCAATGGTTCTTCCTTCTCGTGCCAGGTCCCGCATTGTGTAGGAGGGGACTGCAACTGCTGGTTTAAACCTTTGTTCCCACTGTGACCCCCATAGCCAGATCCCTCCTTGTTCTCAGCGGCCTAGTTCTCTTGGCACCCCCACCCCCCCAACACCGGATCGCCCTTTGTTTGGCACCTCCACCGCCCCCCAACACCGGATCGCCCTTTGTTCTCGGCGGCCCGTCCTCGACCGACCAACTACCAACACTCATGCGGGCGACAGATCTCCGACATCCGTCCTCTCTCTGCGATGTCTCTCTTTGACCAGCGGGTCCACTCCAGCACGGCAGCGCAGCACTTTCCGAGAGCTCCTTCTGCAGCAAATTGACCCAAGATCCGAATTCCACAATAACAGCTCCCATTTCAGGATTCTGTGGGAATGTTGCTGATTTCCCTCAGAACTGCTACTCACCGCCTACTATTGTTGCATAATATTTTGACAGAAGCCTTGGCTTTCTCAGCTGCTGGCAATTCTTTTGTAGGGCCAACTAATCCCTGACCTCCACAGGAGATGGAGCCAGCTTTAGATCTCCCTCAGCAATCATACTTGGGCATCTCAAACTCATCTGGCACATCCTCTGTGAGATCACAACGATCTCTGGGCGTTTAACTTCAGCTTTAGTTTATTTTAGAGATAAAGCATGGAAACAGCTCTATTCAAATCAGCCCCATATGTCCTTCGAGGAATTTTGAGATATTCAAATTTACACAGCTGCTATCTGACTGTCATTATTGAAAATATACTTTAGTTTGTGGGTTGAAGAGCCTGTTCCTCTGCTGTACTGTTCTATGTGGATGCAAGGAACTGCAGATGCAGGTTTACAAAAAGCAAAGTGCTGGATTAACTCAGCGGGTCAGGAAGCATCTGCCCATGAAGTTTCTTCTGTAAAAATGAACAAATATTAGCACTCCTGCATCAAAAGGAAATATGGAACTTGTTATTTAAAACAATGGATAGCTAAAATTCCAAGTAAATTATATAGAATCAGTATAATTTTGTTTTTGTGGCCCTTCAAAGCTTTAAGTAAAATGATAGGCATTTTAAATATGACTATGATAGTCATATTAAATTTTTTCAAATGTTCTACTGATCATATCTCTCAATATACTGAGTTTATTTGAAAGGTTTCAATATCTGTTTGGTTGCATCGTTAACTGTAGCATAATATCTGCATATTTATTGTAAGAATGGACATTGGAAATGTTTTGCAACATGGGAAATATAGACTCGAGTACAGTATGTGATGTATGTTAAAAGACTCTGCTCAATTATATGGGATGTGTACTGAAGAAAGTTGGCTCATGCCTTTGTTGGCTCATGCTTTTAGACCACCCATGGAGTTTCTAAAATGAACAGAACTGAGAATGTTTTCTCATAAACCATTTGAGTGGAAAATGACGATTTTACCAGTAAAAAAATGCAGCCAATTAAGGGAGTGTTCAGGGTGATTTCACTCATTTTTAATAATGTATTTGAATCGTGACTGTATTTTCTCGAACCATAGATTTTGACGAAAGCCAGTCCACCTACTGTTCTTTGAAAAGTACCAACGACTGCACCATGTCTTTCCGTTTAATTAAGCATGAACATGGAGGATCGCTTCTATTTGACCTCGAACAAACTGGTGAGTTTGACATTGCATAACTTTTTAGATACAGTAAATAAAAGGCACAATGTTCTAATTTGTGCAGGACAGATTGTTGGTGATATTTACCCCTTGAACTTGAAGCTCTTAACCATTTCCACTTCAACTCCATTGATGCTGATTTGGGCATTCATGAAGTCATTCTTGTGCTACTTGCAGAGTTCAAACACTTCTTCAAATGTCTTTTTACCAAATAGGTCTGAGCCAACATGTTTTTTATTAACCAGTATGTCTTATGAAAGACATTAAGAACGAGCTGCCAAAGGAAGCAGTTAAGGCAGACTCTATAACAACATTTTTTTTTCATTAATATTTTTATTAGAAGCAGTGGACAGTAGTATAAACCGCGGCATATGACAAAATACATTTATTGTACATCTTCCATTTTAATTTTGACAAAAATGAAATCGAAAGAGAGAGAAAGAGCAAGAAAGAGAGAGAGTGAAAGAACTAGTGAATGTGTAAACCCCTAAACTACCAAAGAGTGTAGTCAAAGAGTAAGTAAAAACTTAAGAAAAAGATAAGAAGACAAAAACGAAAAATAATATTTAAAAAAAGACCAAAACGTGTTGATATTACCTGCTTCATTTCTCACCACTCCCCTCACCCTGTCTGTAAATCGGTTTAATTCCGAAGTTGTGATGCACCATACTATACTTGTAATTAATTAATAAAAGGAGACCATATCTTTGAAAATTGCTCTGATTTTCCTGCTAAGACGAGTCTCATAGCTTCAAGATGTAGCGTCTCAGACATGCTTGTGATCTACATTTTAAGAGTTGGGGTAGATGCATTTTACCAAAATTTAAGGCGTTCTAAGATTTTGAGTGGGACGCAGAGTAGAGAGATTTGGCGGTAGCTTGCTGGTAGTTTTTCGTCTTTGCCAGGTTTTGGTATAGCAATGACTTTTGCTGTCCGCCATATCTTTGGGATGGAGTTAGTCTGTATGGCCCTAGTGTAGAGTTGGGTCAGCCAGGTTAGAGCTCGGGGGCCCAGGTGTTTCATGAACTCTGGAGAGATGTTATCATAACCTGCTGCCTTTCCACATTTCAGGCCCTGCAGGACCTTCTCCAGTTCAGCCACCTCGAAGGGCTCAGGGTTTCTTTCCTTTCCAGGTGTTCGTCGAAGCGTCCTTAGCTCTGTTGCGACAGCTCTTCTGGTGGACTTGTCTTGGGGTGCTTTTGCAATATTCAGTAGGTGGGATGCAACCTGGTTGGGTGTGACAGAAGGTCGGCTTTGGGTAGGGGGTTTCTGTGCAGCTCCTAGGCGGCGGATGAGGCTCCAGCATTTTCTGCTAGAGTGGGTGAAGTTTAGTTCTGCTACTGTCTCCTCCCATTTCCTTTGCCGAGCTGAAGATAGTGATTCAATGAGATGTTCTGCTATCTCAGGGTCCCCTGATGTTTTGTAGGTTTGTAGGAGGGCAGCGCTTTCTCCATCCAGGCATGGGACGTAGAGGGGACGGTAGCCTCTTGGAATTGTTTTGTGGGCAGCTTTATAGATGGCGCTGCAGAAACGGTTGTATGCTTCATCTACAGTGATGGTGTGGAGTGGGATGGTAACAACACTCTGGCCTAGAGTTTCACTGTATTTCTTCCAGTTGGCTTTGCGGAAATTCCAGCGCATCTTTCTTGGACTGTTTATGACTGGGAGGTGTAGGCCGATGTGTATGAGTGAGGGGCGGTGTTGACTGTGGGGGAAATCTTCCAGGATGAGGGTCTGTGCAGGGTAAGGGGTTCCATTCAAAGAGCTGACCCAGCACAGGTCAGGAGAGTAGTCCTTGTTCCACCTGGCAGAGTGGAATGTTCCTCTTTGTTTTGGGTCGTGTATGAGAGCAATGTCATTTCTGGATGCCCAGTCTGAAAGTGCCTCCCCATCATGATCCGCTGCTGGGTAACCCCAGTCAGGGTGGTGGCTGTTAAAGTCTCCCACATAGATGGCAGGGTGGGGAAGGGTGGGTAGGACTTGCAGATCCCAGTTGGCACTTGGTGGCTTGTACACATTGACAATGTGGAAACCACCAATAGTTATGGTATCCGAGAAACTTGCTATGGTCAGGTGACTTGCTTCAGCTATCTCGGAGCGCACATAGGTGGCACGTCCATGTTTGGCATGGGGAGCGTAGCAAAGAAGATCAAAGCCATTGATGGTGTAACGGCCCGCTTCCTCTGTGCCAACATGAGTCTCTTGGAGACAGATGACGTCAATGGAGTGTTGGTGGACGAGGACTTCGATGAGGCGTCGCTTGGCTGCAGAGAGGCCTTCAACATTCAGTTGTAGTATTCGGAGAGCAGGTCCAACTGCTAGGTGCTCTTGAGGCTGGTCATTGTTGCTGCTTTCGGCTTTGGGATAATGACTAGGATTCTTTGACTTGGCTCTCAGGCGTCGTCTTGTAGAATTTAGTCTGCTGGGAGGATCATTGGCTTCCCCAGGCGAGCCTGGGTACTGACGGGGGGCGCGACGAGAACGCTGATCCATTGTCCCCAAAAGGCCTCCACCTAAAACTCACCAAAGCACTCCCTGCCTGGGCATCAGAAACCATCAAATCTCTGCTCTCCAACCACAGGTTCAGAGTTCACCTTGGACAGAACAAGAGTGCATGGAGAATGCAGAAGAATGGGCTCCCGCAAGGGTCAGTTTTAGCCCCAACCTTGTTCAACCTTTACACAAATGACCTACCCACCACCAAATCCCGCAAATTCATCTATGCAGATGACATCTGTTTGGCCTTCCAAGCACCAGATTTTGGTACATTGGAACAGGTGCTCAATGAAGACCTTGCTAAACTGGACGAGTACTGCAAAACCTGGCGCCTAAAACCAAGCCCAGCAAAAACGGTCTCCAGTGTGTTCCACCTCCATAATGCAGAAGCCACAAGAGAACCAAACATCTATCTGAGCAGGACCAAACTGAAGTATGCCCCCACTCCAACCTACCTCGGAGTGACCCTTGACAGGACCCTATCCTTCAAGGAACATCTTAAAAGAACAGCAGCTAAGGTGAAGTCCAGAAACAATCTCCTCAGTAAGCTTGCTGGCTCAAAGTGGGGGGCAGCAGCCCCCACACTGCGCATTTCAGCACTAGCCCTTGCATTTTCTTCAGCCGAATATTGTGCCCCTGTTTGGTCCAGGTCATCCCACACACACCATGTGGATACCCAATTGAACTCAACAATGAGGATCATCACAGGAACAATCCGCTCAACACCACTCCCCTGGCTCCCTGTCCTATCCAACATAGCCCCTCCACACATCCGGCGAGTAGTCCTCACTCAAAGGATGCTCCAAAAGACCAAAAACTCCCCTCATCTGCCAATTCACATGGACATCTTCAACCCACCCACTGCTCGACTTCCATCTAGACGACCAATTTGGAAGAACCCACCACCAGCTGATTTCACCATCCAATCAGCTTGGAAAAGGGAATGGGAGTCCAAGGACGTCCCAAATAAACATCTGGTGTCAGACCCCACCCTGGCACCAATCTCCCAAGGAAGCAGTGGACGACGCTGAATAGATTCAGGACTGGACATGGCCCCTGCTTGGCCAGCCTTCACAAATGGGGCAGCAGTCCAACCCCATGGTGTGCTTGTGGAGAGCAGCAAACAATGCAACACATCATTGAAGCATGCCCTCAACAAAGACTCAAAGGAGGACTTGTCACCCTTCATACAGCAGATCAAGAGGCAACTGCTTGGCTAAAGGACTTTGCATTTGCTAAATAAAATACCAAAATTTAAGTATACGTTTTTTTTGCCATTATCAAGCCGTAGTTAAGGAAACGTCTTTGAAATATTGATAGCTCAGAGCAGGCTCCTGCTATTCTGAAAATAATCAATTCTGTATGGGGGTCCAGTTTTGTTTTTAATAATTTTGAGAACATTTCAAAGATTCCTTTCCAAAATGTATGGAGTTTTATGCAAGAGGCAAAGGAGTGTGTTATAGTTGCTTCTTGAGAGAGACATTTGTCACAGATAGGAGATACATTTGGAAAAATCTTATTCAGTTTAGTTTTTGAGTAATATAGACTGTGTAGTATTTTAAATTGGATTAGAGTATGTCTAACATTAATCGAACAATTATGTATATATAGAAGATATTTTTCCCATCTGTCTTTGGAGATTTTTAGGCTTAATTCCACTTCCCATTCTCTTCTAATTGCGTCTGACGATGGAATTTCTATATTTAGAAGAATATTGTACAAGTATGATATTAGATTATTTAACCCATTAATCCCTACTCTTTGTTTCCTGTCTGCCAACCACTTCTCTATCCATGTCAGCACTCTACCCCCAATACCATGTGCCCTAATTTTGCCTACTAATCTCCTATGTGGGACCTTATCAAATGCTTCCTGAAAGTCCAGGTACACTACATCCACTGGCTCTCCCTTGTCCATTTTCCAAGTTGCATCTTCGAAAAATTCCAGAAGATTAGTCAAGCATGATTTCCCCTTCGTAAATCCATGCTGACTTGGACCGATCCTGTTACTGCTATCCAAATGTTCAGCTATTTCATCTTTTATAATTGACTCCAGCATCTTCCCCACCACCGATGTCAGGCTAACTGGTCTATAATTCCCTGTTTTCTCTCTCCTGCCTTTCTTAAAAAGTGGGATAACATTAGCTACCCTCCAATCTACAGGAACTGATCCCGAGTCAAAAGAACATTGGAAATTTATCACCAATGCATCCACGATTTCTAATATTTAATGATATTGAATTGCATTTATTCCCAGGTTGTGAAGAAAGAATGTGTCATGTTTAACAAAGGACAAATCTGGTTGGCTGTGGAGCTGAAAACATAGTGAAAGTTAATGCAACCTGATATCATAATCCTTCAACAATATGCTCTGTTAAATGATATGTTTCACCACAGTCTCATCTGTTATTAACTATTTTTAGTGTAACTCCATTTTAACAGCAGCCATGTGCTAAAGTGTTGTGTTTTTTTTGCAGACTGTCCCTTGCCACCAAATGTTTTTATGATAGTCTTGGGAATTTCTTTGGCTATCTTTGTTGTTGGATTGGTTGTTCTCAGTATCTGGAAGATGCTTATATCCATTCATGACCGCAAGGAAGTAGCCAAATTTGAAGCGGAACAAGCAAAAGCTAAATGGCAAACAGTATGTATACAAATTTAAATAATTGGTATTGCCAAACATTTCTGTTTTTAATACAATAATATATTTAAAAGTCTACTCAGTGAATTCCATGCATTTTTTGTTGATTTCATAGACCTATAATAGACAATTTAGAAATTTACCATTTAGCTAATTTGAGAAGAATATTCATAAATTGCAGATCTTATATCTAATTGTTAATATTGCTGGTATGATTTTAAAGTAATTTGAAATGGCTATAGAACTATAGATTGACCTTAAACTTACCTTGGATAAAGTAGTTCAGAATTGTTTAACCTTACCATGCAGAACATTATAAATGTTTCGAATACTTTTTTTACCAAATATCAATGTTTTATTTGCAGAGCACAAATCCACTTTACAGGGGCTCAATTTCCACATTTAAAAACGTGACGTACAAGAATCACGAAAAAAAGGGATTCGCAACCTTTGGGTATTGATTTATTGGACAATAGTAAGTTCTGCAAAAAGGCCAAATGTGGGTTTGTATTATTTGCGTTTCTTGAATAAATGCTTTGTTTTTTTTGTCTACACACAATGTGTACGGATCACAGCAGCTTGTACTGTATATATTTTGAAGATTTTAATTATATTTTGAACTGCTTGTGATGATCTAGGTGTGAAATCTGGAGGGTGACAATTCATTGGGTAATAACAGATTTTCATAGATTCATAGACACATAGACAATAGGTGCATGAGTAGGGCATTCGGCCCTTCGAGCCAGCACCGCCATTCAATGTGATCATGGCTGATCATCCCCAATCAATAACCCGTGCCTGCCTTCTCCCCATATCCCTTGTTTCCGCTAGCCCTAAGAGCTCTATCTAACTCTCTTTTAAATGCATCCAGTAAATCGGCCTCCACTGCCTTCTGTGGCAGAGAATTCTACAAATTCACAACTCTCTGTGTGGAAAAAGTTTTTCCTCATCTCAGTTCTAAATGGCCTACCCCTTATTCTTAAACTATGCCCCCGGTTCTGGACTCCCCCAACATCGGGAACATCTAGCGTGCCCAATCCCTTAATAATTTTATATGTTTCTATAAGATACCCTCTCATCCTTCTAAATTCCAGTGAATTCAAGCCCAGTTGCTCCATTCTATTATCATATGACAGTCCCACCATTCCGGGAATTAACCTCATGAACCTATGCTGCACTCCTTCAATTGCAAGAATGTCCTTCCTCAAAGTAGGATCCCAAAACTGCACCCAATACTCCAGAATCATAGTCATTCAGCATGGAAACAGGCCCTTCGGCCCAACTTACCTATGTCGCCCATCATGTCCCACCTGTACTAGTCCCATCTGCTTGCATTTGGAAACATAGAAAATAGGTGCAGGAGGAGGCCATTCGGTCCTTCGAGCCAGCACTGCCATTCATTGTGATCATGGCTGATCGTCCCCAATCAATATCCCGTGCCTGCCTTCTCCCCATATCCCTTGATTCCACTAGTCCCCAGAGCTCCATCTAACTCTCTCTTAAATCCACCTAGTGATTTGGTCTCCACTGCCCTCTGTGGCAGGGAATTCCATAAATTCACAACTCTCTGGGTGAAAAAGTTTTTTCTCACCTCAGTCCTTAATGGCCTCCCCTTTATTCTAAGACTGTGGCCCCTGGTTCTTGATTCGCCCAACATTGGGAACATTTTTCCTGCATCTAGCTTGTCCAGGTTTCTATAAGATATCCCCTCATCCTTCTAAACTCCAGTGAATACAAGCCTAGTCTTTTCAATCTTTCCTCATATGACAGTCCCACCATCCCAGGGATCAATCTCATGAACCTACGTTGCACTGACTCAATCACAAGGATGTCCTTACTCTAATTAGGAGACCAAAACTTACCAGAGCCCTATACAATTGCAGAAGAACCTCTTTACTCCTATACTGAAATCCTCTTGTTATGAAGGCCAACATTCCATTGGCTTTCTTCACTGCCTGCTGTACCTGCACGCCAACTTTTAGTGACTGGTGTACAAGGACATCCAGGTCTCGCTGCACCTCCCCCTTACCTAACCTAACCCCATTGAGGTAATAATCTGCCCCCTTGTTTTTGCCGCCAAAGTGGATAACCTCACATTTATCTATATTATACTGCATCTGCCACGCATCTGCCCACTCACTCAACCTGTCCAGGTCACCCTGCAACCTCCTAACATCCTCTTCACAGTTCACACCGCCACCCAGCTTTGGGTCATCTGCAAACTTGCTAGTGTTGCACCTAATTCCCTCTTCTATATCATTAATATATATGGTAAACAGTTGCGGCCCCAACACCGAGTCTTGCAGCACTCCACTCGCCACTGCCTGCCATTCTGAAAAGGACCCGTTCACTCCTACTCTTTGCTTCCTGTCTGCCAGCCAATTTTCTATCCATGTCAACACCCTACCCCCAATACCATGTGCTCTAATTTTAGTCACCAGTCTCCCGTGCGGGACCTTATCAAAGGCATTCTGAGTCTAGATACACTACATCCACTGGCTCCCCTTCATCCATTTTACTTGTCGCATCCTCAAAAAATTCCAGAAGATTAGTCAAGCATGATTTCCCTTTCATAAATCCATGTTGACTTGGACTAATCCTTTTACTGATATCCAAATGCCCCATTATTACCTCTTTAGTAAAAAGTAAAAACTCGGAAGATTGAGGGGGGATCTTATAGAAACTTACAAAATTCTTAAGGGGTTGGACAGGCTAGATGCAGGAAGATTGTTTCCGATGTTGGGGAAGTCCAAAACAAGGGGTCACAGTTTAAGGATAAAGGGGAAATCCTTTAGGACCGGGATGAGAAAAACATTTTTCACACAGAGAGTGGTAAATCTCTGGAACTCTCTGCCACAGAAGGTAGTTGAGGCCAGTTCATTGGCTATATTTAAGAGGGGGTTAGATGTGGCCCTTGTGGCTAAAGGGATCAGGGGGTATGGAGAGAAGGCAGGTACAGGATACTGAGTTGGATGATCAGCCATGATCATATTGAATGGCGGTGCAGGCTCGAAGGGCCGAATGGCCTACTCCTCCACCAATTTTCTATGTTTCTATGTTAATAATTGACTCCAGCATCTTTCCCACCACTGAAGTCAGGCTAACTGGTCTGTAATCCCCGTTTTTTCTCTCGCTCCTTTCTTGAAAAGTGGGATAACATTAGCTATCCTCCAATCCACAGGAACTGATCCTGTAACTATTGAACATTGGAAAATGATCATCAATGCGTCCACTATTTCTAGAGCCACCTCCCTGAGGACCCTGGGATGCAGACCATCCGGCCCAGGGGATTTATCATCCTTCAGTTCCATTAGCCTACCCAATACTATTTCTCGCCTAATGAAAATTTATTTCAGTTCCTCTACCCCCTTAGATCCTCTGTCCTCCAGTACATCTGGGAGATTGTTTGTGTCTTCCTTAGTGAAGACAGATCCGAAGTATCTGTTCAACTCTTCTGCCATTTCCTTGTTACCCATAATAATTTCACCTGTGTCTGCCTTCAAGGGACCCACATTTGACTTTGCTACTCTTTTTCCCTTAACATATCTAAAGAAGCTTTTACTGTCCTTCTTTATATTCCTGGCCAGCTTCCCCTCGTACTTCATCTTTTCAGCCCCTATTGCCCGTTTTGTTTCCTTCTGTTGTCCTATGAAAGTTTCCCAATCCTCTGGCTTCCAGCTACTCTTTGCTGTGTTATACATCTTTTCTTTTAGTTTTATTCTATCCCTAACTTCTCTTGTCAGCCACGGTTGCCTCCTACTCCCCTTAGAATCTTTCTTCCTTTTTGGAATGAAATGATCCTGCATCTTCCGGATTATGCCCGGAAATTCCTGCCATTGCTGTTCCACCGACATTCCTGATAGGATCCCTTTCCAGTCTACCTTGGCCAGCTCCCCTCTCATGCCTTCATAGTCCCCTTTGTTCAACTGCATCACAGCCACTTCCGATTTAACCTTCTCCTTCTCAAGTTGCAGATTAAAACTAATCATATTATGATCACTACCTCCAAGCGGTTCCTTTACCTCGAGTCCTCTTAGCAAATCTGGTTCATTAGATAACACTAAATCCAGAATTGCCTTTTCTCTGGTCGGCTCCATTACAAGCTGCTCTAAGAATCCATCTCGGAAGCACTCTACAAACTCTCTTTCTTGGGGTCCTGAACCAACCTGATTTTCCCAGTCTACCTGCATATTGAAATCCCCCATCACCACAGTGGCACTACCTTTGTTACATGCCAGTTTTAACTCCTGCTGCAACTTGCACCCTACATCCGGGCTACTATTGGGGGGGGGGGGGGGGGGGGGGTATAGATAACACCAATTAGTGTCTTCTTGCCTTTACAATTCCTCAACTCAATCCACAGTTGAGGCCCGTATCCCTCTAAATCTATCCTATCGATGTACCTGCCCAAATGTTTTTTAAACGTCGCAATAGTACCAGCCTCAACTACCTCCGCCAGCAGCTTGTTTCATACACCCACCACCCTTTGTGTGGGGAAAAGCCCTTCTGATTCCCATTAAATTTTCCCCCTCTCATCTTAAACCTATGCCCTCTGGTTCCCGATTCCCCACCTCTGGGCAAAATACTATGTGTGTCAACCTGATCTATACCGCTCATGATTTTGTACACCTCTATAAGATCACCTCTTATCCTCCTGCTCTCCAAGGAATAAAGTCCCGACCTCTCCCTATAGCTCAGGCCCTCGAGTCCTAGCTGATTGTACTCGGCACCTTAGCACTCAGTTGGAAAATAATTTATATACATTTGTAATGTCAAAAAAAATGTTTTACCCTATCTGCTGCATGGAGCTGCTGCCTCATTGTGCTGGAGACCCAGGTTCGGGTGGGTTTCCTCCGGGTGCTCCGATTTCCTCCCGCATCCCAAAGGCATGTGGGTTTGCGGATTAATGAGCCTCTGTAAAATTACCCCTTGTGTGCAGGGTGAGGTTGAGAAAGTGGGATAACATAACACAAGTGCTAGTGATTGATGGTCGGCATGGACTCGGTGGGCCGAAGGGCCTGTTCTTGTGCTGTATATTTCAATAAATGTAGTCATGTGAAATACATCACATCCCTCTCTCGCATTGCACCTCTTTTTCTCTGCACTTTCTGCTGGTGTGAATGGGTGATGGTTGGCATGGATTCGATGGGCCAAAGGGCCTGTTTCTATTCAGTATCTCTAACACTAAATTTCACATACAGATATGCTGTGAAAATTGTACTGCAAGATATCTTGAATGTGCAGCTGCTACTCAAAATATCACATTCCAGCTTTGAAGAAATGCTCCGTGTTCCACCCTTATTGCTCTAAGAAACGTAGGCAGCCCTCTTGTTAGCATTAACCATGTGATATCTTCATGGATACATGCGGCCATTAACCTGTTTCAGGTAATCTGTTAAAAGGGAATAGAGTCATACAGCCTCATAAACTCATAAGCCCTTTAAACCTGTCCTATCCATGTACCTGTCATTGATAAAAATACATCTATTGATGCTCCTGAACACATCATCAGTGATGTAACCTGGGGTCATTGGTTCTTTCGGGTCTTTCAACATCAGACACCCTCACCCAGGCGACCCAGCCGTGGTTGATCAGACCACGACGTGTTCAGATGGCATTCACTCCTCCCCATGGACCTCCTCTCCTGATCCAGATCCAAATGTCAAAATGTATCTTAAACGTTATGATAGTACCAGATGCAACGACCTCCTTCGGCGGCCCATTCCATGTACCCATCACCCTTTGTGTAAAAAAAAAATAATAAATTAAAAAAAAAGTTGCCCCTCGGGTTCCTATTAAATCTTTCCACCCTCACCTTAAACCTATGTGCTCCGGTTCTTGATTCCCCTACTCTGGGCAAGAGACTCTGTGCAGGAGTCTGGGCAGGAAGCAGTTCTTCCACTCGATGACTGGGCAAAGGTTAGATCTGTACTGCAAACGTAACTGAATTGACATTTTGACAATCTTTTGCAGTGAGCAACCTCACCTTTGCTAAAGTGCCTTCATATTGTATTTTCCGCAGACTACAGATTCTAATGTATATTATACAAAGGTACACAAAATTGCTGGAGAAACTCAGCGGGTGCAGCAGCATCTATGGAGCGAAGAAAATAGGCGACGTTTCGGGCCGAAACCCTTCTTCAGACTGATGGGGGGTGGGGGGGAGAAGGAAGGAAAAGGGGGAGGAGGGGGAGGAGCCCGAGGGCGGGCGGATGGGAGGGTGGGAGGAGACAGCTAGAGGGTTAAGGAAGGGGAGGAGACAGCAAGGGCTAGTAAAATTGGGAGAATTCAATGTTAATGCCATCCGGACGCAAGGTCCCCAGGCGGAATATGAGGTGCTGTTCCTCCAATTTCCGCTGTTGCTCACTCTGGCAATGGAGGAGATCCAGGACAGAGAGGTCGGATTGGGAATGGGAGGGGGAGTTGAAGTGCTGAGCCACCGGGAGGTCAGGTTGGTTATTGCGGACTGAGCGGAGGTGTTCGGCGAAACGATCGCCCAACCTCCGCTTAGTCTCCCCGATGTAAATCAGCTGACATCTAGAGCAGCGGATGCAGTAGATGAGGTTGGAGGAGATACAGGTGAACCTTTGTCACACCTGGACCGACTGCTTGGGTCCTTGAATGGAGTCGAGGGGGGAGGTGAAGGGACAGGTGTTGCATTTCTTGCGGTTGCAACGGAAAGTGCCCGGGGAGGGGGTGGTGCGGGAGGGAAGGGAAGAATTGACGAGGGAGTTGCGGAGGGAGCGGTCTTTGCGGAAGGCAGACATGGGGGGAGATGGGAAGATGTGGCGAGTGGTGGGGTCAAGTTGGAGGTGGCGGAAATGGCGGAGGATTATGTGTTGTATTTGCCGGCTGGTGGGGTGAAAGGTGAGGACCAGAGGGACTCTGCCCTTGTTGCGAGTGCGGGGATGGGGAGAGAGAGCAGTGTTACGGGGTATGGATGAGACCCTGGTGCGAGCCTCATCTATGGTGGCGGAGGGGAATCCCCGTTCCCTGAAGAACGAGGACATTTCCGATGCCCTGGTATGGAATGTCTCATCCTGGGAACAGATGCGGCGTAGGCAAATGCTGCTTTACTAACAACACCTGTCCTTTTACCTCCTCCCTCAACTCCATCCAGGGACCCCGACAGGTCCTTTCAGGTTAGACAAAGGTCCACATGTACCTCCACTAACCTCATCTACTGCATCCGATGTCCCTGATGTGGGCTGCTGTACATCGGCAACCTCAACTTTGCTTAGCTTTTTCATGCGCTTTTGCATTGTGACTACTTCCAGCCTTCGAAAGAACATATTTCAATAACTATATATTTTCCTAAAAAAATTGTAACATTTGTGTTGGCTCATCTCATCCAACTTGATGTCCTATGTGCACTCGTATACAGTAGGAAACTAGGCAACGTAAGGAACATTCCGGGCAAAAAATCAGAGTTCGTTTTTTTTGCTATTTAACCTACTAGTCAAATTCATGCTGACTATAACGAAAAGGCGGAACACATTTACTTTATTGAAGTTGAACATTTCTGTAACCGTTTCAAAGCCACTATGGACCTTGAGGTTTCACATGCTATCTAATCAGATTAGATAATAAGTTCATAAATTCTTAAGTGATAGGGGTAGAATTAGACCATTCTGCCCATCAAGCCTACTCTGCCATTCAATTACGGCTGATCTCTCTCCTTCCTAACCCCATTCTCCTACCTTCTCCCCGTAACCTCTGACACCCGTACTAATCAAGAATCTATCTATCTCTGCCTTAAATACTGTATATCCCCTGACTTTGCTTCCACAGCCTTCTGTGGCAAATAATTTCACAGATTGGATAATACTGCACATAAATACAATCATGTCAAAGTCAAGTACAATAGGTGGAGCAAAGGGGAAGATACAGTTCCAGAGACAAGTCCAATGTCCGCAATGGAGTAGAGAGTGGCACAGTGACGCAGCAGTAGACTTGCTGCCATTACAGAGCCAGACACCAAGGTTCGATCCTGAGTAAGGGTGCCATCAGTACGTAGTTTGGATGTTCCCCTTGTGATCGCGTGGGTTTTCTCCGGGTGCTCTGGTTTCTTCCCACACTCCTAAGATGTACAGGTTTGTAGGTTAATTGGCTGCTGTAAATTGTAAATTGTCCCTAGTGTGTAAGATAGTGTTAGTGTACGGGGTGAACGCTGGTTGGCGCACAATTGATGGGCCGAAGGGCCTGTTTCCGCGCTGTATCTCTAAAGTAAACAAAAGATGAATCAGACAGTCGCCTAGCTTACATATAATATGCTTATTAAAATTGTTTGCATAATAATCAGTGACTCATACACAAAATTTAAATTAATTTTCTTGTATGCAGTTGTTATGTTTGATTGTGTTGGAAGGAACTGCAAATGCTGGTTTACACCGAAGATAGACTTAAAATGCTGGAGTAACTCAGCAGGGCAGACAGCATCTCTTAAGAGAAGGGATGGGTGACGTTTCAGGTCAAGACCCTTCAGTCTGAAGAAGGGTCTCGACCTGAAACGTAACTCATTCCTTCTCTCCTGTTGTGTAAGCTGTTGTGTAACTCTAACATTTTGTGTTTATGTTCTGTTTGATACCAGTTCACTATCAGGCTTTGTCCTGCCCCCACCACGCTCTTCCAACTTTCTCTCCTCTATTACAATCACTGAAGAGGGATCACGACCCAGAATATCATGTCCTCCAGAGATGCTGCTTGACCTGCTGAGCTACTCCAGCATTTTGTGGGGGGGTTTTCCGTAAACCAGCATCTGCTCATCCTTGTATCTCTCTCTTGAGGTGAATGTTTACTTTGCTATCGGTCCAATTCATGTTTTCTCCAGCATACCCCTCTGCCACATTGCGAACGTTGGACTTCGTCTATGGAACTGATGCACCACAATGCTGAGAACTATATTCTGCACTCTGTATCTTCCCCTTTGCTCCACCAAGCTCCAAGAGTTTGACGGGTTTATTTTTACTGCTGGAGTACAATGTTGGCAACTCTAAAGCAGCAGAATGCTTCAACGTTGGAGGAGCTGGGCTGTTGATGGACGTAAAGGATTTATGGCACTTCTTGGAAGAAGAGCTTGGGAGTTTTCTTGGGACCAATCTTTATCCATGCAAAGCATACAAGTTCCTCACTGCACCTCGGTACATGTGACAACAATGAACCTAAATCTAATCTAATGAGACAAACCAAATATGTTCTCGACATGAAGGATTAATTTGTATTGTTCTGAATGTACATGAAGCGTTTTGGTCTGACAAATTCTGCCGATCTAGTGTATATCATGGCATCTATCCATAGCAATACAACGCATTCTTCAGACAGACTACAGCCCACAACGGGATTACATTTCTAACTCCCACATGTTACAGTCATGTGCTTATACCACAAAAATGCTTAGCATTGCACTAGTACAGTCTCTAATAGCAAAAAAAAGTTTTGATATGTTCTTCTCGATGCTAGGATTATAATTCTGAATTAGTAACCTCCATTGAGAATAATTAAACTCTACTGTTTAGACTTTGGAGATACAACACCCGTACACTAGTTCTATCCTACGCACTGGGACAATTTACAATATTTTGCCAAAGCCGATTAACCTACAAACCTGTACCTCTTTAGATTGTGGGAGGAAACCGGAGTACCCGTAAAAACACCCACGCAGTTACAGGGAGAACGTACAAACTCCGTACAGACAGCACCCGTAATCAAGTTCGAACCCGGTCTCTGGCGCTGTAAGGCAACAACTCTACCGCTGTGCCACTGTGCCACTCTATAATATGATGTTTGGAGTTCCATAAACTTCAGAAATTGGTTGAAAGATGCAGCTTCCAAACAGGCCCTTCAGCCCATTGAGTCCATGCCTACCATCGATCACCCATTCACACGTGTTCTAAGTCATCCCACTTTCATATTGACTCTCTGCATAGTTGGGGTAAGCAATGTTTCTTAGTTTAGTTTAGAGATACAGTATTGAAACTGACCCGGAGTCCACGCTAACCATTAATCACCCGATCACACTTGTTCTATGTTGTCCACTCCATACAGAGGCCAACTAACCTACTAATCCACATGTCCTTGGGATGTGTGTGGAAACAGGAGCACTTGGAGAAAACCCATGTGGTCACAGGGAGAATGTGCAACACCACACAGACAACACCCGAGGTCAGGATCACACCCGGCTCTCTGGCGCTGTGAGACCGCAACTCTTCCTGCTGCGCTACTGTGCTGTACATTTATTGCTTTATGTGTATGAGCATTTACATTTCATCTTTTTGTATATTTTATCATGAAGAAGTAATTAGTACAATACTGTTTTGTGCAGTTTCTTATAAAGGCTGGACCTTAAGAATGGCCAAATATGTAAGATATAGACGTCTTTGAAAGATGCACTTCATGCTGTTAAACAAATGTTTTTAGTTGTCTGGAAATAAAATTCTGTCCTATCCATAAATCATTTTAACCTTTTCCTTCAATATATTGCTGAAATGTTGACAGCTTTGGCAACACACATTGCCCACCTGTGTTTACAGTGAAGGTATACAACTCGTCTAAATTGGAACGAGAATCAGTGTAGCACAGACTGGTTTTTTTTTTTTTTTTTTTATTATGAAACTACTTTTATTCAAAAAATAAACATAAACATAGAGTATTAACACAATCAAAGACTGCCTATGCTGACAGTTTACAAGCAAATGATCGTCAAATTAATAACATCAACGTCAACTGGACCCACGAAATGGCCGTTGAAGGTCGAGTGTTCCATTTATCAACAAAACACTCGACCTTCAACGGCGACCAGTATTCATGGAAAGCCTCCAAAGTCCCCATGGACACCACGTGTTCCCTCTTAACACTTAAACAAAATTATCAAATTAAAATATTAACATTCTTATCGATAATATATTCAACCTCCTGTGGTGACCAGCGTTCACAGAAGGCCTCCACAGTCCCCATGGACACCGCGTGTTCCTTTTCTAGGGACACGCGAGCTCGGACGTAACCCCGGAAAAGGGGCAGGCAGGCGACCGGTGTGCGGCCATCGACTGCCCGCTGCCTGGACCCGCGAATGGCCATCTTGGCCAGGCCCAGGAGCAGACCGACAGGGAGACCCACTCCTCCCTCCCAACCTTCCCCCCTCTGCACCGGTTAGGTTACAGACTGGTTAGGAGCAGTAGTTTGGAACAGAATATAGACATGAGGAACTGTAGATGCTGGACTCTTGCATAGAACACAAAGTACTGGAGTAACATCAGCGGGTCAGGCAACACCCTGGAGAACATGGATAAATGACATTTCAGTGACCTGCAATGCTGCATGACCCGCATGGGCAGAAATCCTGGGGGGGGGGGGGGAGAAGGGGGAGAAGGGGCGGACAAGTCCCTCCCATGTTTTGAGAGGTGGGGGACAATCCCCCCTCCCCCCCCCCATGTTTTGTAATCTGGATTTTGAAATTTGGTGAAAAAAAACCTATTAAAATCTCCGCTTTCCGCAAGACAGTAGGGGTGTCACTATTAAGCGCTTGTTAAATGTCTCTATTAACATCGTATTAACACGATGTGTCACCAATTGTGTTTTGACCTTCAAGTGTTATTGAAGGTGTTCACGGAGAATATCTTAAAGCTGTTTGATGCGGGTACAATTACCATTTGAACTAATTGGATGTATTCGTGGATGGGCAAGATTTAAACGGGTATCGGATTTAAACGGGTCAGGTCATTAAGGGCTCCGGTCGAACGGGTTTCCTGGCTGGTTTTCAGGTAAGTCCCTCATTCACAGTCACGTTATTTAGTATGTTTTTCCCACCTCTCTCTCCCCCCCCCCCCCCCCCTCCCCTCCCCTCCAAGGGTGGTTCTTCTGTTTGCCTTTATTTGCTTCAGTTTTATTTGTTTTAGTGTTATTTATCACATTGTATCTTTTGAAAGATTCAAGCACTACAAAATGAATGCAATCTCAACTTTAAAGTCTGTGTTAACTAAACTAACTAACTAGGTTTGAGCAGAATTAGGCTGCACGGCTGTGAGTGGACAGGTGCTGTCGCAAGGGGTTGGGAACGCATCCTGATGGGGCAATTATTATGGAGGATGTTTTGTCACCCATCCTTACTGATTGTGGTCTATGGGTCAAGAAGTCATAGACTCTGCATATACCCAATCTCCCAGTTACAGGGAGAACATACAAATTCCGTACAGACAGCACCCATGGACAGGATCAAACCCGAGTCTCTGGCGCTGTGAAGGCAGCAGCACTCCCGCTGCACCACCGTGCCGCCCCAGTTGGCATCTGCAAACTCCCCGCAGACCTCAGCAGGATGGAGAGAACTTTCACTGGCACTCCCAGTTTTCAGTCCGGGAAGTCTAGCTACTAAGCCTGGACCAGATTAAACCTGGCACCAAGACTGCAGCTCCACTGAAACAAATAGGGAGGAATGGCAGCCAGAAAAACAGTGGTAGACTCTTAAACTAACTGAATCAAATCAAATAAAATGTATTTAATCGATTTAAAGTATGTAGGAGTGGTTTTAATTTATTTTTTTGAATATCTTCTTTATTTCTGTCATAATTCAGAGTCCGCTGTTCTGTTAGTTTTTAAATAGTTATGAATAGACAGGATGAACCCACAAGTTAAAATTCTGAGGAGCAAGGTCAACTCTAATGGTGTTCGACAGGAACTTGCTCGAGTTGATTGAAGGAGGTTGTTTGTGGGCAAAGTATCGCTTGGAACGTGGGATGCTTGCCTACACAGTGGTGCAGCGGTAGAGTTGATGCCTTACAGCACCAGAGACCCGGGTTCGATCCTGACTACGGGTGCTGTCTTAACCGAGTTTGTACATTCTCTCTGTGACCACATGAGTTTTCTCCAGATGCTCTGGTTTCCTCCCACATTCCAAAGACGTGCAGGTTTGAGGGTTAATTGGCTTTTGTAAAATTGTTCCTTCTGTGTAGTAGTGACGGGGTGATCGCTGGTCATGTTGTAGTCTCGGCAGACCGATGGGCCTGTTTCCACACTAAGAGTAAACTAAACTAAACTAAAGTCTAGTATTTAACCATCATAATACCCTGCCCACATTACTGTACAGGGTATATTGTAGGCCACGTTGCAAGAATCCACTAGATATAATTTTGCATCAGGACATTTCCTGGAAGATTCCTGTGGTATGTTTGGTTTGAGTTTGAGTTTAAGTTTAAGTTTAGTTTATTGTCACGTGTACCAAGGTACAGTGAAAAGCTTTTGTTGCGTGTTATCTAGTCAGTGGAAAGGCTATACATGATTACAATCGAATCATTCACCGTGTACAGATACATGTTAAAGGGAATAACATAAATAATGTTTCATGCAAGATAAAGTCCAATAAAGTCTGATCAAAGATAGTCTGAGGTTCTCCAATAAGATAGTTAGTAGTTCATGACCACTCTCTAGTTGGCAATCTGACCGACATCCACTATAAGCCCACTGACTCCCATGGCTATCTGGACTACACTTCTTCCCACCCTGCTTCCTGTACGGACTCCATCCCCTACTCCCAATTCCTCCGTCTACGCCACATCTGCTCCCAGGATGAGGCGTTCCACACCAGGGCATCTGAAATGTCCTCATTCTTCAGGGAACGGGGGTTCCCCTCCTCCACCATAGATGAGGCTCGCACCAGGGTCTCTTCCATACCCCGCAACACTGCTCTCTCTCCCCACCCCTGCACTCGCAACAAGGGCAGAGTCCCCCTAGTCCTCACCTTTCACCCCACCAGCCGTCACATACAACAAGTAATCCTCCGTCAGTTTCGCCACCTGCAACGTGGCCCCACCACTCGCCACATCTTCCCATCTCCCTCCATGTCTGCCTTCCGCAAAGACCGCTCCCTCCGCAAATCCCTTGTAAATTCTTCCCTTCCTTCCCGTACCACCCCCTCCCCGGGCACTTTCCGTTGCCACCGCAAGAAATGCAACACCTGTCCCTTTACCTCCCCCCTCGACTCCATTCAAGGACCCAAGCAGTCGTTCCAGGTGCGACAGAGGTTCACCTGTATCTCCTCCAACCTCATCTACTGCATCCGCTGCTCTAGATGTCAGCTGATCTACATCGGTGAGACTAAGCGGAGGTTGGGCGATCGTTTCGCCGAACACCTCCGCTCGGTCCGCAAGAACCTACCTGACCTCCCGGTGGCTCAGCACTTCAACTCCCCCTCCCATTCCCCGTCCGACCTCTCTGTCCTGGGTCTCCTCCATGGCCAGAGTGAGCAACACCGGAAATTGGAGGAACAGCACCTCATATTCCGCTTGGGGAGTCTGCATCCTGCGGGCATGAACATTGTATTCTCCCAATTTTGTTAGCCCTTGCTGTCTCCTCCCCTTCCTCAGCCCTCAGGCTGTCTCCTCCCATCCCTCAGCCCTCGGGCTCCTCCTCCTCCTTTTTCCTTCCTTCTCCCCTCCACCGCCTATCAATCTGAAGAAGGGTTTCGGTCCGAAACGTTACCTATTTCCTTCGCTCCATAGATGCTGCTGCACCCACTGAGTTTCTCCAGCATTTTTGTGTACCTTCTAGTTGGCAATCGTTTGGTTCAGTTGCCTGATAATAGCTGGGAAGAAACTGTCTCTGACTCTGGAGGTGTGCGTTTTCACACTTCTGTACCTCTTGCCTGATGGGAGAGGGGAGAAGAGGGTAGTCTGGGATGATACTTGTTCTTGATTATGCTGCTGGCCTTGCCGAGGCAGCATGAGGTGTAAATGGAGTCAACAGAAGGGAGGCTGGTTTGTGTGATGGTCTGAGCCACAACTCTCTGCAATTTCCTGCTGTCTTGGACGGAGCTGTAACCAGACCATGCTGTGAAGCATCCCTATAAAACGCTTACTGGGATGCATTTGATAATAGGAGTGATCGAACTATAAATTTCTGATCTGAACTGATATGTTTGCTGTATTTGCTAGACCAAATGTTTCAAAGTGTCCTTGTGGGCTGAAACAATAATTCTACCATCAATGCTAAATCCGTAACAGCAATCTAACACACTAGGGACAATTTACAATTTTTACCAAAGCCAATCAACCTACAAACCTGTACGTCTTTGGAGGGTGGGAGGAAACTGGAGCACCCAGAGAAAACCCATGCAGTCACAGGGAGAACATACAAACTCTCCCTGTGTACGGGCAGCACCCGTAGTCAGTATCTGGCGCTGTAACGCAGCAACTCTATCGCTGCGCCACCGTGCCGCCCTAAATGACCTGAATATATTATGCAAAGTAAGGGATGCAACAAGGTGAGCACACTATTGATTTGTTAATGTAGTCCCATTGTAAAGACGTATGAGTTGTCTTAAGGAAGGTTGTTGGAAAAATATTAGGTTGCAGGGAAGCCAATTCTTCAAGTTATTTTCTTTTGCAGAAATGTCCAGATGGAACGATTTTAAGTTGCTTAATATTTTCTTCCATCAGCTTACAGAAGAAGAATGTTCAAAATGTTCAAAATAACATTACGTTTTTATAGCTTTGGAAAACATCGAGGGAAAAAATGCCAAAGTAAATATCTTTTGCCAGACAAGTTAGTTGCATTGACACTAAAGAATTAATTCATTATTTGGTGGATGTATGCTAAATGCACGCGAGTGACAACATTATGGATAATTTGATCATATGCCAAGTGAGACTGGCCTGTTGCCCTCATCCCCTGCCCAACATTACCATCCAGGTCCATATTTACGTGGCCAGATGCAAGATGTTATGTCTGCAGCATAGTTAAGGCCCTCTGCCACAACATGTCTTTGGTGATCTTTGACAGGATAAAAGTGAGTGTAGGCTTTGCTAGATATCAAAGTTTGCAGATAAAACCAGAACTTGAAATTGAAGTAATTTAAAAAATCGAGTTGGTCCTGCTTCAGCAAAATCTACTATTATAGGGAGTCTAGGTCCAGAGGATGAGGGGTCCCCTCATTGAAACTGACTGAATCGTGAAAGGCCTGGATAGAGTTCATGTGGAGAGAATGTTTCCACTAGTGGGAGAGTCTTGGACCAGAGGCCTCAGAATCAAAGGACATACCATTAGAAAGGAGATGAGGAGGAATTTATTTAACCAGAGAGTGATGAACTTGTGGAATTAATTGTCACAGATGGCCATGGAGGTCATGTCAATGGGTATTTTTAAAGCGGAGATTGACAGATTCTTGTTTAGTAAGGTTGTCAGGGGTTATGGGTAGAAGGCAGGAGAATGGGTTGAGAAAAAAAGATAGATCAGCCATGATTGAATAGCAGAGTAGACTTGATGGGCTGAATGGTTTAATTCTGCTCCTATGACTTACTGTAGAGATACAGCGCGGAAACAGGCCATTCGGCCCACCGAGTCCACACCGACCAGCTAGCACCACACCCCCGTACACTTGCACTATCCTACACACACACCAGGGTCAATTTTACAATTTTTTTCCAAAGCCAATCAACCTATAAACCTGTCTTTGGAGTGCAGGAGGAAACTAGAGCACCCGGAGAAAACCCATGCAGTCACATGGAGAATGTACAAACTCTATATACACACAGCAACCATAGTCAGGAACCAACCTGGGTCTCTGGCTCTGTAAGGCAGCAACTCTATGCTGCACCACCTTGCAGCCCTATTCTTACAATCTTGTACTTAGGTGTGTGTGTGTGTGCTTAGGTACAGTAAGGTTTTACTGAACTCTATGTAAAAAAAAAACAAATTTCACTGTACCTAGGTACATGTGACAATAAAATACATTAAACCATTGAACATATGTAAATGATTCAAGACAATGAAATAAAATGATTTCATTTATTAATGCACTTCCCACTTTATCTATATAATTTTTGTTGTAGGATCCCTTTGAAATTCATTGGGCCTCTGTTTCTGTAGAACACTGAGCCAATGCAGAATCGGAGAGGCAATCATTCAATGTAGCTTTAGGTTTATAATTGTCACATATAACGAAGTGCATGGATGCTACCCATGCAGATCAGACATCCCCTACATAAATCCAATCAAGTGTAACTCAAGCATAATAGGTAGAATGAAGGGAAAGATACGTAGTGCAGAATATAGTTCTCAGCATTGTCGCACATCAGTTCCATGGATAAGGTTACAATGGACAAAGCAAAGGTGAGTGCTAGAGAAGTCTTGCAAAACTGAGTTATGTTTCTGGATTACATATAAATGTTTAGTTTGGAGATGCATCATGGAAATAGGCCATTCAGACCATTAAGTCCACGATTATCATCGATCACCCGTTCACTCGAGTTTTATGTTATCCACTTTCTCATCCACTCCTTACACACTATGGTCAATTTACCGAGGCCAATTAACCAACAAACCAGGACGTCTTTGGGATGTGGGAGGAAACCAGAGCACCTCAAGGAAATCCATGTGGTCACAGGGGAGAAACTCCACACAGACAGTACCCAAGGTCAGGATTGAACTTGGGTCACCAGCGCTATGAGGCAGCAGCTCTGCCCTTGTGCCACTGTGCCACCCATTGACAAGGTAAACTGGAGCATGAGTAAGAGGCTTTTAGATAGGCACATGGATATGCAGGGATTGAAGGGATATGAATCATGTTCAAGTAGAGGAGATTAATTTAATGGTGCCATGTTCGGCATGGACATTATGGGTGAAAGGTCTGTTCCTGCGCTGTACTGCTCTAAGTTCTATGATATCATAAGGAGCACGCCAACTTTGTAGTCATGTCGCAGCCAGAGAGATGTCAAGTATGTCATTGGGATCTGGGACCTGAGTTGGATGGAGAGTGTTGCACAGAGCAGCGGCTTGTTATAGATATTTAAGTCAGCTCACTTCTGCAGTGAGGAAGAGATCGTGTTCCATGTGTATATGGAGTGTGAGAGGTTGCAGCATCTGTATGTGTCTGAAGGGACTGCTCATCAAGTTTTGGCTACACTTCAGCCTCACGCTCCTGATATTTGGTCATCCAGTATGGAGGGGGGATGGTCGGGAGGGAGGGTGGGGTCCCCCTGTCATTTTGCTCCTGGGCCTGGCCAAGACGGCCATTCACGGGTCCAGGCAGCGGGTAGTCAAGGAATGTGCCCGAGTCGACTGCCTGCACCTCTTCCGGGCCTAAGTCCTTACCAGCGTGTCCCTGGAGAGGGAACATGCAGTCCACAGGAACGCTGGAGGCCTTCCGTGAACGTTGGTCGCTGCAGGGGGTCAAGTGTGTCATGGATAAGAATGATAATGTTGTAACCTGATGATTGATTTATTGATGTTTGCAAACTAGGTTTAAGGTGAGGGGGGAAAGATTTAATAGGAACCTGAGGGGTAACGTTTTACACAAAGGGCGGTGGGTGTATGGAATGAGCTGCCGGAGGAGGTAGTTGAAGCGGGTAATATCGCAATGTTTAAGAAACATTTAGACAGGTTCGTGGATAGGAAAGGTTTAGAGGGATATGCGTCAAACGCAGTCAGGTAGGGCTAGTGTAGATGGGGCAGGTTAGTCGGTGAGGGCAATTTGGGCCGAAGAGCCTATTTCCATGCCAAATTACACAATAAACTGCTAGGTAGTTTTGATCTTTCCAGTACTTTGTAACTGGGCATAATGGTGGCACTGTGGTAGAGTTGCTGCCTTACAGTGCCAGAGACCTAGATTCGATCCTCACTATGGGTGATGTCTGTACAGAGTTTGTATATTCTCCCTGTGATCGCCTAGGTTTTCTCCGGGTGCTCCAGTTTGCTCTCACATTCCAAAGGCATGAAGGCTTGTAGGTTAATTTAGTTTAGTTAACTTTAGAGATACAGTGGGGAAACAGGTCCTTCAGCCCACTGTGTCCGTGCCGACCAGTGGTCCCCGCACACTACCACTATCCTACATACACTCGGGACAATTTACAATTTTACCATGCCAATTAGCCCACAAACCTGTATGTTCATTGGCTTTGGTAAAATTGTAAATTGTCCCAAGTGTGTAGGATAGTGTCAGTGTATGGGGTGATCGCTGGTCGGCGTGGACAGTGGGCCGATGGGCCTGTTTCCGCACTGTTTCTCTAAAGTAAACAGACACTAAACTAAACTAAACTGTATTTATTGGAATCTCCTTATCAAAATCAGGATCTGCGAGGATATGACTAGGAAGAGATTTGGAACATTGATTACCGCCTGGTTAATATTAACTGAAACAATAGCTGGGGAGGTTTATGGCCCTGTAAGCCATCTCATTGTAAACATCCCACTGTGATCTGTCCCAGGGACAGAACGAACAAATGGGAATGTTTTGGGAACTGACATCTTGAGAAATGGGCAATCTGATACATTGCAAAGCACAAACAAACACTCTGTTAATTAATGAAGCAAATGGCTGCAGTAATTGTGGAATGGAGTCAGGAGGAATTTGAAATGAAAGTCACATATACTGGTGTGGCTGTGGATCGGAATTACAGCTGTGTAAACGGCAATAAAACACAAAGCAATGCCTGGAAGGTATGTGAGGAGATGTATTTTGAGTTGATCTGCAACAGCAACTCTAGAGAGTAAACACTCAAGAAGAAGACACAAGGAACTGCAGATGCTGGTTTACAAAAAAAGACACAAAGAGGTGGAGTAACTCACAGTGGCAGGCAGCATCTTTGGAGAGGGATAAGATTTAACAGGAACCTGACAGGTAACTTTTTCACACACAGGATGACTTTGATTTTTTTAATTAATATTTTATTTTTCCTAAACTTCCTGGGATTGTCGCATTTCTCCCTTGAAGGGCAACAACACCACTAGGAATAATTTACCAAACTTTGGCTCACAAGCAGAGTGACACAAGAGGCACACTTGGTAGAGCCGCTGCCTCACAGCGCTAGAGAACCGGGTTCGATCCCGACCTCGGGTGCTGCCTGTGCGTGGAGTTTGCACATTCTCGCCTGTGGGATCTCATGGGTTTCCTCCCACATCCAACAAACGTGAGGGTTTGTAGGTTAATTAGCCCTCTGTAAATTGCTCTCTAGTGTGTAGGGAGTAGATAACATAGAACTAGTGTGAATGGGTGATCGATAGTTGGAGTAGACACAGTGGGCCAAAGGGCCTGTTTTCAGGCTATATCTTTCAGTCAATCAAAAAACTTCATGAAGACGAAGTATCTCCAGCTCTGACGTATTCACTGGTCCTTTTAACCAATAATAGTTAGTCCATCAACAGCCTAGCAGCTCTGAAAATATATCTGATTACTTCCCTCTGTTCATCTCTCCCTTCAAAAGATCTTCCTTTCATGTACCGTAGGTTGTCATCATTATAAGCCCCTGTCGCTTTGCATCTCACAAACTTTTCATAGTGTGTTGGGACCACTTTATATTGGAGGAAATTGTTTAGTTTAGAGATAAAGCATGGAAACAGGCCCTTAGGATTCACACCGACCATCGATCACCCATTCACACTAGTGTTATGTTATCCCATTTGCTCATCCACTCCCTACACATTTTACAGAAGCCAATTAACCTACAAAACCCGCACTTCTTTCGGATGTGGGAGGAAACTGGAGCACCCGAAGGAAACCCACATGGTCACAGGGAGAAGGTGCAAACTTCACACAGACAACACCCGTGGTCAGGATTGAAACCAGGTCTCTGGTGCTGTGAGTCAGTAGCTCCACCCGCTGCGCCACTGTGCCGTCCCTAGTTTGAGTTATTGACTCAAAGGTAAGAAGGCAACACTGGAGAACAAAAATAAAACAGAAAATGTAAATAAATACTAAACAGATCTTCTCATGGACTGCGGGTGGGATCTGTTCCGCTGCACAGATGTTGTAGAATATTCCCAGCACATTCTGTTTTATTTTAGGCTGTGTCGCTGCACTTTATCATGGGAACTTCGAGCTGTGCTGTACATCGCAGGAGGCCTCGCGGTCAGTTTAACTTGGAAACAAGGAACTGCAGATGCTGGGTTATTAAAAGGAAAGACACCAAGTGCTGGAGTAACTGAGCGGGTCAGGCAGCATCTCTGGAGAACGTGGATAGGTGACATTTCGGGTCGGGACCATTCTTCAGACTGATTGTGGTGGAGGTGAGGGAGAGGACTGTTAAAGAAGAGGGGCAGGACAAAGCCTGGCAAATGATGGGTGGATACATAGATACACGGACAATAGATGCAGGAGTAGACCATTCGACCCTTCAATCCAGCACCGCCATTCAATGTGATCATGGCTGATCATCCACAATCCTGCCTTCTCCCCATACCCTTTGATTCCGCTAGCCCTAAGAGCTCTATCTAAATGTTGAATGCATCTAGTGAATCGGCCTCCACTGCCTTCAGAGGCAGAGAATTCCACAAATTCACAACTCTCTGTGTGAAAACGTTCTGTCTAATTCAGTTCTAAATAACCCCCCCCCCCCACCAATCTACATTAAATAGTCCCCCTGAACTACACTCTCTACTCCCTGAAATACACTACGCCCCCTGAACAACACACATTGCCCCCTGAATTACATTCTATGCCCCCTGACACTCTATGCCTCATTCTTAAACTGTGGCCCCTGGTTCTGGATACGGGTGAGAGGGGGGTTATAATAGGCAGATGGATGGACATAGGCCAGAGACAAAAAGACAAGAGGTATCAAGGAAGGATGGAAGAGTTGCGAATTGTGAAGCCAGAGGAAGGAATGTATGCAGAAGGGGAGGGGGAAGGGGGAAAATGGGTATGTCGTGGGGTACAGTGAAGACGGGGGGGCAATGTGTGTAGTTCAGGGGGCAATGTGTGTAGTTCAGGGGGGCTATTTAATGTAGATTCGGGGGGGATGGATAGGATGGGTAGATGCAAGGATGGATAGATGCAAGCAACATGTAAACATATAAACGTCTAGCATCTCTTCCATGCACACAATGCATGAAGCCAATGAAATGAGACAACTGTCACACCAAAGATAGACACAAAATGCTGGAGTGACTCAGTGGGACAGGCAGCATCTCTGGAGAAACGGAATGAATGAATGAATAAGTTTATTGGCCAAGTATTCACATAAAAGGAATTTGCCTTGGTGCTCCGCCCACAAGTGACAACATGAAATACAGTGACAGTTAAGAATGATACATAAACCATTAAATATTAATAATAAAACATTATTGATTAAACATGTGAATTAAATAAAATACCAGAGCAAAGGGTGGCTACAGATTTTTGGTTATTGAGTAGAGCTACTACTCGTGGGAAAAAAAGCTGTTTTTATGTCTGGCTGTGGCAGCTTTGACAGTCCGGAGTCGTCTTCCAGAGGGAAGTGATTCAAAGAGTTTGTGGCCAGGGTGAGAGGGGTCAGAGATGATCTTACCCGCTCGCTTCCTGGCCCTTGCAGTGTACTGTTCGTCAATGGAGGGAAGGTTGCAGCCAATAACCTTTTCAGCTGATCGGATGATTCGCTGCAGCCTCCGGGTATCGTGCTTGGTGGCTGAGCCAATCCAGACCATGATGGAGAAGGTGAGAACAGACTCTACGATGTCCGTGTAGGATTGGACCATCATTGCCTGTGGCAGATTGTGCTTCCTCAGCTGCCGTAGGAAGTACATCCTCTGTTGTACCTTTTCGACTGTGGAGTCGATGGTAGCCCCCCACTTAAGGTCCTTGGAGATGATGTTTCCCAGGAACTTAAAAGACTCCACAGATGTAACTGTGGTGTTGTTGATGGTGAGTGGGGTGAGGGGAGCGTGAGCTCTCCTAAAGTCTACAATCAATTCCACTGTCTTAAGAGCATTGAGCTCCAGTTTGTTGCGATGACACCAGGACACCAGCTGTGACACTTCCTGTCTGTAGGCAGATTTCTCTCCATCCTGGATCAGTCCAATCAGGGTTGTGTCGTCCGCAAACTTGAGAAGCTTGACAGAGGAGTCAGTGGAGGTGCAGTCATTGGTGTAGAGAGAGTAGAGGAGAGGGGAGAGTACGCAGCCTTGCGATGCTCCTATGCTGAGGGTTTGCGGGTCCGAGATGTGCTTTCCCAGCCTCACATGCTGCTTCCTGTCTGTCAGGAAGCTGGTGATCTACTAACAGAGGGGTTCAGGCACAGTCAACTCAGAAAGTTTGGAGTGTAGTAGCTCTGGCACAATGGTGTTGAATGCAGAGCTAAAATCAACAAACAAAATCCTCGCATTAGTCCCGTGGCGGTCTAGGTGCTGGAGGATGAAGCGCAGGTCCAGGTTGACTGCGTCATCCACAGATCTATTGGCCCAATATGCAAACTGCAGAGGGTCTAGCAAGGGGTTCGTGATATTTTTCAACTTGGCCAGCACAAGCCTTTCAAGGGACTTCATGACTACAGAGATCAATGCGACAGGCCTGTAGTCATTAAGACCAGTAATCCTTGCCTTTTTGTGTACAGGGACAATAGTGGAGGCTTTGAAGCAGGCAGGGACAGTACAGGTTTGCAGGGACTTGTTGAAAATGTCTGTGTAGACCGGTGCCAGTTTTTCGGCACAGAGCTTGAGAGTAGAGGGGGAAACATTGTCCGGTCCTGGAAATTTCTGGCTTTTCTATCTTCTGAAAAGCCTCTCCACCTCCTCTATTTTTATTGTTGATGATGGAAAAGTGATGTTGTGCAGCACGGAGGGTGTGGGTAATTGGGTGTGAAGTGGTGATTGGAGAAGGGTGGGTGAGAAAGGGTCCAGTCTTTTCAAATGGGTGACGTTTCGGGTCAAGATCCTTCAGACTCAGTCTTCAGGTCTGAAGAAGGGTCTCGACCCGAAACGTCACCCATTCCTTCTCTCCAGAGATGCTGCCTGTTCCGCTGAGTTACTCCAGCTTTTGTGTCCATTTTCGGTTTAAACCAGCATCTGTAGTTCCTTCTTACACAACTATCACACCAAACTAATTGTCCATGTTGGCTTGCTGAATATTGCATAAGACATGGTCAGAACAAGGGGGAGGTTTTATATATACTGCCTCTTTTATGCACATTCGGGAAATAAATTAAACATGTGGCAAATATGTTATTGCTGCATTTGTGTCGGGGAAGGGGGAAAGTTGCAGTTGAATAATTTGCAATTTCCATTTCATTCTTTTCCACCCTGTGCGACGTGGGCTGATCGATACTGCATCGCCTGGCTATCTTTCACTACTTGACGTGCTCATGAGATTGATTTTAAGATGCTCAGATGATCTTCTAATGCGGCCATTGTTCTGAGTGCCAAATCCCTTCAACTGTACCTGCAGCTGAAGCTATGGGTGGATTAGTAGACCTTGAAGAGGCATTGACACTTTGTTTTTATGTAGACGGGTAATAGAGGTAAGGTAAGTGATTTGAGAGTAATATATCGTCTGTGGGGGGAAAAAGTACGACTTACTCGACACCGCTGCTAAAATGGCACTGTTAAATGCGCAAAGTTTAAAAAAACCAAATGAACTGCAAATAAACTGAAAAGATACAGATTATCTGGTGTTTTGTGCATGCGAGCTTGTTGTGTGCGTTAAGCAGGCAACTAGACGTAGGTATGTTACAATACTTACCTTCAGCGGCGCTGCAGTTCTACCACTGGCCGTGTGCGCAACTTTGGCGCCTTTGAGGGGGGGGGGGGGGTCGGGATTAAAATGGCATTTTCTCCTGCCTGTCCGAGATATATTTTCTCGGGCTGCTAGCTGATGCTGAAAAACTGTTCCGACTTGCGTTCTCGGAAGTTTTTTTTAAAAGTCGCGGGACAATTTAATCGCTGGAGTAAAATAAAAAAGCGACTTCTAACGCTGTCAACGCCGACAACGGGACGGATCTTACGTAGGGGACAAAACATAAGGCAAGTCATGTATTTTACATATAAACTTGCTTCTTAAGATGACTTTAATCAAAATTTCATTGGCGAAAATGTGATTATGGCCCCATACGAACCTGCCGATATGGGGTTCAAATTCACCGCAAACCGCAATGTTCCAATCGATCGTGTTCCACAAAAACCCACTCGCAAGATGATTAAAATGGCCATTAATTTACGGGAATTAAACATTAAATTCCTTCCATTTGGCCTATAAATTCATGACAATGAGATTTAAAAATCATGTTATATTGTGAATTCTTGTGTGAATGTTATTTGTACACTTAGGCTATTTAAAAATGTTAATCTTTTCTTAAGAAATGGATAGATGTTTAGATCTAGTAATTCAATTTTGTAATTAGCTACAATTAGGTAACTAACTAATTATATGCTTTCATTTCAGGTCATCCAAGTAAGATTGTTTCATATTTGTTTCAGAATGCTTCAATCTACAATAACTGAAAATGTATTTCAGTTCTCTTAATTTTTAAGAAAGTTATGGGCTTTTGACTGTCCTCGATCAGCGTTTGTGTTATGTCAATGGAAAAGCAATTGCTAATTGCTACAAGATGGTAATTTCCGAGTATGAAAATGGCCATAACTTTTTTAATACTGAAGATATGAAAGTGAATTAGGTGTCAAATTAAACTTCTTTTTATGCTTTATCTGATGGGATAAATTGCAGACTTGATTTTTAAAATCTCAAAATTTTGTAACATTGCTACCAGACGGGATGACTGTGTTTAAACAATAAATAGCAATAAATCAAATGTGCTTCTTGTTGTTAAGGGGATGGATGGAGTGGCAGGAGATAAAATTGTTAGTTGTCATGCACACTTGTCATCGGGCCGCCAGGAAATTTGCATCCCCCCCACCCATGTTTTAAAAAGCGATTTCCGCCCATATATTTCCAGGGAGATGATTGATATATTTCGGTGGGCACAGAGTGTAGTTCAGGGGGCTGTATATTGTAGATTCAGGGGGGTATTTCATGTAGTTCAGGGGCCTTGAGTGTAGTTCAGGGGTCTGGGGGCGTGTTGTGTTGTGCAGGGTAGTGTGGGCCGGCGGGCCAGCGGGCGGGCGGAGCTGGGCAGGAGGCTGTAGTGAGCGGAGTGAACACCCCCACTGGGCTAGCTGGCAGGCTGGCTGCGAGCTCCAGGCGACGGGATGCAGCCTGTCCGGACCCTTCACCGGAGCGGCCGGGGAGCGGCGTTGGTGACCTGGGTGCTGCTGTGTTCCTCCTGTACTCACACCCTGTCCTCCTTCACCTCGGTCGTGGATGTGCGGCGGAGCGCCCCGAACCTGGACCAAGGCGACCTGTCCGAACTGCTGGGTGAGCGCTGCTGAAATCTCGCCCCGTCTTCAGGCACTTGGGAGCGGGGACGGGACGGCAGCCTGGCCGGGCAATGCAGAGGGAAAGGGCAGCCAGCTTTACAATGGGGACGGAGGTTCCGATAGCGAGAGCGGTGCTTAAAGACATGACCATCTATTACTAAATACAATCCGCTTGGACAGCTTGTAACCTTATGGTATCAACATTGAATCCTTGAATTTCCACCAGTGGGAGAGTCTAGAACCAGAGGGCACAGCCTCAGGATAAAAGGGTAGCTTTAGAAAGGGGAGGAGGAGGAATTTATTTCGCCAGAGTGTGGTGAATCTGTGGAATTCATTGCCACAGTCGGCTGTGGAGGGCAAGTCAATGGGTATTTTTAAGGCAGAAATTGACAGGTTTCTTGATTGGCAAGGATGTCAAAGGATATGGGGAGAATGAGGTGGAGAGGGAAAGACAGATCAGCCATGATCGAATGGCAGTGTAGACTCGATAGGCTGAACCTAAGTCTACGATTTTCAAGGATGTTGCCAGGACTGGAGGGCCTGAGTTGTGGGTTGAGGTTAAGCAGGCTAGGACTTTACTCTTTGGAGCACACGAGGATGAGGGGTGATCTTATAAAGGTGTATAAAATCATGAGGGGAATAGATTGGGACGGTAAATGCACAGTCTTTTACCCAGAGTAGGGGAATCAAAAACTAGAGGACATAGGTTTAAAGTGATTGGAGAAAGATTTAATAGGAACCTGAGGGTCAACTTTTTTTTAACACAAATGATGGTAGGTTTCAGGAATAAACTAGTAGAGGCGGTTGTTGATGTAGGTACTGTCACAACGTTAAAAAAAACATTTGGACAAGTACATGGATAGGAAAAGCTTAGAGGGACACAGGCCAAGCACAGGCAGGTAGGATTAGTGTAGTTGGGGCATGTTGGGCGGTGAGCAAGTTTGGCCGAAATGCCTGTTTCGGCTCTGACTCATTGACTCCATAATTTCAAGACTCAAATTGAGAGTGTTTACTGTCATTTGTACCGAAAATTAACAATGGAACGAACCTACAAGGAACCTCCTTCCCGTTTCCCCCATCTCTTCTCTGTGCCCCATCTGAATTTGTACCTATTTTCCCCTTCCCGCCCCCATTCCCTACCGCCTATATTCCTTACACAGTTCACAGTTTGTTCATCCTTTATCCCTAACTCAAAGATGAAAGAGACAAAGTGCTGGAGAAACCCAGCGGGTCAAACAGCATCTCTGGAAAACGTGGATAGGTGACTCCAGAGATGCTGCCTGACTTGCTGAGTTACTCCAATGCTTTGATTCTTTTTTTGTAAGCCAGCATCTTGTACCTTGTACAGCAGGACAGGCAGCATCTCTGGAGAGAAGTAACGGGTGACGTTTTGGGTCGAGACCCTTCTTCAGCCTGAAACGTCACTCATTCCTTCTCTCCAGAGATGCTGCCTGTCCCACTGAGTTACTGTAGCATTTTGTAGTGGAGTATTTTGTACCTTCTGTCCTTTTATCTAAACATTTGTCTGTGGGTGTGATATATGAAGTTGTATTTTTAACAGTTTTTTTAAACATGCTCTAATATAATTGTGCAAAGTTTTAGACTTTAGACTTGGATGCGGAAACAGGCCCTTCGGCCCACCGAGTCCATGCCGACTAGCGATCACCACATTAGCACTATCCCACAAACTAGAGACAATTTACAATTTTACTGAAGCCAATCAACCTACAAACCTGCATGTGTTTGGAGTGTGGGAGGAAATTGGAGAAAACACACGTGGTCACAGGGAGAATAAACTAACTGTACAGTCAGCACCTGTAGTCTAGATCGAAACCAAGTCTCCGGCGCTGTAAGACAGCAACTCTGCCGCTGCGCCACTACAGTGCCCCCAATGGGGTTTGAACCCCAGAGCAATACATTTGTTTATTCTTAATTGAATGTATAACATATGCACTTTAGTCTGATATGACACATATGCACTTTAGTCTGTTGAATTGTTTTGACTGTTTCACTGTTTTATTACAATCCATGTTCTCGGGATATCAATATCTAAATCCAAATTTTATTAGTTATTTATGTTATGACATCGGTTGGAAGCTGCATACCAAATCTCGTTACGCTTATGTGCAATGACAATAAAAGATATTATTATTATTATTATTATTATTATTATTATTATTATTATTATTATAAATGGGCTTGTATTTATGTATTGTTTAGTTTCGTTTCGTTGAGATATACAGCATGGAAACAGGCCTTTCAGCCCACCGAGTTCACGCCGACCACCGATCACCCGTTCACTAGTTCTATGTTATCTCACTTTCTCATCCACTCTCGACACACTCGGGGCAATTTACAGAGGCCAATTAAACTACAAACTCACACATCTTTGGGATGTGGGAGAAAACCGGAGCATGTGGAGGAAATCCACATGGTCACAGGAAGAACATGCAAACTCCATACAGATAGGGCCTGAGGTCAGGATTGCACCGGAGTCTCTGACACTGTGTGTTGCTGCTTTTAAAACTGGCAGTATCATTCAAAAGTAATCTGCCGGTAATCTCAAAACAAAGCTCCCCTTCGCCAGTCATTGAATATCAGACTATCCTTGATCGGACTTTACTGGACTTTATCGTGCACGATACGTTATTCACATTATCCCCTTTATCCTGTATCTGTACACTGTGGATGGCTCGATTGTAATCATGTATTGTCTTTCCGCTGACAGGATAGCACGCAACAAAAGCTTTTCACTGTATCTTTGGAACACATGACAATAAACTAAACTCAACTTAACCCAATAAACTAGAAGTTGGAACATTATGTTACAATTATACAAGACGTTGGTGAGGCTGTACTTGGAGTGTTGTGTTCAGTTTTGGTCACTCTGCCATAGGAAGGATGTGTGGAGAATGAGTGCAGAGAATATTTACAAGGTTGTTGCCAGGACTCAAGGGGCGGAGCTATAGGGAGAGGTTCATCAGGCCAGGACTTTATTCCTTGGAGCACAGGAGAATGAAAGGTGATCATATAGAGGTGTATAAGATCATGAAGATAGTGAAAGGGTGAATGCACAGTATTTTTCCCAGAGTAGGGGATTCAAGAGCCAGCGGGCATAGATTTGAGGTGAGAGAGGAAATATTTAATAAGAACCTGAGGGGCAAACTTTTTATACAGAGGGTGGCGTATATGTGAAATGAGGTAGTTGAGGAAGGTACAATAACAAGATTTAAAAGACATTTGTTATATAGATAGGAAAGGTTTAGAAGAATATGGAGCCACATGCAAGAATTAGCTTGTAAGAGTTTCTATAAGCTCAGCCTTCTGCACTGCAAGGAATAAAGTCCTAGCCTGACCAACCTCTCCCTATAGCTCAGACTCTTGAGTCCAGGCAACATCCTCGTAAATCTTCTCTGCACCCCTTTCAGGTTATGTTGCATGATTCTGGTATTGAGTTACCAAGGAGTTATGTCAGGAATTCTTTGTGGATTTCCCACATTTTAAAAAAGTTTTTCGGATTTTAAAGAATTTTAAAAAAAAGATCTTATAGAGGTGCATAAAATCATGAGAGGAATAGGGTCAAGAATGTTTAACTGTAATATGTCCTGAAAACTGACCAGCAGCGTAACAGGTCTGTAAACTATAAATGCAGTGGTTTATTAGTGGTGAATGAAAGTTCGAAGTGAATGTGCAGGGAATGGAGGGATATGGATCATGTTATGGATGGATCATGCCATTAGATTAATGGCATCATGTTCGGCACAGACATTGTGTTCCTGTGTTGTACTGTTTATTGTATGTTCTATGGAAGTGTGAGTGAATTTGGACATTTATCTCATGGGAGAGTAGAATTAAAAATATTATTTTTGTTTAATTTGTGAAGTGAACTTGAACTAATCAAGTGTTAGTATGTTGCCAAACATGAAGGTAATTTGTTCCTGAATAAATGAAGACAGATGATACCCAAGGTGGCACGATGGTGCAGCGGTCGAGTTGCTGCCTTACAGAGACCCTGGTTTGATCCTGACCTCGGGTGCTGTCCATGTGGTGTTTGCACGTTCTCCCTGTGACCGCGTGGGTTTCCTCCGGGTGATCCGGTTTCCTCCCCCATCGCAAAGATGTGCAGGTTTGTCGGTTAATTGGCTTCTGCAAAATCATCCCTGTGTGGGTTGGATAGAACTGATGTGAACGGGTTATAGGTGGCCGGCACGGAGTTGGTGGGCTGAAGGGCTTGTTCCTGTGTTGTGTCTCTAAAACTACAAAAACCAAAACTAGTGCACATTGCAGCCACATTTCTCTGACAGCAGGTACTGCAGATTAACTGTGCACATGGTCATAAAGTATACTTTGGAAAACTCTCCCCATCCTTCCACTTCTCGATGATTCTTTGTAAATATATATTCCCATGTTCAAACAGCATCCACACGCCAAAAATCTGTTTTCCATTTGAAGAGATCTTGGAACAGTCGTAGCAAATTCTAGAAGTTGAACTGATTAGTGGTTAGGCAATAGAGTATATTTTTCCATGGTTAACTTCACATTTTGCCAACCTTTACAATGTTAAGTTTGGTTCAGGTCCATTAAGTTTGAGAAGCACAGAACCTACTTCTTTTCATTGCTTCGTGGTCTTTTTTTATTCTTAACAAGGAGCTTTTATTCGATTAATCACTGAGTACTGAAAAGATCAAGACTGCTATTGGCAGTTTGTAAACATCAGTCATCAATGTACATTGTGTAGGGAGGAACTGCAGATGCTGGTTTACACCGAAGATAGACACAAAATGCTGGAGTAACTCAACGGGACAGGCAGCATCTCTGGAGAAAAAGTACAGGTGACGTTTTGGGTCTAGACCCTTCGTATCTACAATACACTCAACCCACACCTCCCCCCCCCCCCACCGTTCACAGAAGGACAACCCAGTTCTTGAATGTGACTGATGCATCAATTTCTGTTAATAATTCCTGTTACTTATTTTTATTTTTATTTGTAAATTAGAATAAGGTATTAATAATTGCCGGTACACAAAAATGCTGGAGAAACTCAGCGGGTGCAGCAGCATCTATGGAGCGAAGGAAATAGGCAACGTTTCGGGCCAAAACCCTTCTTCAGACTGATGGGGGGTGGCGGGGAGAAGAAAGGAAAAAAGGAGGAGGAGCCCGAGGGCTGAGGGATGGGAGGAGAAAGCCCGAGGGCTGAGGAAGGGGAGGAGACAGCAAGGGCTAACAAAACTGGGAGAATTCAATGCCCGCAGGATGCAGACTCCCCAAGCGGAATATGAGGTGCTGTTCCTCCAATTTCCGGTGTTGCTCACTCTGGCCATGGAGGAGACCCAGGACAGAGAGGTCGGATGGGGAATGGGAGGGGGAGTTGAAGTGCTGAGCCACCGGGAGGTCAGGTTGGTTAATGCGGACCGAGCGGAGGTGTTCGGCGAAACGATCGCCCAGCCTCCGCTTAGTCTCACTGATGTAGATCAGCTGACATCTAGAGCAGCGGATGCAATAGATGAGGTTGGAGGAGATGCAGGTGAACCTCTGTCGCACCTGGAACGACTGCTTGGGTCCTTGAATGGAGTCGAGGGGGGAGGTAAAGGGACAGGTGTTGCATCTCTTGCGGTTGCAACGGTAAGTGCCGGGGGAGGGGGTGGTACGGGAGGGAAGGGAAGAATTGACAAGGGAGTACGGAGGGAGCGGTCTTTGCGGAAGGCAGACATGGGGGGAGATGGGAAGATGTGGCGAGGGGTGGGGTCACGTTGGAGGTGACGGAGGATTACTTGTATGTGACGGCTGGTGGGGTGAAAGGTGAGGACTAGGGGGACTCTGCATTTGTTGCAAGTGCGGGGATGGGGAGAGAGAGCAGTGTTGCGGGGTATGGAAGAGACCCTGGTGCGAGCCTCAGCTATGGTGGAGGAGGGGAACACCCGTTCCCTGAAGAATGAGGACATTTCAGATGCCCTGGTGTGGAACGCCTCATCCTGCGAGCAGATGCGGCGTAGACGGAGGAATTGGGAATAGGGGATGGAGTCCTTACAGGAAGCAGGGTGGGAAGAAGTGTAGTCCAGATAGCCATGGGAGTCAGTAGATTTATAGTGGATGTCGGTCAGAAGTCTATCACCTGCGATGGAGATAGTGAGGTCAAGGAATGGTAGGGAAGTGTCGGAAATGGTCCAGGTGTATTTGAGTGCCGGATGGAAGTTGGTGGTGAAGCGGATGAAGTCAGTCAGTTGTGTGTGGGTGCAGGAGGTGGCACCAAAGCAGTCGTCGATGTAACGGAGGTAGAGGTCGGGGATGGGGCCCTGGTACGTATTGAACAAGGATTGTTCGACGTACCCGACAAAGAGGCAGGCGTAGCTGGGGCCCATGCGTGTGCCCATAGCTATGCCTTGTGTTTGGAGGAAATGGGAGGAGTCAAGCGTGAAGTTATTGAGGGTAAGGACCAGCTCCACTAGGTGGAGGAGAGTGTCAGTGGCCAGGTATAGGTTGCTTCTCTGGTCGAGGAAGAACCGGAGTGCTTTGAGACCATCCTGGTGGGAGATGGAGGTGTAGAGTGACTGGACATCCATGGTGAAGATGAGGGGGTGAGAGCCTAGAGAAAGGAATGCGCGGAGACCGCGGAGAGTGTCTGAGGTGTCTTGAACATAGGGAGGGATTTAACCAAGGGGGATAGGATGGAGTCAAGGTATGTGGAATGAGTTCGGTGGGGCATGAACAGGCAGAGACAATGGGTCTACTTCCGGTGGCGCTGGTGCCAGCAGCCTCCACCTTCAGCCCGGTATCTTTTTGTTTTTTTGTTTTTTTAGTTATGTTAAAGTGTGTTTTTAATGTTTTTTTAAATGTCTTTATGTGGGGGAAGAGGGCACGGTAAGGGGGATACCGTCCTTCGGTCGCTTCCTGGAGAGGACGCGACTATTATTCGAGTCGCGTCCTCACCCCCCCAGCGGCCTACCTACTGGATTGGCGCGGCCTTTCCTGCCGGGATCGACCAGAGCTCCAGCAGCGGCGGGACAGCGCTGTAACATCGCGGGGCTGGCGATGCCTTACCGGGGATCGCCGTCTGGAGCCCGGAGTGCTGGACCTGCTGCACCGACATCATGGAGCTGCGGTTTGCGGAGCTCCCAACGCGGGCGGCGCTGATCAACAACGTGGGGTCCTGCGACTCCGCCCGGCTCGGCCTGCGGGCTCGGGAGCTGCGGACTCCGGCTGCGGGAGGCGGCTGATCAGGAGGTCCAGGCCGCTGAGGAGGAGGATGTTCACCGTCGGGGATCGGCGTCGGCGTTCCACCAGCCCGGCGTGAGGGCCTGAACATCGGGCCGCCCGGTGCGGCGACTGCGGGTGCTCGGAAGGCCCAGACCACGGATGAACATCTGGGAAGATCGGAGGGGAGGCTGGCTGGACTATGGTGCCTTCCTCACCTTGGTGCCACTGTGTTATGTTGTGTCGTGGACTTTCTGTGTTTGTGCTTTTCTTTTTTTTAATTCAATTTTATTTTTAATATGTTTTATTGTTTATTATTTATTTATTTTTATGATACTGCCTGTAAGGAAAATTCATTTCGTTGTCTCTAATTGAGACAATGACAATAAATTTGAATACAATACAATACAATACCGGGACAGTCAGGTTTGTGGATTTTAGGGAGAAGGTAAAATCGGGCCGTGCGTGGCTGGGGAACGATGAGGTTGGAGGCTCGGTCGGGCAGGGCGTGGGAGTTGATGAAGTCGGTGATGGTGCTAGAGATGGTGGCCTGGTGCTCGTCAGTGGGGACATGGTCCAGGGGTAAGTAGGAGGAGGTGTCCTTTGTATTACTACAAGTATATTAACATCCTGCAGTATATTTTTACTTTAACCACCTGACTCAAGTTTATGGAGCAGTCCCTTTATAATCTTAACATTTTGTCAATGATTTGTAACATACGCTCTAAATATTTAGCTTAAAAATAGCTTTTGTTTTACTCTTGGCTACTCCCCAGTAAAATCTCGGGGTTCAACTTGTGGGATATCTTTTAAGCTTCTGTCCCCCAGTTAGGAAAGATTACAGAAACAAGAAAAGGTGTTTTTTTTAAGCAAGTTCCTTGTTTCTACAGAAAAAAAGTCTTGAATAATGTTTGCCTGTTTTTATCACAACCCTTCATTCAGTGTGGTGTGATAGGTGGAATTGAATGAAGGGACAGTGGTGCAGCGGTGGAGTTGCTGCCTCACAACGCCAGAGACGCAGATTCGCACCCCACTACGGGTGAGGTCTCTATGGAGTTTGTACGTTCTCCCTGTGACCGCGTGGGTTTCCTCCGGTTTCCTCCCACACTCCAAAGACTCCAAGAAGTAGGTTAATTAGCTTCGGTAACATTGTAAAATTGTACCTAGTGTGTAGGATAGTGCTCGTGTACAGGGGTCGCTGGTCGGTGCAGACTCGGTGGGCTGAAGGTCCTGTGTCCGCACTGTATATCTAAAGTTTAAAGACGAGCTTACATGGGGCATATTAGTCGGCATGGACGAGTTGGGCTGAAGGGCCTGCTTCCTTGCTGTATGACTCAATGACTCTATGGTTGTGACTTTAAGGTTTTTATCTTCTTATGTTTCTCTCACTCTTGAAAGTAAGTCTTTATTATTTTACAGTCGTAATCTTCCAATAATTAATTTTTACAACATTCATTCTCAATTGTTAACTTACTTTTTCTCCTTCCCTAGGTAAAAACATCTTTATTCTGCAGAGTGAGCACCTCGACACGTGTATAAATGTGGAAGGCCAGGATCTTCGACTCGATGACTGCAGCCAGCCCTCAAGAAGCATGCTGTGGAAATGGGTCTCTAAGCATAGACTTTTCCACTTAGTCAGCAGCTCATGTCTTGGACTCGAAATCAATGATCAACAGCGGCCTTTAAAGTTGTTTAGCTGTGATTCAGCAACGGGGATACTGCAGTGGCATTGCACTGGTAAGGTGCTAGCCGGTGCCTCCAAGTACAAGTTAGCCGTTGGACAAGGTCATCGTGTTGTGGCAGAGAGGACCATCTACGACAGATGGAGAAGGTACATGACGCAAGATGAAGGTCCATGTAAGCATCTTTATGAAGGTACTGAAACAATATAATTTGCAAAAGTACAAAATAAATTGGAGAAACCAGGAACTGCAGAACTTTAGAATTTCCTTGATAACGTTCTCCATCTCTAAGAGGTTCCTTTTAAAGATGTTTCTGTCTTGTACATGCATCTGTGCTTTGGGGTCAAATATAGTTTGATAAAATTTCCATGGAAAATCATGAGCACAATTAAATGCATTAAAGCGATTTAGACATGCAGCTTGTGATAGTTTGTCTGTAGGTCACCTCTATGTGTACAGCATTGTTACAGGTCAGCTGGTATCACATGGTGTGACTCTTGGTATTCTGTTTTATCTACAAACTGCAGGGTCGTTGAGGGTGAGTGCCTTTGGGATATTTTGCTGGTATCGGTATTGGTCCATTATTGCGACACAGCAAAAAAATTATATTGTGTGCTATTCATAGAACCGAGAAACATAGAACATAGTGTAGATGGAATCAATGGATGGGTGGGTAGATTGTGTGATGGACCGAGCAGCCTCCACAACTCACTGCAACCATTCCTAAAAACTTGACAGATGCATTCATTCTCCTGGGTATGGTAAGCAGGGAATAACCAAGTGATTGGTTATTCAGGGGAGGGACATGAAAAAATGTCTTCATTCAGCAGCTAGTGAATCTTTGGGATTCTCTCCACCAGAGGGCTGCGGTAAGTTCCTTCACTGTCTTTTTTCAATAGGTTTTAACCGGAAGTGAAACATAACAGATTAGTGCAGAGAAGCGATGTTGAGCTAAAAAATATTACCTATTAACTTATTTGGTAGTAAAGAGAAGCAGAGGGGTGATCTTATAGAGGTGTATAAAATAATGCGAGGAATATCAGCAAGAGTCAATAGTGTTTCATAGTAATATGTCCTGAAAACTGATCAATTAAATTCTTACTTGCAGCAGTGTAACAGGTCTGTAAACACTCGTAACACAATAAACAAACTAGGCGGCACAGTGGGCAGCGGTAAAGGTACTGTCACAGACCTGGGTTCGACCTCACATTTGGTGCTGTCTGTACGGAATTTGTTCGGTCCCCCTGTGACCACATGGGGTTTTTCCAGGTGCTCTGGTTTCCTCCCACACTCCAAAGATGTACAGGTTTGCAGGTTAATTGGTTTCGGTAAAATTGTAAAGTGTAAATTGCCCCTAGTGTGTAGGAGGGGTGTACGGGGTGATCGCTGGCCGGCATGGACTCAGTGGGCTGAAGGGCCTGTTTCCTCGATGTATGTCCAAAATACAGTCTAAAAGAAAGTTCAGACATTTAAACCAAGAACAATACAGTGCTAAACTAAAGCAAAAAGATAGAGTAAAGGCAGAGTCTTTTACTTAGAGTAAGGGAATCAAGAGGTGAGAGGGGAAAGATTTAATAGGAACCTGAGGGACAACTTTTTCACACAGTGGGTGATGGGTGTATAGAACGAGCCACCAGAGGAGGTAATTGAGGCAGGTACTACAGCATTTAAAAGACATTTGAACAGGTACATGGATAGGAAAGGTTCAGAGGGATATGAACCAGACACGGCCAAATGGATGGGACATCTTGGTCAACATGGACAAGTTGGGCCAAAGGGTCTGTATCTATGTTCACTGACTCTCGAAGGTATGAGGATCCGAATGACGTACTTTTACATCAGCTTCTTACGTTTGGCACCAAGGCACCCACAAACACTATTTTGATGTAGAAAAAAAGGAACTGCAGATGCTGGTTTACAAAAAAAGACACAAAGTACTGGAGTAACTCAGTGGTAGACAAAAATGCTGGAGAACTCAGCGGTTGAGACAGCATCTATGGAGCGAAGGAATTAGGCGACGTTTTGGGTCAAGACCCTTCTTCAGACGTCACTCAGTGGGTTAGGCAGCATTTAGTTCAGACGTAACTCAGTGGGTTAGGCAGCATTTAGTTCAGACGTAACTCAGTGGGTTAGGCAGCATCTCTGGTGAACATGGATAGGTGGCATTTGGGATCAGGACCCATCTCCAGACTATTTCAAACACTTTAGACTATTCACTATTTTTATCACATTCCCTGATGGATTGTTGAGTATTGAGCAGGGGTGTGAACTGCAGTGCAGATATACTTTATAGAGTATTAACCCTACAAGTTGTTTGCTTGCATTAGCAACATATTAGAGCACACACAATTAACAAGGAATCATAGATTTTTAGTGAAACCTGTGGCTGCAGAGCCCCCTAGTGCCCACACACTAGCAAGTGTCGTGATTGAAATGTTAGGTTCATGGTAGTCTCAATGTCATAAGTCATAGAGGAGAATTATGCCATTTGGACCAAATCATGGCTAATCTATCTTACCCTCACAACCCCATTCTTCTGCCTTCTTTCCGTTACCTTTGACACCCTTACTAATCAAGAACCTGTCAAACCCTGCTTTAAAATACCCAATGCATAGATGCATAGACAATAGGTGCAGGATTAGACCATTCGGCCCAAGCCAGCACTGCCATTCAATGTGATCATGGCTGATCATCCACAATCAGTACCCCGTTCCTGCCTTCTCCCCATACCCGATTCCGCTAGCCCTAAGAGCTCTATCTAACTCTCTTTTGAATGCATCCAGTGAATCGGCAGAGGCAGAGAATTCCACAAATTCACAACTGTGTGAAAAATATTTTTCCTCATCTCAGTTTTAAATGGCCTACCCCTTATTCTTAAACGGTGAACTCCACCAACATCGAGAGCATGTTTTCTGCATCTAGTTTGTCCAATCGCTTAATAATTTATATGTTTCTATAAGATACCCTCTCATCCTTCTAAATTCCAGTGAATGACTTGACCTTCAATGCCGATTGTGGCAATGAATTCCACAGAATCACCACCCTCTGACTAAAGAAATTCCTCCTCAGTGCCATTCTAAAGCTACTTCCTTTTATTCCGAGGCTGTGCCCTCTGGTCCTAGACTCTCCTGGGTCCTTTTTTCAGACTTGTCCCAACCTGATACATCATCTCCACAGATACATTTCCTTCACGGATGCTGCCTGTCCCTCTCTTCCAGCATGCTGGACTACGCAGTTGCAGCATGGGACCCATACACAAATAATAACATTTCTTCCATCGAACGTGTCCAAAGACAGGCAGCTCGATTTGTTACTAACACCTATGTGAGAGAGAAGCGAGTGTCACCAAACTTCTGAATTCTCTGGGGTGGAACCCTCTCCAAGACAGACGTGAAGCTCACCGTTTGACCTGTTTTTACAAAATGTTAAATGGTCAGCTCGACATAGATTACAAGACCTACACCAAACCCAAACCAATTAGGAGCAGACGAGGGCATTCGATCCAATTTGTGATCCCAGCTACAAAGACAGATGTGTACAGCAATTCGTTCTTCCCCCGCACAATTAAAGCATGGAATAATCTCCACCCTACTATAGTTACCCAACCAGATGCAACTAAATTTAAAGTAGCTCTTTCTTCCCAATAACCCTTTCTGGCTTGTCCTCCCTCCACCACCTCCAGTTTAAATTCCATTTGGAATATTTTGGAGGACCAAGAAACCAACCAAGAACAGCACTTTATGACTTGCAAAAATAAATGAATTCAGTAAACTCAGTTAAAATTGACCATGTGGGGTTGTTGCCGCTTTATCTTGCACAAAATGCTATTCCCTTTTTCCCATATCTGTACACTGTCGACGGCTTGAGTGTAATTATATATAGTCTTGTCGCTGACTGGATAGCACATGACAAAAAGCTTTTCACTGTACCTTAGAATATATCAAACTAAACTATGGTTATAAAGGGGTCGGTAAAACGAGGGTTTATTGTATTGGTCAAAACTGCTAAATGTTCTTTTATTTTCCAGAAATCCACACTGTGCTGGGAACCTCCAGAGGAATGCCTTGTGCTCTGCCATTTAAATATAATAATAAATGGTACCATGAGTGTACAGATGAAGGTAGGGAAGATAAACTACTGTGGTGTGCGACCACCAGCAATTACGATGTTGATGAACAATGGGGATTTTGCCCAAACTTGGGTAAGAGTTAATGGGAACTTTTTTAAATCATCAACAGCTTCATTTAATTTAAAGTCAGATATCCAATGGTTTTGTTCTGCATTTTCCAGACACAGGATGCGATTTGCTCTGGGAGAAAGATCCTGTTTCACAGACTTGCTATCAGTTTGATCTCTTTGCTCTGCAGTCTTGGAATGTGGCACGTGCTTCATGTAAGGCACAAGGCGGAGACTTGTTGGCTATCAGGGATCATGAGCAGCAGGAGTACCTAAAAAGTAAGTTCTTAAACAGCACCCTCTGAGTTTTAACCTGAGGAAGTTATATACAACACTAAACCTTCGCTATAATGGACCATGGCGGGAGGGGGAGGGGTTGGTGTCCATTATTGACGATTGTCTGCTATAACCAAGTGGGGGGGGGGGGGAAAGTTGAACCCAAGACTGAGAGGAAAGACACGCTATGCTGGGGACGGAGGGTTAAACCAGCGGGGCTTCACAGGATGGGAAGCTCTGGCGCCTCCGGCCCCGCAAGCTGTGCACCTGGGGCGGGCCCGGTACTCACACCACCCTCATGCTGCTCGCTCCCCCCGCTCCCGCAACCAGAAGCTCCCGCCACGTGGCGCCAGCACATTGGAGTAGCTGGCAGAATTGGTGGGGCAGTGCAACGATGGCCTCAGTCCGCTATAACCCATATCCATTATATAGAGGTCCATTATTGAGAGGGTTTTACTTTACAATTTTACGTGTTTCACACCAGTAACTTGCCTTTGTTGTGATAAATGCCAGAGTAGTTTATAATTTTAGCATTAGAGATACCTTGTGGCAGCACAGTGGCACAGCGGTAGAGTTGCTGCCTTACAGTGCCAGAGACTAAGGTGCGATCCTGGCCTCAGGTGCTGTCTGCACGGAGTTTGTACATTCGTCCTGCGACTGCGTGGGTTTTATCCGTGTGCTCCGGTTTCCTCCCACATTCCAAAGCCATGTGGGCTTGTTGGTTAATTGGCCACTGTAAATTGTCCCTGGTGTGTCGGATAGAAAGAGTATACGGGGTGATTCCTGGTCGGCGTGGACTCGGTGGGCCAAAGGCCCTGTTTCCACGCTGTAAGTTTAAAGTCTTAAGCACGCCGATCATTGATCACCCGTTCACACAATTTCTCTCATCCACTCCCTACATACCATGGGGCAATTTACAGGAACCAATTAACCTACAAACCTGCATGTGGGCGGAAACTGGAGCACCCAGAGGAAACCAGTTTGGCCAGTCATTGTTATTTAATTGTTAATATTCCAGGCATAACTTTGATGTAGGTGCACAGACCAATAATAGACTTTTAGGTTAAGTGTACCATTAGAAATTCATTTGGTAATGTAACTATTTTATATCTAGCTAATGCTTTATCCTTGTTTACAAGTATGCTGAGATGTGTTTAGTTTATTGTCGTGTGAACCGAGATATAGGTAAAAAATGTTTTGGTGCATGCTAACCAGTCAGCGGAAAGACAGTACGTGGTTACAGTCAAGCCATCCACAGTGTGCAGATAAAGGATATAGGGAATAAGGTTTAATGCATGATAATGTCCTGAAAGGTCCAGTTGAAGATAGTCCAATGTCTCCAAAGAGGTAGGTGGGAGATCAGGACTGCTCTCTAGTTGTTGATAGAATGGATCAGTTGCTGGATAACAACTGGGAAGAAACTGTCCCTGGATAATGTTTTCTCTTTCATATGTAATTTTTTTTCCCCACCTCATTCTTTGATTAAAAGTTATTCTCAACATGGAGAGTCTTTGCAGTACAGTAAACATTATCTACATGGATTTTAGCCAGACCTTTGACAAGATACGCAGGCACATGGAATCCAAGGTGAGCTGGTTTATTCAACGCAAAGGGACTCTGAAGAAAGGTCACGACTCGAAACATCACCTATTCCTTTTCTCCAGAGATGCTGCCTGACCCGCTGAGTTACTCCAGCATTCTGTGTCTATCATCAATTCAATGCAAAGTTAGCTGAAAGTTAGGAGACAGAGGGTGGCAGTAGAGGTTTCTTTGCAGACTGGAGGCCTGTAACAAATGGGATTGGTGCTGTGTCCACTGCTGTTTGTTATTTACAATATATTAACAATTTGAATGAGAATGTAGGTAGGATTGTTATTAAGTTTGCCGATGACACTAAAATTGTCGGTGTAGGGGACAGTGAAGAAGATTTTCTAAGATTATAAAGGAATCTTGATCAATTGGGCTAGTGGGCCAAGAAATGGCAGATGGAATTTAATTTGAACACACGAAAGGTGTCCTTTTTGGTAAGACAAACCAGGACAGGATTGTGACTGTATATGTTAGGGCCTTGGGGAGTGTTGTAGAATGGAGACCTTGGGGTGCAGGTACATAGTTCCATGAAAGTGGCAACTCAGGTAGACAGGGTGGTGAAAATATGTTTTCGACATGCTTACCTTTATTGGTCAGGGTATTGAGTATAAGAGTTGGGAGGTGGGCCAATACTAAACTATGGATAGTTTGAGAGATAGTCTGAGAGACATCCATACTCTGGAATAATAAATAGTCCTAAACAATAGTTTATATTGAAAAGGATAAATCCCATGAAACGTTTTTGATCTGGTTGCACAGTCACACTCAGTCATCCAGGATGGAAACTGACCCTTCGGCCCAACCTGCCCATGCTGACCAACATGCCCCATCTATAGTGGTCCCACCTGATTGCATTTGACCCATATCCCTCTTAACCTTTCCTATTCATGTTTCCGGAATCATGCGATCCAGGGTGAACTCGACTCAATCCACTTGATAGAAATATATTTTATTTTTCAATGGGATACGGTTTGTAGAATTGGTTATTAGCTGAAAGTTTTAGTATCAAGAAGACCCAAATAAACACAAGATTTAAAGTGGTTGCAATTAAAAACAAAACTTTTAAAAAAAAGATGCAGAAACATCAAGAGACATAGCAATGTGTTTGAATGCACCAAAAGGTAAAGGAGAGATAAATTGAACCTGATCACTCAGTAGGTAAGAATAATAATTCACTTTTAAAACACCTTATACTTTAATTTCCTCTGAAGTAATTTACTATAATGTTTAGGTTTATTATTGTCAGGTGTACAGAGGTACAGTGAAAAGCTTTGTTTTGTGTGCTATCCAATTAAATCAGATAATACTATGCATACGTATAAACTTAAGTACAATAGGTAGAGCAAAGGGAGTGCATACAGAGTGCAGAATATAGTTCTCAGCATTGTAGCGCATCAGTTCCAGAGACAAAGTCCAATGTCTGCAATGGGGTAGAGCTGAAACGGACAGTACCCTAGCTTATGGAAGGACCATTCAGAAGTCTGATAACAGAGGGGAAGAAGCTGTTCCCAAGGTAGTGCGCAGTTTCAAGTTTCTGTACCTTCTGCGCGACGGGAACAGGAGCAAAAGAAAGAATGATGGGATGGGACAAGTCTTTGATTATGTCAGCTGTTTTCCCGAGGCAGCGTGATGGAGTCAATGGTGGGGAGTCTAGTCTGTGTGATGGACTGGGCGACATCCACAACTCTCTGCGATTTCTTGCGGTCTTGGGCAGAGCTGTTCGGGACCAAGCAGTGATGCAGCCCGACATTATGCTTTCTACGTCGCATCTGTAGAAGTTTGTTAGGGGCGCTGGAGATGAGCCTAATTTCTCTGTACCTCGACACACGTGACAACAAACTAAACTAAACTAAAGTAGTTTGACACATTTTTGCTAAATGGTGGCCGACTAGGAAAAGGGGAGATGCAGCGAGACCTGGGTGTCATGGTACACCAGTCATTGAAAGTGGGCATGCAGGTGCAGCAGGCAGTGAAGAAAGCGAATGGTATGTTAGCTTTCATAGCAAAAGGATTTGAGTATAGGAGCAGGGAGGTTCTACTGCAGTTGTACAGGGTCTTGGTGAGACCACACCTGGAGTATTGCGTACAGTTTTGGTCTCCAAATCTGAGGAAAGACATTCTTGCCATAGAGGGAGTGCAGAGAAGGTTCACCAGACTGATTCCTGGGATGTCAGGACTGTCTTATGAAGAAAGACTGGATAGACTTGGTTTATACTCTCTAGAATTTAGGAGATTGAGAGGAGATCTTATAGAAACTTACAAAATTCTTAAGGGGTTGGACAGGCTAGATGCAGGAAGACTGAGGAAGTAAAGGTACTGGTGTGCTGTTATTTTGGTCCATTTTGGTTTATTGGTCTGCTTCAGACTAGTAATGGAAATGACATGACAGAAAAGCTCTATTAAACATCTCCTTCATTGGAGACCCTGGGACTATATTTAATCGGACTTTACTGGACTTTATCTTGCGCTAAACATTATTTCCGTTATCCTGTATCTGTACACTGTGTTTGGCTTGATTGTAATAATGTATAGTCTTTCCGCTGACTGGAAAGCTTGCAACCAAAGGCTTTTCACTGTACCTCGATACACGTGACAACAAACTAAACTAAACTAAAGTAGTTTGACACATTTTTGCTTTGTGGGTCTGCATCGGACAAATAATGGAAATGGCATGACGGATAAGCCTCAACATTGTTATGTTGCTGTTAACCTTCCTTACAGAGCGGCTACAAAATGTTGGAATTCTGGCGTGGATAGGGTTAAATCACTTGGACGAAGATTCTGGATGGCAGTGGGCAGACAGAGCACCGTTGAGCTTTGTAAATTGGGATGCAGGTATTTAGCAATTACCAACAACACTCTCCCCTCTTTTTTCGCTATTCCACGTGCGCATCCTGATGGTCACGCATTTCCCCCAATATCCTGTCCCCCCCCCCTTTCCTCTCCTCCCCCATCCCCTTCCCCCTATATCCCTTCCTCTGACCTCATTTTACTCCTCTCCTCACTTATCTCACAGCCTTGTGTCTTCTTCCCCATCTCTGGCCTTTGTCAAGCCATCTTCCAATCAACTCCCTCCACACCTGTATCTACCTATCACTTGTTGCTCTTTGTCCCACCCCCACCTCTCTCCCCGTTTTCCTCCCCACTGCAACAAGCAGGGTCCCACCCAAAATGTCACCTCTCCATGTTCTCCAGAGATGCTGCCTGACGCACTGAGTTACTCCAGCACATTGTAACAGATGATGGATGCCTCCTGTGCCAAACATCCTCGGCTTACCCTGTTTCAAGACCCATTTTATCCAGACACAAGGAACTGCAGGTGCTGGTTTACAAATTAAAAGATACAACGTGCTGGAGTAACACAGCAGGGTCAGGGATGATCTGTGGAGAACAAGTAGGTGACTCCATAGCTGCTGCCTGACACGCTGAGGTACTCCAGCACTTTGTGTGTTTTTTTGTAAACCAGCATCTGCAGTTCTTTGCGTCAACATGAAACTGAAGCTTTCTGGTTTGATGTAGGCCTAATTAACCTATTCAATTGTCTTAGTAATTGGCCTGATTGCTGTGCTCTAAAAGCTGTGTAAATAAGAAGATGGCGCCCAATCTAGGCGACTCTCTGCGTGCTGGTCTCGGAAGTGGATCTGCAATCACGCATTACAATCGCTCCACTCTTTTAAACCACTGCTCCAACGGTAGCATTTCTTACTTTAACTATGCTCTTCTTAACCCCTCTATTCCCTTTATCCTGTATTTTGTGTTTTACTTTGAGCGAAACAGCATGGAAACAGGCCCTTTGCCCCACCAGATTCGTGCCAATCAGTGATTACTCTGTACACCAGCACTACCCCCACACAATGGGGGCAATCTACAATTTACAGAAACCAATTAACCCGTTTTGGAATGTGGGAGGAAACCAGAGCACCTGGAGAAAACCCACGCGGTCACAGGGAGAACATGCAAACTCCGTGCAGACAGCACCCCTGGTCAGGACCGAACCCTGGTCTCTGGTGTTGTAAGGCTGCTGCACCACTGTGCAGCCTTAACCAAACACTAAGTCACACTATTAGTAATACATTTAAGTATAACGTGAAGCATTATGGCGAGAACTCCCCAATTGAAATGCTTTCAACTTGCTTTTATTTAGAGCAGTCCCCAGTACCTTTGTTTGAAACACACCATTGTGGGACACTAAATTCTAAATTAGGCTTCAGTTGGAGCAGAGCCGTATGTGAGACAGCGCTGCCCTATATTTGTGAGAAAACATTGAACTCATCAAGAAAAGTCAATCCCTTCGGTAAGTAATGTTAATTCATCTACTTGTCCTTTCTCTCTTACCTATCAGAATGGATAAACTATGATGATAGTCAGTGCTTTTTTTTTTTATGTTGGTAAAGCAATTGGCATTGGTAAGAATTTAAAAACTATATAAGAGCTAGTGTATAAGATCATGAGAGGATTAGATAGGATGAATTCACAGAGTCCTTTACCCAGAGGAGGGGAATCAAGAACAAGAGGACAAAAAATTGTATAAGGCATTGGTGAGACCAAATCTGGAGTATGGTGTACAATTTTGGTCGCCCAATTATAGGAAGGATGTCAACAAAATAGAGAGAGTGCAGAGGAGATTTACTAGAATGTTGCCTGGGTTTCAACAACTAAGTTACAGAGATAGGTTGAATAAGTTAGGTCTTTATTCTCTAGAGCGCAGAAGGTTAAGGGGGGACTTGATAGAGGTCTTTAAAATGATGAGAGGGATAGACAGAGTTGATGTGATCAAGCTTTTCCCTTTGAGAATAGGGAAGATTCAAATAAGAGGACATGACTTCAGAATTAAGGGACAGAATTTAGAGGTAACATGAGGGGGAACTTCTTTACTCAGAGAGTGGTAGCGGTGTGGAATGAGCTGCCAGTGGAAGTGGTGGCGGCAGGTTCGTTGGTATCATTTAAAAATAAATTGGATAGGCATATGGATGAGAAGGGAATGGAGGGTTATGGTATGAGTGCAGGCAGGTGGGACTAAGGGAAAAAAGTTGTTCGGCACGGACTTGTAGGGCCGAGATGGCCTGTTTCCGTGCTGTAATTGTTATATGGTTATTATATGGTTATAGATCTAAGCTGTGGGAGGGAAAATGTAATAGGAACTCGAGGGGCAACCTTTTCACACACAGAGGATGGTGGGTGTATGGGACGAGCTGCCGGAGGAGGTAGTTGAGGCAGGTACTATCGCAACATTTAAAAAACATTTGGACAATACATGGATAGGACAGGTTTAGAGATGTGGGCCAAATGCAGGCAGGTGGGAATAGTACAGATGATGATGATACATTAAGTACAGTGAAACCTATACCTAGATATAGTGAAATTCTTCTATTTGCGTACAATGTACACAAAAGAGTCACCACAAACGCGCCGACAAAGTAACAAAAGGTACTATAAGTAATGTTTAAGAAAGAACTGCAGATGCTGGAAAAATCGAAGGTAGTCAAAAATGCTGGAGAAACTCAGCAGGTGAGGCAGCATCTATGAAGCGAAGGAATGGGTGACTTTTCGGGTCGAGACATCTGAAGAAGGGTCTCGACCCGAAATGTCACCTTTTCCTTCGCTCCATAGATGCTGCCTCACCCGCTGAGTTTTTCCAGCATTTTTGTCTACCTTTAAGTAAGGTTGGTCACCTACAAATTTGCACGTTTGTGGGACATGTCAAGATGGCGGCGCTGGCTTAAGCGCGGCCCACCTGCAGTCCGTCTGTTTATTTTCTTTCTTTTTGTTTCTTGTCATGTTTTAGTTAATTTTGTTTTATTAAGTTGTGTATGTGTGTGGGAGGGGTGGGTGGGAGAAACATGCTTTGGTCTTCCTTCCAGGGATGCGACTTTGTTTTTTTGTCGTATTCCCCGTCTCCGTCTGCGCCGAGGCCTAATGGCGGAGCTTGCGGCATCGGTGCCGTAGCAGCGGCAGCAGCAGCGGAGACCCGACTCGGCCCCGAAGCTGTGGCGGCGGCGGCAGCAGCAGCGGAGACCTGACTCGGCCCCGAAGTTGCGGCGGCGGCAGCAGCAGCGGTAGCAGAGACCCGACTCGGCCCCGGAACCGTGGCGCAGCAGCAGCAGCGGAGACCCGACTCGGCCCCGAAGCTGTGGTGGCGGCGGCAGCAGCAGCAGCGGAGATCCGACTTGGCCCCGGAACCGTGGCGGCGGCGGCAGCAGCAGCGGTGACCCGACTCGGCCCCGAAGTTGCGGCGGCGGCGGCAGCAGCAGCGGTGACCCGACTCGGCCCCGAAGTTGTAGCGGCGGCGGCAGCAGCAGCGGTGACCCGACTCGGCCCCGAAGTTGTAGCGGCGGCGGCAGCAGCAGCGGTGACCCGACTCGGCCCCGAAGTTGTAGCGGCGGCGGCAGCAGCAGCGGAGACCCGACTCGGCCCCGGAACCGTGGCGGCGGCAGTGGAGACCCGACTCTCGGAGCTGTGGCGGCGGCAGCGACCACCCGCGGAGTTTGAACCGTCGCCTCAGCGCAGAGGGAGAACAAAGGGAAGAGACAGAGACTTTAAGATTTTGCCTTCCACCACAGTGAGGAGGTGTTTGGTGAACTCACTGTGGTGGATGTTAAATTTGTGTTGATTGTGTGTTTTTGTCATTTTTTAATTATATGTATGACTGCAGGGAAACAACATTTCGTTCAGACCGAAAGGTCTGAATGACAATAAACAAATCTAATCTAATCTAATCTAATCTAATCTAACATGGGAGGCAATCGGAGTAGTTTAGTTTAGAGATACAGCGCAGAAACAGGCCCTTCAGCCCACCAGGTCCACACCGACCAGCGATCCCTGCAAATTAACACTAGCCTACACACACTGGGGATAATTGACACTTACTGTATACCAAGTATACAAACACAAGCTAAGTAATCTACAAAGCACTCAAAGGAAACCAAATCAGACCAGAATGAACCAAACCATACATTAACCTCGTACGTTGATTGTTTTGCGATGTCATGTTGAGAATCTAAGTGTCTTTTCTACTGGCTTGCATGACAGAGTTCTGGCAATATAGAGCTACACGCTGTGAGCCAGACTGGCTTTCTCACAATGGCTTCTGCTACAAGATACACAAGGAGATTCAGGGCTGGAAGGATGCACTGGCCTCCTGTCGCGAAAACGGAAGTGAACTCGTCGGTGTCCATTCCTTGGCAGACGTGGGGAGCCTCATGAAGTTATTTATGAATGGTGAGTACAGGCTTGGTTAGTTTGGAGATGCAGCATGGAAACAGGCCCTTCAGCCCGCCAAGTCCGAGCCGACCAGCGATCACCCCGTACACTAGCACTATCCTACACACCAGGGGCAATTTACAGCAGCCAATTAGCCTACAAATCTGCATGTCCTTGTGATGTGGGAGAAAACCGGAGCACCTGGACAAAATCCACGTGGTCACAGGAGAACATGCAAACTCAATACAGACTGCACCCATTGTCAGGATCAAACTTCCAACTTTTTTTGTTAATCAGCCAGGGCTTTTTAATTCATGCACCAGCCTCCTTTGTGAGACCTTTTGAAAGCAAGTTCTCCTCTAACATAGACGAAAAAAGATTTGGCAAATCACTTCCCTCAAACTAGAATTTCAGGTAATATTGCAGAAGTGTACATTTTATACGTTACTGGTTGGATGTTTGCTGCATAACTCATCCCATTTTTTCTTTTAAATTTTAAAAACTCTAAACTTAAATTGCGTGCAAATTTTAGGATTGTTGGCACTGTAAGTACCCATAATCTGTTACAAAGTGCTGCATCCACCTATCACTTGCCAGACTTTCTCTTCCAGCTTTCTCCCCCCCCCCCCTCCTTCTACAATCAGACTGAAGAAACGCCCCAACCCGAAACGTCACCTGTCTTTGTTCGCCAGAAATGCTGCCTGACCTGCTGAGTTACTCCAGCACTTTATGTCTTTATTTTGTAAACCAGCATATGCAGTTCCTAGTGTCGAAATAATCTCTCACACAGAAGCCAATAAACGTTGTGGGCGCAGCCCAAACCATCACACAAACCAACTTCCCTTCCATTGACTTCATCTACACTTCACGCTGCCTCGGCAAGGCTACCAGTATTACCACAGATTCACCCCAGTCACTCCCTCTCCTCTACTCTCCCACCAGGCAAGAGGTACAGAAGTGTGAAAACGCACACCTCCAGCTTCAGGGACAGTTTCATCCCAGCTGGTATCAGGCAACTGAACCTTCCTATCAGTCTATTCTTTAGTCAGAGGATGGTGAATCTGTGGAATTCTTTGCCACAGAAGGCTGCAGAGACCAAGTCAGTGGATATTTTCAAGGCAGAGATAGATAGATTATTGATTAGCACAGATTAGCACAGATGTCAGAGGCTATGGGGAGAAGGCAGGAGAATGGGATTAGGATGGTGAGATAGATCAGCCATGATTGAATGGCGGAGTAGGATTGATGGGCCGAACGGCCTAAGTCTACTTATTTTCCTTATGACCTTATCACCAATTAGAGAGTGGTCCTGACCTCTTTGATACCTCTTCAGAGACCCTCAGACTATCTTTAATCGGACTTTACTGGACTTTATCTTGCACTAAACATGATTCCCTTCATCCTATATCTGTACACTATGGATGGCTTGATTGTGATCATGCATAGTCTTTCCACCGACTGGATAGCACGCAACAAAAGAGTGTTTCATTGTACCTTGGTGCATGTGACAATAAACTAAAGTATCATTATCTAAGGTATATTTCTGGCCCAATACTCCAGTCCTCTGCACTAGGATTGTTAATTTTATGGCCTTTGTCCATGACGTCTCAATTTTAAAACATCACAGCTTATTTTGTCTTTTCATTTTCTACCAATTCTTTCCAAATGCCGTTCCTTTCCTATTCTTTGTTTTAATTGCAACTTTTTCATAAACAATTCCAAGGTCTCTATTTCACACATTCCATTTGCCAAAATATTCAATTCTCTATATGCTCTTGTACAAGGACCCTGAAATTTATCTTAAAAGTATATACAGTGACGTAAGCTGCGGCATGTAAAGCCTTTGCTTCTGATACACACCAGGCTGACCAAGAAATGTTTATTTGGAACTAATTTGATAATGTGTTCAACACAAAGTGCAGGTCAGGCAGCATCTCTGGAAAACATGCCTAGGTAATGTGTCGGGTCAGGATCCTTCTTCAGACAGGTAATAGGAATACAGATTACTGTTTTTATATTGTCACAAGCACCCCAAGGTGCAATTAAATTCTCTTTTTGCATACTTCAGTAAAATTATTGCCATACATAGGTACAATCCCAGGATAAGTATAGAATGTATAGAAACAGCCCACGGTGTCCATAGGCAAGAGTCATCCGGTGTTGGTGCCATTTTCAAAGTCCCAGCTGCAGCTGGCCATAAAGGCCCCTTGCAGCCATCATCCAGCGAACCTGAAAACTGTAACATCCAGGTTCAGGAACAGCTTCTTCCCAACAACCATCAGGCTCTTGAACACTGCAAACATCAACTAAACTACAAACTACAAATTGTCTTGGTTGCACTGGGAACTTCAGGCTTGTTTTGCACTAATATTTTGTTTTAATTTATTAAACCTTTTTTATTCATATTATCGATTAGTACTGCGTTTACAGACATTATGTTGCAGAAAGATTTTATTGTTCTGTTTTTGGTACATATGATAATTAAACATTCATACAGCATGGAAATAGGCCTATCAGCCCAACTTGCCCAAGCTGACCAAGATGCCCCATCTATACTAGTCCCAATTGCCAGTGTTTGGCCCATGTCCCTCTAAATCTATCTTATTCATGTACCTGTCCAAATGTTATTTAAACGTTGTAATAGTACCTGCCTCCTCTGGCAGCTCGTTCCATATACCTACCACCATCTGGGAAAAAGGTTGTCCCACGGGTTCCTATTAAATCTTTCCTCCCTCATTTATCTCCCTCATTTATCTCCCTCATCACTACATTTATCCTATCTTTTCCTCTCATGATCGTGTACACCTCTATAAGATCGCCCCTCATCCTTCTGCTCTCTACTCTTGGTGTGGCCCTCTGGTCTTTGACATTTCCACCCTGGGGAAAAATGTTCTGACTGCCTACCCTACCTTAGATAATGATGATGATTCTTGTATTCAGTCTTAAACTGTTAATGACTTTTTTTCTGACAGAAACTGTGTCAGAGGTGTGGACTGGACTATACAATAACAGAACCCCTGCTGAATTTACGTGGTCTGAGGAATCACCTGTAACGTTCACTTACTGGCACAAGAATGAACCAAACTTTCCATACAGCACCAGAGAACACTGCGTATCATTGCAGACAATTGTAAATATATTTACTAATATCTTTGCTTTTCTAAAAACTGATGTGTTATTGTCTAGTCAAAAATATTTGGGTACCGCTCTGGAAAATTTACTTGCCTTCATTTAGTTAATACAGGCACCTCGCATTTTACGCAGAGGGGTTCTGCGTTTGAAAAGCAGCGTGTAAATCAAAAAGCAGCATACATCAAACATATGCCAGGCACTGCCAGATGGTGCCAGCCATAAATTTGTGAGTGTTATACCAAAATAGGTGCGCGTAAATTAAAGTTATTAATCAGACAAACAAATATAGACGGGCAGCACGATGGCGCAGTGGTAGAGTTGCTGCCTTACAGCGCCAGAAACTTGGGTTTGATCCTGATCACGAGTGCTGTCTGTACGGAGTTTGTATGTTCTCCCCGTGATCTGTGTCAGTTTACACCGGGTGCTCCAGTTTCCTCCCACACTCCAAAGACTTACAGGTTTGTAGGTTGCTGGGCTTTGGTAAAATTGTATATTGTCCCTAGTGTGTAGGGTAGCATTAGTGTGTGGGGGTTGCTGGTCGGCACAGAGTCTGTGGACTGAAGGGCCTGTTTCTGCGCTGTATCTCTAAACTAAACTAAAAACAACCATGTTATTTTAAAGTCCCGTAACTCAAGCATGCGTAAAACATCAGATATCTAAAATATTGTCCGCCTTTGACTTTTCTTAACATCATGTAATTTTTCATCATTATAAATGATTGTTTTCTCTGTGGAGGGGAGACATGATAGAAGTGTATCAAATTCTAAGGCATCGATAGGGACAGTCAGAAGCTTTGTTCCCCAGGATGGAAAAGTCAAATACTCGAGGACTTCTCATATTGTTCTCATACAGATTCTCATACAGATGGCACAATGGGCTAAGTGTTCGGCTGGCGACCGGAAGGTAGCCGGTTCGAATCCCGCTTGGAGTGCATACTGTCGTTGTGTCCTTGGGCAAGACACTTCACCCACCTTTGCCTGTGTGTGAATGTGTGTGAATGTGTGTGAGTGATTGGTGGTGGTCGGAGGGGCCGTAGGCGCAGATTGGCAGCCACGCTTCCATCAGTCTGCCCCAGGGCAGCTGTGGCTACAGAAGTAGCTTACCACCACCGAGTGTGACTGAGGAGTGAATGAATAATGCGATGTAAAGCGCCTTGAGTATTAGAAAGGCGCTATATAAATCCCATCCATTATTATTATTATTATATTCTCTACAGATTGAGACGACAGATTTTTTTTATCATCTGTTGTCAGGGGATAACTATCTTAACTTTCTCTTAATATAAACATAGTTTGTTTGAAGCTATAAACAACTTGAACCTTATATCGCAAATTCAGTGTCACTGCTAAATGCCTGTGTCTTTATTTGAACTCCACAACTTCACAAGCAGTAATAAATTAACATCTTAATTTAAAGTCAGTAGGATATTTGCACGTCAAATTTGTTCTTTCATAGGTAGGAGTATGGTGAATTTCATGAATGTTTGCAGTTGGGGAAATCAGATAATTAGGTACGATTTGTGCTGTCGCTGTACAACATTTTCTGTTTGTGACATGAATTGTGTTTCTTTATTTCAAAGAATGGCCAGTGGAAAGTTAAAGACTGTCAGGAGAAAATGTGGAGCATCTGTAAGAAACCAGGAAAAGTGGAACAGCAAGGAAAAGATAAAGGCTGTCTTGAGGTGGGATATGTATTTCATGGAATGGTGTATTGTTTTTAAGAATTAACCTTGATTGTGTTTGGTTCTTGCTGTTGTGTAAAAGAAGTGTGGACTTTTGTAGGATCATGAAAAATCAATTGAGAGGAATATTAGTTTAATGTAGAGATACAGCATGGGAACAGGCCCTTTGGCCCACTGAGTCCGCGCCTGTACACTCGTTCTATCCTACACACTAGGGACAATATTACAGGAGCCATTTAACCTACAAACCTGCATATCTTTGGGATGTGGGAGGAAACTGGAGCACACAGAGAAAACCCACGCGGTCACAGGGAGAACGTGCAAACTCCGTACAGACAATACTCATAGTCAGGATCGAATCTGGATCTCTGGCGCTGTAAGGCAGCAACTCTACTGCTGCGCCACCATGCCGCAGAATATCTATGATATGTCCAAAACTATCTTAAGGGCTTGTCCCACTTGGGCAACCTAATCCGCGAGTTCTGGCGAGATTGCCCTCGACTCATACTTGCAGCATGGTAGACACGAGGTCATAGGAGGTCTTCATAACTCTCCTTCATGCTCGAGAGTTGTCTCCGTGTACTCGAGGCCTCAGCTAGGTCGCGGCGTTTTTTTCAATATGTTAAAAAATGCCCACGATTAAAAAATGTTGCCATGGAAAAAAACAATAATTTTTTTCCTCGTCGTAGTAGGTCGGCATGTTAGTCGAAGGTAGTCGTAGAAAGCCTTCATCATAATCGAAGGGAGGTCGATGGAGATCGAAGGAGGCCCTCTTCACTCTCCACTATTCGGTGTCCAATTTTCCCGAAGTTAGTCGTAGCTAGTTGAAGCTAGTCTTCAACATAGTCAAAGGAGGTCGAAGGAGGTCTTTACATAGTCAAAGGAGGTCTTCAGCATGACATTTTTTCAAACTCTTCTAAACTCGCCAATTAGGTTGCCCAAGTGGGACAGCCCCTTTACAGCCATAGAAGTACTTTTGAAATCCGGTTACTGTGGTAATGTAGGAGTAACGTCGATTGCTATTTACAAATAAGCAATGTAACGTTAGCGAAGATAGACACAAAGTGCTGGAGTAACTCAGTGGATCAGGTAGCATCTCTGAAGAAAAAGAATGGGTGACGTTTCAAGTCGGGACCACCTTCAGACTGAATGTAGAGGGGCGGGAACTAGAGGTAGGAAAAGGCAACAGATGACCAAGGTAAGGTGTAACCCACAATGGCCCATGTTGGCTGGGGTAGAGGTGATAACGAAGGGATACAAGGATGTGAATAGTGGAACTGGTAGGACGACTAGGGTGAGAGAGGAATGGAGGGGTTACTTGAAATTAGAGAAATCAACGTTCATATCATTGGGGTGTGAGCTGCCCAATCAAAATATGAGGTGCTATTCCCTGAATTTGTGTGTGGCCTCACTCTGACAGTGGAGGACGACCAGGACAGAAAGGTCAGTGTGGGAATGGGAAGGTGAGTTAAAATGGTTGGAAACCAGGAGATTGCGTAGGCCAAAGCGGACTGTGCGTAGGTGTTCAGCGAAACGATCGCCCAGTCTGTACTTGGTCTTGTTAATATATACGATCCTGCACTGAGAACATTTAATGTCCTTTGCAAAGTTTAACGGTGGTGTGCGGGGCAGGTATTTTTTACATAGAAGATGGTATGTGCCTGGAACGCGCTGCCAGGGGTGGTGGTGAAGTTGGATACAATGGGGATATCTAAAAGACTGAGATAGGCTCATGGATTTGCAGTGAATGGAGTGATATGGATCATGTGCAGCCTGAGGAGATTATTTTATCTTGGCATCATCTTTAGCATGGGCATTGGGGGGCAAAGGGCCTGTTCCTGTGCAGTACTGTTCTATGTTCCACGCTCTATATTGTCTGACTAAGGATGGATTTTATTCCTCAGGAATGGAAAAGATATGACGACTCGTGCTATCACATTGACACTTACCTGCAAACATTCGACGAAGCTTCAAAGGGATACCTTTGTACACTCGCCAGCATTGAGAACAGGTAACATTAAGATCACCGGACAAACTCTTTGTGATGGATGAATGATTCAGTTGTTGTGTTTTGTTACATGTGTCGGAAGGAACTGGTTTACACTGAAGATTGACGTAAAATTCTGGAGTAACTCAGCGGGTCAGGCAGCATCTCTGGAGAAAAGGAATAGGTGACGATTCGGGTCGGAACCTTTCTTCAGACTGTCATATCAATAATTTTCTTTCTGCATGAGATCAGAATTCATGTCACCCTCTATACTCCTTCTCAGCTGACCTGTGGTCCTTGATTGACCAAGTAACGCAAGTTGGATTTTTAGAATCCTGCTCTGGAAAGCAGAAATTCCTGCTTTAAACATCATTCAATGTCAACTCTCTATCAGTGACCAAACTCACAATCCAACCAGCCTCTTGGACATTGCTAACTCCTACTAAACTACCAACTGCAACTAAGCTGTCACCTACCAGGGTTCCATTAGCAACTTTGGGCTTTGTTTTATCTGTTGGAGCATTTTTAAAATGTTATTGAACTTATTTATTTATTCTCACTTGTTCTACGTTACCCAACTTTCTCATCCACTCCCTACACACTGGGGGCAATTTACAGAGGCCAATTAACTTACAAACCTGCACATCTTTGGGATGTTGGAGGAAACCAGAGCACCCGGAGGAAACCCACATAGTCACAGGGAGAACTTGCAAACTCTACGCAGGCAGCACCCGAGGTCAGAATCGGGTCACTGATGCTGTGGGGCAAGGCTCTGCACGCAGCACTACTGTTCCGCCCTTACTTCCATTACATTGAGATCCAATACAATTCCAAGGCACAATGTTCCTTTCACAACAGTAGCAAAAGTGTTTCACACAGAATATCCACAGAGTACAACTTCATGCAACACCAGTAGCTCAACACCATCTCAGATATACTCAGATATACTGATCTCATAGAGGTAGTCATGATCTTATAGAGGTGCACAAATCATGAGAAAAATAGATCGGGTAAATGCAAAGAGTCTTTTGCCCAGAGTAGGAGAATCGAGAACCAGAAGACATAGGTTTAAGGTGAGGGGAAAGATTGAATGGGACCTGAGGGATAACCTTTTTACACTAAAAGGTGGTGGGTGAATGGAACGAGCTGCCAGAAGAGGTAGTTGAGGTAAGTACTATCACAATGTTTAAGAAACATTAAGGATAGGTTAAGAGGAATATGGGCCAAACGCAGGCGGGTGGGACTAGTGTATGTGGGACATATTGGTCGGTGTGAACACGTTGGGCCAAAGGGCCTGTTTCCACATTCTTTGACTATATGTGAGACACAGGTTAGAACTGGGTGTGTTGTGAGATACACAGGAGGGGAGACCAGAACAAGACTTTAGACTTCAGAGAATCAGCGCAGAACCAGGCCCTTCAGTGCACCTTGTCCACGCCGACTGGCGATCACCCCGTACACTAGCACTATCCTAGAGACAATTTACAATTTTACTGAAGCCAATTAACCTACAAACCTGTACGTCTTTGGAGTGTGTGAGGAAGCCGGAGCACCCGGAGAAAACCCATGCAGTCACAGGGAGAACGTACAAACTCTGTACAGACAGCACCCTTGGTCAGGATCTAACCAGGGTCTCTGGCACTGAGAGGCAGCAACTCGACCGTTGCACTGCCTACAGATGAATGAGATGTGTGAGCTTCTCTGACTGATACGGAAAGTATAACTAGTGTCGGTTTGTTCCTATATTTAATTTTTTAAGTTTTCTCTTATTTTCCATAGATTTGAACATGCTTTCATTGATAGTTTGATCAGCAATTTCGCCAGAGAAAAAAATAAATACTTCTGGATCGGTCTTCAGGATAGGAATCGCACAGGCGAATATACATGGTTAACAACAAACAATCAGAAAATACCGGTTACTTTCACAAATTGGAATAAGGATCAACCAGGTGAATAACCAAGCTGTAATATTTATTGAAAAATAGATTAATTAATGTGTTACTTCCAACAATAACTTTAGCATTTTGTCATTTGTTAATTAATGTATTTACATTTGCATTTATATTACAAGAATGTTAATTTGCAACTCTTGTACTTTAAGATGATTGATAAAAACTGTTTTAAAGGAGATGTGTGGGGCTAGTTCTGTTTTACAGAGAGTGGTGGGTGCCTGGAATGCATTGCCAGGGGTGGTGGTGGAGGCAGATTTGATGGTGGTTTGTGGATTGACACATGGATATGGATCATACTATATGTGGTCAGATGAGGTTAGTTTATCTTGGCATTATATATTTTGAACATAGAACAGTACAGCACAGAAACGGGCCCTCTGGCCCACAATGTTTGTGCCGAACATGGTGCCAGGTTAAACTGATGTCATCTGCCTGTACATCATCCATATCCCTCTATTTCCTGCACTTACATGTGCCTGCCTAAAAGCCTCTTGAACACCACTATCGTATCTGCCTCCACCATTGCAATGCGTTCTAGACACCTACTACCCTCCGTGTTACAGAAACATGCCCCGCACATTTCCTTTAATCTTTCCCCCTCTCACCTTATAGCTATGCCCTCAGTGTTGGACATGTCCACCTTGGGGAAGAAGGTTTTGACTGTCTATCCATGTTTCTCTGTTGTACTTTTCCAAGTTATATAAGTTACTGATAATCTTTGTGCTTTCTTTGCTTTTCAGCATATTCAGGTGGTTGTGTGGCATTAGTAAGAGAGAAATCTCATATACTTTGGGAAGTTAAAGATTGTAAAACCTTCAAGGCCTTACCTCTATGTGAGGACAAAGTAGCATCAAGTGTAAAAGTGGACACCTTCCCTGATCCAACCATGAAGGCAAACAACAAATGTCACTTTGGATGGGAGTCAAGATCAGACCTTCACAACTGCTTTAAGGTGAAAACATTTCAAGATAGCTGTGAGAAAATTATAAGCAAAGTTCTTTTCACCATTTTTGCTGTACCTGTCATAGCTGACAGTGGTAGAACGTATAACATCGAACAGCACAGTGCAGGAACAGGCCCTTTGGCCCACAATGTCAGTGCTGAACATGATGCCAAGACCAACTCTTATCTGTCTGCACATAATCCTCTATTCCCTGGATATACATATGTCTGTCCAAAAGTCTCTTAAACGCCACTATTGTATCTGCATCCACCATCACCCCCGGCAGCGTGTTCCAGGCATTCACCACAATCTGTGTTTAAAAACAAAACTTGCCCTACACATCTCCTTTAAACATTGCCCCTTTTACCGTAAAGCTTTGTTCTCTAGTATTTGATACAGATCCACCACCGATTTTCAGACAACTGATGGCCCGGCACCTCCTTTAATGTGGACAAAATTACCCGAGTACACTTGAACTCCCACTGGAAGTGTCCCCCCCCCCCCCCCCCCGAAAATGTGGCGCCTTGGCTGGGTAAGGCTGCCGATCACGACCACATCGGGACTTCCACAGCCGATCTGCGGGTCGAATTTGTCCCCTGCAGCCAGGGATCTGGAACACAACAACAAAATCTCTTAACTTGTAATATGAGAAAACAGGAGAAGGATTGTCACCTGGCACCTCCCACGTGCCCACCATTCAGTGTGATCACACCCTAGTGCCCAAGGCTTCATCTACTCTTCTCTGCCTCTTTTCCGTCGTCCTCAGTTCCCTAAACTTTATCTACTTTCTTCATAAATACCCCTACAATCCAGCCTCCACAAACCTCCGACATAAGAAAATTCCAGATATTTTAAGGATGCCATTAAGCTGGAAAGGGTGCAGAGAAGATTAACAAGGATGTTGCCAAGACTCGAGGGTCTGAGCTACAGGGGGAAATTGGGTAGACTAGGACTTATAGAAGTGATCTTATAAAGCCACAACGGGAATAGATATGGTGAATGCACAGTCTTTTACACAGGGTAGGATAATTTCTTGCAGAGGGTTAACGGTGTATGGAACGAGCTGCCAGAGGAGGTAGTTGAGCCAGGTACAATAACAATTTTTGTTTCCAGAGGTACGGCCTGTCCCACTGAGTTACTCCAACATGCTGGGTTTTTTTACCTTTAAATGATATTTGGACAGGTGCATGCATATGAAAGGTTTAAAGCAGTATTGGCCAAATGCAGACACCTGACACTAGTTTAAATGGGGCTTGTTGTTCGGCATGGGCAAGTTGGGTCAAAGGACCTGTTTCCGTGCTTTATAACTGAGATTAATACCCTTTTAAAATACTTTCCTTTTCATCTCAGTTTTAAATGACTGCCTCAATTTTACATTCCCATATTCAAATTCTCCCATGAATTCAAACATCTATCCTGTCATATCCAAAAGATTTTGCATGTTCCAATAAGATCATCTCTCTTTCTTCAAAAGGAATTTAGAAGGATGAGAGGGTACCTCATTGAAACTTACCAATTAGTGAAAGGCCTGGATAGGGTGGATGTGGAGAGGATGTTTCCACTGGTGGGAGAGTCTAGGACCAGTGCCATAGCCTCAGAATAAAAGGACATACCTTTAGAAAGGAGGAGGAATTTCTTTAGCTAGAGGGTGGTGAATCTGTGGAACTCATTGCCACAGACAGCTGTGGAGGCCAAGTCACTGGTTATTTTTGAGACGGAGATTGACAGATACTGGATTGGGAAGGGCGTCAAAGGTTATGGGGAAAGGCAGGAAAAGGGTTGAGAGGGAAAGATAGATCCACCATGATTGAATGACGGAATACACTTGAGCTGAATGGCCTACTTCTGTTCCTATGACTTTTGAATTTATAATCTCCAATGAATCTAGATGCAATGTCTTTAGACTTTGGTGACAGACTGCCAACTCAACTCAGAGTGTAATGAGATGTATATGCAACACATGCTTTACACTGGACTTTTGAGCTTGTGGGCTGTAATCTTTATAAATCTAAATATTTATGCTTGAAGGTATTTCATCGTGAGAAAGTGTTAAGAAAGAGAACTTGGGAAGAAGCAGAGCAGTTTTGTCAAGCATTTGGAGCACATCTTGCCAGTTTTAACCATTACAGTGAGGAGGTTTTTCTGAATGAAATTTTGGGATGGATGTTTGCCAGGTAAAATGTATATCTTATATACGTTATATTTTTGAATACAGTGTGGTTATTCATTTACTCTTCTTTATGTCATTGAATTTAAACATGGGATACTTATAACATTTCTTTTCTCTATGCATTTTGACTTGTTTGTCTAAAATCAAGTGTAATGGCAATTAAATGGATTTATTTTTGTGGCACTGTATATTACAGTTGAACAGCATATTATAACATTAATTGGTGGAACATGTATTTTCTTTAAATAATTTTATTTGATAATGGCTTTATACTGTTTGAAAGAAGATTCTGGATTAGAGTCATAGAACTATACAGCATGGAAACAGGCCCTACGGCCCAACTTGCCCACACTGACCATCTCTACTCTAGTCCCACTTAGTCCCACATTTAGAGGGATTTGGCTCATATCCCTCTAAACTTTTCTTATCCGCGTACCTGTCCAAGTGTCCTTTAAATGTTGTTATTGTACCTGCCTCAACTACCTCCTCTGGCAGCTTGTTCCACCATTCTCTGTGTGAGAAAATTGCCCCTCCGGTTCCTATTAAATCTTTCCTGTCTCACCATAAACGTATATGTCCTCTGGTTCTTGATTCCACTACTTTTCCTTCTTCCTTAATTACTTTTCAACTATATATCAATAGATTTGCATGACTGTTCCACAGAAAAAAAATCAAAGGGTGAAAATAGGCACATATTTATCAAACCAATTATCCAAATTATCCTAATTTATTACCTTGCGTGGGTGCTGTGCCTTTGAGCAAAATGAACTTAAAATGACAAGCTTTAGTCTTTAACTTTTTGTACAATTTTAATAATTAGTCTTAAGTATAAAATATATGTCCTTGCTTAATGGGTAAGATGTTATTTTTATCTCCAATTATGCAGTATTTTTTAATATGATACTTTGTTCAATGGAGAAGTGTTTTTAATGTACATTCTCTAGCGATTTAATTCTTTGAAACATTGCAAAAACTGGAACGAGGGGAGGATTTTGCTAATTTTGGTTTAGTTTAGAGATGGAGCATGGAAACGGGCCCTATGGCCCTCCGAGTTACCGCCGACCATCGATCACCCTTTCATTCTTAATCTACGTTAACCCATTCCCTCCACACTAGGGACAATTTTATGAGGCTAATTAAGCCACAAACCCACACGTCTTTGGGATGTGGGAGGAAACTGCAGCACCCGGAAGAAACGCACCCGTGATCAGGATCAAACCATGGTGTCCAGCGCAGTGAGGCAGCGACTCCACCAGCTGTGCCACCTTGCCAAATATTTTTCACATTCCAGTCAATGAGAGACATGACCTTGTTAAAAAGGGGTTGACACAAGTATGCAAGGATATTTATTTATTTTATTTATTATTTATTAGTTATTAGTTATTTATTTCAGACATATTGAAATGACCTTCAGAGTCTACAATCCAAAGAGTCATTGGAAGTTAAAAAAATGTTGGTTTAGTGAAAAATGCCGTGTGAGGAATAAATTAACTTAAAGGGACAAGTTAACTTTGCTCATTTTGGTATTAATTATTGGCTAATTCTTGCAACACTTCAGATCAGACAAGTCATTCTAAATGGGGATTGACTGATATTTCACTATTACAATTACTTTTTGGCAGTCCACTGACAAAGCTCTTTATTTTAAAAAAAACATAGAAGAGTGCAGCACAGAAATGGGCCCTTCGGCCCACAGTGGGATGTTGATGAAATAATGTAAGTATTTCACAAGCTGTATTATTGATAATGTATGATCAATTGCTATCTTATCTTACTTTAACGTAACTATTTTCAGCTTTGCTTGAAGCAGATAACATGGCTACAGATTTTCAGACCCTAGTCTTGGTTTCCCTCTCCCTCCCAAATATGATTGTACTGGAAAACTACCAAAATGATAAAAGTAAACACAAATAAAACTAGCCAAGTGACAGGGCGAACCAACTGTTTCCGTGCTGTAAGAGTCTATGACATCTGGGGGGGGACTGAACAGACAACGTTTTTTAGATCGGAATCTGAAGAGCATGGATCAGACAGACGCTGCCTGACCCACTGAATTACCCTTGTGCTTTGTTTTTATCTCTAGATTTCAGCATCTGCGTGTGTGTCTCCGTAGAACAGAGTTAGATGCTGCTCTTTTGAAATGATGGGAACTTTTAGTCTTTGGTTTATCATAGTGAAAGAACACATAGTGAAAGAACACATAGTGAAAGAACACAATCGAGAAATCTTGAGTGCCTTTGAAATAGATCATTTAGTTTAGTTTTAGTTTTGAGATATAGTATGGAAACAGTCTCTTCGGTCCACAAAGTCCACGCCGACCATTGATCTCCCGTTCACACTAGTTCTATCTTATCCCACTTTCTCATCCACTCCTCACACACCAGGGGCAGTTTACAGAGCACCAATTAACCACAGTTCTTTGGGATGTGGGAGGAAACAAGAGCACCCGAAAGAAACCCATGTGGTCACAGGGAGAACGTGCAAACTCCACACAGACAGAACCTGAGGTCAGGATTAAACCGTGTTGCTTGATTGATTGATTTTATTTTATTAGGGACAGTGAATATTAATAAAACATTTGCATGTAATATGCAAGATTGTAGCCAGTGTCTAATTTCCATCTTTAGTCCCACAGTGTTCTCTGGCACTGTGAGGCAACAGCTCTACCCACTGCGCCACTGTGCCACCCTGGAGGGAAATATTGCACGCTCATCAAAACGAAATAAAACTCATGAAGGTTTTTAATATTGAAAATATAGAATTTAGAAAAAAAATCAGCTTCAATATATTGTCTGAAGAAGGGTCGCGACCCAAAACATCACCTATTCTTGTTCTCCAGAAATGTTGCCCGCTAAGTTACTCCAGCATGTTGTGTCTTTCTTTGGTAAACAAGCATCTCCAGTTTCTTGTTATTACAGCCTAAATATTTTGTTTCCCTTTCTAGGGAAGATGAAAGATGGTTTTGGATTGGCTTTAACAAAAGGAATCCCACTTCAGCTGGCTCCTGGAAATGGAGTGATGGCAGCTCAGTAAGTCATTACTAATTATTTTTACTTCTCCCTGTGACGATGTGGATTTTCTCCGGGTGCTCCGGTTTCCTCTCACGTTCCAAAGAGGTGCAGGTTTGTAGGTTAATTAGCTTTGGTAAATTGCCCCGAGTGTGTAAGGAGGGGAAGTGAAAGTGGGATAACAGAATGAGTGTGAACGGGTAATCGGCGGTCGGCATGGACTCAGTGGGCCGAAGAGCCTGTTTGCATGTTGCATATCAATCAATCTAAGAGACAAAAGACAATAGGTGCAGGAGTAGGCCATTCGGCCCTTCGAGCCAGCATCGCCATTCAATGTGATCATGGTTGATCATCCCCAATCAGTACCCCGTTCCTGCCTTCTCCCCATATCCCCTGACTCCGCTATCTTTAAGAGCCCTATCTAGCTCTCGCTTTAAAGCATCCAGAGAACCTGCCTCCACCTTCTCCTGAGGCAGAGAATTCCACAGACTCACAACTCTCTGCGAGAATAAGTGTTTCCTCGTCTCTGTTCTAAATGGCTTACTCCTTATTCTTAAACTGTGGCCCCTGGTTCTGAACTCCCCCAACATCGGGAACATGTTTCCTGCCTCTAGCGTGTCCAAACCCTTAACAATCTTATATGTTTCAATAAGATTCCCTCTTATCCTTCTAAACTCCAGAGAGTACAAGCCCAGCCGCTCCATTCTCTCAGCATATGACAGTCCCGCCATCCCGGGAATTAATCTTGTAAACCTACGCTGCACTCCCTCAATAGCAAGAATGTCCTTCCTCAAATGAGGGGACCAAAACTGCACACAATATTCCAAGTGTGATCTCACTAGGGCTCTAGAGAAAGAAATGGTTATACCAAATATATGGTTCGATAATACAACAAGAAGTATTCTAGAGAACAAGGATAGGTGACATTTCAGATGTCACCCCTTGAAGGATTGGACCCCTTCTGAAGAAGGGTCTGACATGAAATGTCACGTATCCATGTTCTTCAGAGATGCTGCCTGACTGCTGAGTTACTCCAGCACTTTGTGTCCTATTTTGTAAACCAGCATCTGCAGTTCAATAATGGCATTTAGGAGACTTTTGGATTGGCGTGGATATGCAGGGAATGGAGGGATATGGATTATGTGCAGGCAGATAAGAGTTGGTCTTGGCATCATGTTCGGCACAGTGATTGTGGGGCGAAGGGCCTGTTCCTGTGCTGTACTGTTCTAAATTCTATGTTGTTCACTTATTCATTTTGGGAAAACAGCTCATCATTGAAATATTCCTGTTGATTTTTTTTTTGTTTTAATTTCCCCAAAATGTGAATAAATTTGAAGCAAACTCTTGCAGATGGATCTCCTGACAAATGTCATTACATATTGGTTTTCAAGTTTAAAATTTTCTCAAATATATGATGGTATAATTCAGGCTTTCAAATCATCTGCTTTGGTACCTCGTGGAATGACTGATAGTGTTTGACAAAAATCTCCCGCTGGCACTAAAGTGACACTTGCTTTTAATTTCATTTTAATTGTGGTGGAAGATGCTGGAGTCAATTATAAAAGATGAAATAGCGGCACATTTGGATAGCAGTAGCAGGATCGGTCCGAGTCAGCTTGGATTTACGAAGGAGAAATCATGCTTGACTAATCTGGACTTTTTTGAAGATGTAACTGGGAAAATGGACAAGGGAGAGCCAGTGGATGTAGTGTACCTGGATTTCAGAAAGCATTTGATAAGGTCCCACATAGGAGATTAGTGGGCAAAATTAGAACACATGGTATTGGGGGTAGGGTGCTGACATGGATAGAAAATTGGTTGGCAGACAGGAAACAAAGAGTAGGGATTAACGGATCCCTTTCAGAATGGCAGGCAGTGATTAGTGGGGTTCCGCAAGGCTCGGTGCTGGGACCGCAGTTATTTACAATATACATCAATGATTTGGATGAAGGGATTCAAAGTAACATTAGCAAATTTTCAGATGACACAAAGCTGGGTGGCAGTGTGAACTGTGAGGAGGATGCTATGAGAATACAGGGTGACTTGGACAGGTTGGGGGAGTGGGCAGATGCATGGCAGATGCAGTTTAATATGGATAAATGTGAGGTTATCCACTTTGGTAGTAAAAACAGGAAGGCAGATTATTATCTAAATGGTGTCAAGTTGGGAAAAGGGGAAGTCCAATGGGATCTGGGGATCCTTATTCATCAGTCACTGAAAGTAAGCATGCAGGCACAGCAGGCAGTGAAGAAAGCGAATGGCATGTTGACCTTCATAACAAGAGGAGTTGAGTATAGGAGCAAAGAGGTCCTTCTGCAGTTATACAGGGCCCTAGTGAGACCACACCTGGAGTATTGTGTGCTGTTTTGGTCTCCAGATTTGAGTTAAAACATTTTTGCTATTGAGGGAGTGCAGCGTAGGATCACGAGGCTAATTCCCGGGATGGCGAGACTGTCATATGTTGATAGAATGAAGCGGCTGGGCTTGTATACTCTGGAATTTAGAAAGATGAGAGGGGATCTTATTGAAACATATAAGATTATTAAGGGTTAGGACATGTTCCCAATGTCGGGGGAGACCAGAACCAGGGGCCACAGTTTAAGAATAAGGGGTAAGCCACGCAGTATGACTCTATGTTCAAGAGGCACGTAGACAGTTACGAGGGAATGGAGGCAGACTGGATTAGTTTAATTTGGCACCATTATTTGCATGGACAGTGTGGGCCGAAGGGTCTCATCCTGTGTTCTGTTCTATGCTCCATTATGTCTGAGAGAAAGAACCAAGTTTAGCGCAAAGCCAAAGAAGTGTTTTCAATAATACAACAAGAGGCTGTTTAAAATCATCAAGGAATCTTTTTTTATTGCTTCTTGTGGACTGGGAAAAACATTCGTTATTAATCTACTTTTAGTGAAAGTTCAAAGACAAAACATGATTGTCCTTGGTCTGGCATCATCATACATTGCTTCCACAGTATGGGGTGGCACAGTGGTAGAGTTGTTGCCTAACAACGCCAGTGACCAGGGTTCCAACCTGACTACGGGTGCTGTCTGTATGGAGTTTGTACCTTCTCCCTGTAACTGTGTGGGTTTTCTCTGGGTGCTTCGGTTTCCTCCCACACTCCGAAGATGTACAGGTTTGTAGGTTAATTGGCTTTTCGGTAAATTGTAAATTGTCCCTAGTGTGTAGGAAAGTGCTGGTGTACAGGGTGATCGCTGGTTGGAGTGGATTCGGTGGGTCAAAGGGCCTGTTTCCCACGCTGTATCTCTAAACTAAACTCTCACCTTAAACCTGTGTCTTCTCATTCTTGATTCCTCGATCTTGAGTAAAAGACACTGTGCATTCCCCTATCTATTCCCTCATGATCTTACACACCTCTATAAGATCACTTTCGTCCTCTAAGGAATACAGTCGTAGCCTGCACAATCTCTCCCGATAGCTCAGGCCCTCAAGAAAATAAAAAATGTGAGCAAAAAAAACTTTTTGAATTTTCTCCCAAATGGTCACATAACAAATAAAAATCAAATGATTTATTCATTAGGAAATGAAAAATAAATAAACTGAAGGAAAATAACTCATGTTGTCTCTGACTGTCTATCTTGTCGTTGCTTGTTCTGCAGGTTGTGTCTCTGTTTTCGCTGGACAAAGATAAAAATGACGACCTCAGAATCTGCGCTGCTTACAGATTTGATAAAACCCTTGCACCTTTTCAGTGTGATGAGAAGCTGGGATGGGTTTGCAAAATGCCAAAAGGTAAAAAACATGTTTCAAACCATGAAGGTAGACAAAAATGCTGGAGAAACTCAGCGGGTGAGGCAGCATCTTTGGAGCGAATGAAATAGGCAACGTTTCGGGTGGAAACCCTTCTTCAGACTTGAAGGTGTTGGCTTCTCTTAGTGACACCATGCACTGGTACTGTGAACCGGCATCTCTACACGTTGTGGACGCAGCCCAGACCATCACGCAAGCCAACCTCCCTTCCATTGACTCCATCTACACTTCACGTTGCCTCAGCAAGGTCGCCGGCATAATCAGGGAGCAATCTCACCCCGGTCACTCCCTCTTCTCTCCGGTTGGTAGGCAGATGGTTGTAACAAAGGCCAGGCATGAGAAGATAGTGGGTGTCAGACAAATGGATTGAAGAGTTGCAAATTGTGAAGCCAGAGGAAGGAATGTAGATGGAGGGAGAGGGGCAGAAACGTGCAAATCAAGGTGGGGTACGGGGGAGGGATGGGGGGGAGGGGGAGAGAAAAAAAAGGAGACGGGTGTGGGGGAGAAAGGTGGGAGGGTTGGTTAGAGGTTACCTAAAATTGGAGAATATTTATTGAACAGATAACACTAGAAATACAAACAAGCCAAACTCAAGTGTACCAGCACCATTTAGTCCACAATAAAGCACTGACAATCAGTAATGTTGCTAATAAATAATAATAAATAAATAATATATAATAATAAATGATAATAAATATATTAAATAATACATCTAATATAATTTTTTTTCAGGAACTGAACTGAAAAAAGCAGACTGGTATGTTGACGGTAAGCATAAGTAACTAAACATAACAAAGTTAAGTCCCCAACACAGCACAGTGGCTGCAAAACTACAAAAGAGTTATACATTTCACAATGAACTATCTCCATACCTGGGTGGCACTGTGGCGCAGCGGTAGAATTGTTGCCTCACAGCGCCAGAGACCCAGGTTCTATTCTGACTACAGTGCTGTCTGTACAGAGTTTGTATGTCCTCCCTGCTTCCTCCCTACAGCCATCAGGCTTTTAAACACAAAACGCTCCAAATAAGCTCTGAACTCCATTGACGTGGGCATCGGTTTTGTATTTTTGCACTATTATTGTTTGTTTTATGTGTCTGTGTGTGCATCTGTGTCTGTGTCTCATGACCCGTTTCTTCCGGGTACTCGGGATTCCTCCCACATCCCAAAGTCATGCAGGTTTGTAGGTTAATTGGCTTCTGTAAATTGTCCCTTGGTCTGTAGGATAGAACTAGTGTACAATGATCGCTGGTTGGCACAGAATCAAGACGATAGTCAAGAGTTGAATTGTGAGAAGGAAGAAACTGCAAATGTTGGTTTACCAAAAAAAATGACACAAAGGGCTGGAGTAACTCAGCGTGTCAGGCAGCATCCCTGGAGAACATGGATAGGTGACGTTCTGGTTCAGTCTGAAGAAGGGGCTTGACCCAAAACGATCTCCAGAAATGCTGCCTGATCCGCACTTTGTGTTTTTGTTGAATTATCACATGTAGCGACAACGGAACAGGAGACTTAAGACATTATTGAGGGAGAAAACAAGATAAACATTTCCTTAGAATGGGCGGTGCGGTGGAGCAGCGGTCGAGTTGCTGCCTGGAGAGTGGCAGCAGATCCGGGTTCAATCCTGGCTACGAGTGCAGTCTGTACAGTTTGTATGTTCTCCCTGTGTCCGTTTTCCCCGGGTGCTCTGGTTTCCTCCGACACTCCAAAGACGTTTTGTAGGTTAATTGGATTTTGTGAAGATTGTAAATTGTCCCTAGTGTGTAGAGTAGTGCTAGTGTACGGAATGCTCAATGGTCAGCGCACACTCGGTGGGCCGAAGGGCTTATTTCCGCGCTGTACCTCTAAACTAAACAAAAGCCTTGGGTCTCTGTAGGATAGCAACATCACATCATAAAACCCATCACACCTCTTCAAACAAAGAAATGTTGTTCTTTTTAGATCTAAGCCCATTTCTAAAAAGAAAATGCCACTATAGGGCACAGATCCTCGCAACAATTAAATAACTCACTTGGATGCAATGGCACTTCCTCCTTGATAGCGGTGGATTGCATCAGAGTAGTGGAGATTCCCTCAGGGTAACTCCTTACTAACATAATGTTCCATTTTTCCCCTCCCCCGTGTTCACAATAATAATTTTTGTGGTGTAGTTGGTAAAGTACCTGCCTGGGATTTTCAGAACCAGAAATTCAAAAGTGAGAAAGATTCTTCTCTGGTTTTAAGAACGCAAAACATGGAATAGTACCTTATAAGTCCTACTAGTTTGCATCCTTGTATCCTTTTCGTTATCACACCTTCCCCAGCCAACAACGGGTCATTATGGGCTCCACCCTTCCTGAGGTCATCTGTGGCCTGACCTGATTTGTTCTGGCCTTTTCTCGCCACCAGTTCCACCCACCCTCACCCCTCCCCACCACTTCTATCTTTCAGTTTGAAGAAGGGTTCCAAGCCAAAACCCTCACCTATTCCTTTTCCCCAGAGATTTTGTTTAGTTTAATTTATTATTGTCATGTGTACCGAGATGCAGTGCAAAGCTTTTTGTTGCGTGCTTTCCAGTCAACGTAAAGACTATACATGATTGCAATCAAGCCACCCAGAGTGCAAATAAAGTTTTAAGAGTGGAGCGATTGTAATGTATGATCGTAGTTCCTCTTCTAGGACCAGCTCGCTGAGAATAGCCTGGCTTTAGCACCATCTTGCACGGTGTTTATCTTCTAATGCTAACGGGGCGGCACAGGGATGCAGCTGTTAGAGCCGCAGCCTCACAGCGCCAGAAACCCAAGTTTGATCTTGATCTCAGGCACTGTTTATGTGGAGTTTGTACATTCTCCTTGTCTGCGTGGGTTTCCTCCAGGTGCTCCGGTTTCCTCCCACATTCCAAAGACGTGCGGGTTTGTAGGTTAATTGACCCTCTGTAAATTGCCCCTAGTATGTAGGGAGTGGGATCACGTAGAACTAGTGTGAACAGTTGATCGATGGTCGGCTTGGGCTCAGTGGTCCCAAGGGCCTGCTTTAAATGTTGCATCTTTCGATTCAATAATGTTCTTTGTTAGTGGCATGTGTAGCTGCATCATTGTTAAAACATATTGTGAATTGTTTCCTCTGTATAGAAGAACAGCTGGCATTTGCACCTTGGTTCTTCTTTCAAGGAGCGGAGTATTTGTTCTTTGAAACCGAAGGCAAGTGGCTGGCAGCGGTTGTAGCCTGCAGCCTGATGGGAAGCAACTTGGTTTCCATAACGACCCAGAAAGAACAGAACTTCATTCAAAACAGGATGTCAAGGGTAAGGTGAACTCTGAAGAAGTTTCACATTGGAGCAGAATAACCAATGATATCACAGGTCAAGTTTAGTTTGGTTAAGTTAGGTTTGGTTAAGTTAGGTTTGGGTAAGTTTGGTTAGGTTTAGTTTAGTTAGGTTTAGTTTGGTTAGGTTTAGTTTGGTTAGGTTTAGTTTGGTTAGGTTTAGTTTGGTTAGGTTTAGTTTGGATAGGTTTGGTTAGGTTTAGTTTGGTTAGGTTTAGTTTGGTTAGGTTTAGTTTGGTTTAGTTTAGTTTGGTTTAATTTTGGGTTTAGTTTAGTTTTTATAAAGGACATTTCCCACCCCGGACACTCCCTGTTTGAACTGTTGCCGTCAGGCAGACGGTGCAGATCTACAAGGACAAGGACAAACAGACTTAAAAACAGTTTTTACCCCACTGCTATAAAGGCACTAAATGTAGCCGCCAAGGAACGCAGGGGCGATACATACTAAGGGACTGTGGTACACTGTGAAATCGACAGAAGGATGTAGGGTTGGGTGTTTATGCGTGCTATTTTCATGATATTTATTTTAGTTGTTTATCTTTTTTTTAATATTTTACCTTGTATGTATCGTTAGCTTTTAGAAATGTTTGAATGGTGCACTGACTGTCTGACATTTTTAAATTTCGTTGTACATGATTCATGTTACAATGACAATAAAGAAACTATTCTATTCTATTTAAGGTTTCGTTTCTTTTAGAGATACAGCATAGAAACAGGGTCTTCAGCCCACCAAATCCATGCTAACCAGCGTTCACCCTGCACACACTAGCACTATCTTCCCCACAAGGAACTATTTCCAATTTTGAAAGGCAATGAACCTTCAAACCTGTACGTCTTTGGCGTGCAGAAGGAAACCGGAGAAAACCCACTCACAGGGAGAACATTCAAACTCTGTACAGTCGGCACCTGTAGTCAGGATCTACTCATGTAAAGGATATAACGTTTACTGCAAAATAAAGTCAGTAAAGTCCAATTAAAGATAGTTCAAAGGTATCCAATGAGCTAGATGGGAGGTCAGGGCCGCTCTCTAGGTGGTCTTGACCTCCCAACTACCTCCGAATCAGATCGAAGTCTTGAAAACACAACCTGGATCACTTTTGTTTATTCAATTAAATAGTTAGGAATGTGTCGTGGACTAGAACATAGAGCAGTACAGCACAGAGAATGCCCCTTCGGCCCACAATGTCTGTGCCGAACATGATGCCAAGACCAACTCTTGTCGGAGCAGACGCATTGGGCGGAATGGCCTAATTCTACTCTTATGTCTTATGAACTTGCATTTTGATGACCAGGGAAGAGACTTGAACTTTATTTCACCTTTCATCACAGTGAGGAATGTGTAGGAGTCACTGTGGTGGATGTTCATGTTAAAATGTGTTTTGGGTGATTTGATGCTTCTATTTGTGTGACTGACTTGGCAAATGAAATTCCTCGTATGTTGCAAAACATACTTGGCAAATAAAGTACGATTCTGATTCTGATTCTGTTACCTCTTGGCTTTTTTTTGGACTGATTATTATTTGATGTTGTCATGTTCCAGAAAGCAGACAAAAGGGACGTGTTTTTGCAGTATTATGTCATGAAATGTTTAATGTTTTCCGCAGCTCTTAGCAAATGGGCATGAAAAGTGGTGGATTGGGTTATACGCAGAAAATCCCAAAACTGGATTCCGGTAAGGATGAACAGTCAAAACATTTTTTGAAACATCCTTTATCAATTATTCACGATTATTATCCAAGGAAATGCTTCATTTGTCTCCAGCTGGACAGATGATTCACCTTTGTATTACAACAACTGGGATGTCAACTATCCGAGCCTTTTACACAAGCGTAGTGGCAGATGCGTTTATCTGTCAGCAAAAACAGGTAATTATTCCATTAAACCAGTCAATACATTTGCCACTTTACTGTCTGGTGAGATAATTGTTCTAGTTATAAAATGGGAGAGTACTAGGTATCGGTCGTTAACATAGAGCAATAGTTAAGAGATGCAAGGCGGCACAGCGGAAGAGTTGCAGCTTCACAGCGGCAGAAAGCCGGGTTCGATCCTGACTACAGGTGCTGTCTGTAGGGAGTTTACACGTTCTCCCTGTGACCGTTTGGATTTTCCCCGGGTGCTCTGGTTTCCTCCCACATTCCAAAGACGTGCAGGTTTGTAGGTTAATTGGCTTCTGTAAATTGTAATTTGTCCCTGGGTTGCAGGAATGTGCTACTGTGTACGGGGTGATCGCTGGTCGGCGCAGATTCGGTAGGCTGAAGGGCCTGTTCCCACACTGTATCTTTAAAGTCTAAAATCTAATATCATAAGTCCACAATTACACACGTCACATCAGTCTGCCACAATATGGAAAAATATTGCCTAATTTGAAAGCAAAATGCTGGAGGAACTCAGCGGGTCAGGCAGCAACTGTGGAGGGAATGGACAGGCAAAGTTTCTGGTCGGGATCTTTCTTCAGGCTGTGGAGGGAAACCTCACTTTATACTTCCATCTGGGAATACCTGTGTCATTGTCCTTAATTTAGGTACTATTCCCGCCACAGATGATACCTGACCCACAGAGTTCTTCCAGCACCAGGGCCGGCCTTAGGAGATGCGGGGCCCAATTGGGAAAATTTTTCATAGAAATATAATAAATAATTATAAATGAGTCACGTGTCGTGAGTAATATGACAATTCGGGGGAGAGTTCCTTTCACAGCGTGTGGGGAGTCTAGCCAGGGGTAAAGTTGCGGGGAGGGCAGGAGCGTTGAGAAGGGGGGGTCGGGTTCTTTTACAGCCGCTTCCCACTTTACAGCCACTTCCCATCAGCTGCTAGCAATGAGGGATAGACTTGGCTATAACTCAGTACAGCAACATCGTTCTTGATGTTGCTGTACTGAGGGATAACAAAGTCTATCTTTCTTGGCTAACAGCCTAACCTTCGACCTCCAAGATGCAGGTACATTTTCTAGCAATGTTACAAAATTTTGAGATTTTAAAGATCAAGTCTACAATTTATCCCACCAGATAAAGCATAAAAATAAGTTTAATTTGACGTCTAATTCACTTTCATATCACATTCATTCAATGTGATCATGGCTGATCATCCATAATCAGTACCCCGTTCCTGCCTTCTCCCCATATCCCCTGACTCCGATATTTTTAAGAGCCCTATCTAGCTCTCTCTTGAAAGCATCCAGAGAACCTGCCTCCACCGCCCTCTCAGGCAGAGAATTCCACACTCATCACTCTCTGTGTGAAAAAGTATTTCCTCGTCTCCGTTCTAAATGGCTTACTCCTTATTCTTAAACTGTGGCCCCCGGTTCTGGACTCCCCCAACATCGGGAACATGTTTCCTGCCTCTAGTGTGTCCAAGCCCTTAACAATCTTATATGTTTCAATGAGATCCCCTCTTATCCTTCTAAACTCCAGAATGTACAAGCTCAGCCGCTCCATTCTCTCAGCATATGACAGTCCCGCCATCCCGGGAATTAACCTTGTAAACCTACGCTGCACTCCCTCAATAGCAAGAATGTCCTTCCTCAAATTAATGGACCAAAACTGCACACAATACTCCAGGTGCAGTCTCACTAGAACTCTGTACAACTGCAGAAGGACCTCTTTGCTCCTATATTAGATTCCTCTGTTATAAATGCCAACATGCCATTTCTTAGCGCTAACGGCAGGTACTCGGGAAACGTGGTAACTCGTGAAGATTTTTCAACGTTGAAAAATGTCCACGAGTAAAATATACTCAGGATGTAAAGATTTGATACTTTTTAACACGTAGGCAAGTCGAAAGTTGTATTTTATTTCAAAGTGGGAATTTGAAGATAGGGACAGAGATGTTACACAGAGATTTTAAGCTCTTTGGTGAACTCGCACAGTGGGACAGGGCTTGAGGCAGCATCTATGGAGGAAGGAAATAGCCGTGTCTGAAGACGTTGCATATTTCCTTTGCTCCATAGATGCTGCCTCACCCGCTAAGTTTCTCCAGCATTTTTGTCTACTGCAGAACGTCAATGATTCCGCGATTGCCGAACTAGCTAGAGAGAGAGGTGGGGAACGGGAGAGAGAGAGCGCGCGAGAGAGAGAGAGAGGGAGGGAGAGAGCGAAAGACAGAGAGACACAACGTGGGTCGGTAGGTAAATTAAATTACTAACCTGCTGCAGACCAAGAATCTCACCAAGAAGTCCTCAATCATGATGGTCAGTTTTAAGAAATTCTCAGTGTGTCATTAATGCATCGATCTACATTCCTCAGTAAATGTAATTATGTTTTGAAGAAGTGTTAATGACGCCGCGTGAATTGTATTCAAAGGAACGCAGCGTCATTAATACTTCTTCAAAAACACAATTACATTAACTGATGTGGATCGATGCATTGATGACGCATTGGATAACTACTTGTTAACTACTGGCTGTTAACAAGTGCTACAGTAGCAGTTAACACATCATTTGTGTCTGATGGCTGTGCAGCGCTTCTTATCCATGTTCGTTTTGTAAAAAAATCTGTATGGCGAATGTTTTTTTTTTAAATCTTTATTTAACAAAGCAAATTTGTATTTCCATATGAAATACGGAAAATTAACACCGGGCCTCCCTTGGGCGCGGGACCCAATTTGGAAAAATCGGTTCAATTGGCCTAAGGCCGGCCCTGGGTATATGGAATGAGCTGCCAAAGGAGGTGGTTGAGGCAGGTACTATAACAATATTTAAAAGGACAGCTATGTGGACAGGAAAGTTTGGAGATATATGGGCCAAATGCAGGGAAATAGGACTAGCTTTGATGGGGCATCTTGGTTGGCATGGACAGATTAGGCTGAAGGGCCTAATTCCATTCTGTATGACTTTATATGACATCATTAAGTAGACATTAAGTTTATTACAGTACAATGTTTTTTCAATTATGCACCGGAGAATTCTTGTTGGATGGGGCATCTTGGTTGGCGTGGACGAGTTGGGCTGAAGGGCGTTTCTTTGCTATATGACTCTATTTAGTCTGTTGAAGTGTAGCATTGCACAGGGCTTCGAGCTCTAACTAACCGAGCCTGATACTGCATCCTTCTAATCTCCTAAAAATGAAAATTCTGACAAAGATTAGTTTAATTTGACATCATGTTTGACACAGACACTGTGTGCTGTTCTTTTCTATGTTCTATTCCACTGTGTCAACTGTGTAATCTAATTCAGTGAATTATCTGGAATTTGGAAAATATCAAGTTATTCTGAGTAACTAGGAAGGAATGGCAGATGCTGGTTCACACCGAGGATAGGTGCAAAATGCTGAGTAACTCAGCGGGTCAGATAGCATCACTGGAGTAAAGGAATAGTTTACGCTTTGGGTTTCAAAGGTCCAGTGATATGCGAATTACCAGACAGCCGTACTAAAAAAGCAACAAGACACACAACTACATAAAAGTTAACATAAACATCCACCACTGCGGATTCCCCACAATCCTCACTGTGATGGAAGGCAATAAAGTCTAATCTTCTTCCCTCATTTTTCTCCCGCGATTGGGGCAGTCGAACCATCCGTCGGGGCAATCGAAGCTCCCGCAGCTGGTGATCAAAGCTGCCGCGTTGGGGCGATCAAAGCTCCCACAGCCGGCAGTTGAACCTCCTGGGCCGGGACCATTCGAACCTCCCGCGTCGGGGCATTCGAACCTCCTGCATCGGGGCGGTCGAAGCTCCTGCGGCTTTGAGTTCCCAAACTCCGCCTCTGACCAGAGACCATGGGCTCCACGATGTTATAGTCCACAGCCACCCGCGGTAGAGCTCGGAGGTCGATCCCTGACAAAGGGATCGCAGGCTACATGATGTTAAAGTCCTGCACACTCTCGCAATGGAACTCTCGAAATCGGTGTCCAGCAAAGGTCGCCAACTCCTCGATGTTAGGCCGTATTGCGGACGGAGATACGATACAGAAAAAATTGCATCTCCGTTGTGGTAAGAGATTAAAAACGGTTTCCCCCAACCCCCACATAAAACAAGCTAAAGAACACTAAAAACACACATATAACACATACTAAAAAACAACAAAGAAGAGAGGGACAGACAGACTGTTGGCGATGCCCTTCTTCAGACTGAGTCGGGGATAGGGAAACAAGGGGTATGAAAAGGTACAGAACAGATCAGAGCGATACCAATGACCAAAGAGCCCACAATGGTCCATTGTTAGCTGTGGAGGTCATGATAATGAGGGGGTACAGACAGTAAAACTAGCAGGACAATTAGGGTGGGGAGGGATAGAGAGGGGATGCAAGGGTTACTTGAAATTAGAGAAATCAATACCACTGGGTTGTAAGCTGCTCAAGCGACATTTGAGGTGCTGTTCCTCCATTTTGCTTGTGGCTTCACACTGACAGTGGAGGTGGCCCAGGAAAGAAAGGTCAAGTATGAGAATGGGAAGCGGTTTAAATGTTTGGCATTTCTGAATAAATGTGGTTGCAAAATTTTACCTGCTTCCGTAGAAACGCATTGGACACACCAGGAGTGGGAATTTCCCGTCCTGACCTGACCTGGCCTCCATACTCCATCAGTCTGAAGAAGGGTCTCGACCCTCAATGTCACCCATTCCTTTTCTCCGAGATGCTGCCTGTCCCGCTGAGTTATTCCAGCATTTTGTGTGTACCTCTGAATGACAGAAGCTGAGATTAAGGATGGGCAGTGATTTTAAAAAACAGTGGAGTCCGTTTCAGAGGCTTTAAATCCACTTCCTAGTCTGATTATGTCGGAATGCCGTACAGTAATTTTACGCTTGTTTGCATCTGTACCCACAGGGCGATGGGGTGACAGCAAGTGCTTTCTGTCTCTTCCTTTCATCTGTAAACGTCACAATATATCACTCGTAGAGGTTCCAACGGTCGATCGTTACCTGCCCGACATCTCGTGCCCAAAAGGATGGCTTTATTTTGAAAATAAGGTGATTTTAGCTGTAGAATATTTTTGACAGCTGTATTTTGTGGACTAAACAGTCTTAACACAGACTTTACAGTAAGGAAACAGGCCCTTCGGCCCACCGAGTCCACACCGACCAGCGATCATCCTGCACACTGATGCCCCTGTCCCACTTAGGAAACCTGAACGGAAACCTCTGGAGACTTTGCACCCCACCTAAGGTTTCCATGCGGTTCCCAGAGGTTTTTGTCAGTCTCCCTACCTGCTTCCACTACCTGCAACCTCCGGGAACCGCACGGAAACCTTGGGTGGGGCGCAAAGTCTCCAGAGATTTCCGTTCAGGTTTCCGAAGTGGGACAGGGGCTTAACACTATCCTACACAATAGGGACAATTTACAATTTTACCAAAGCTATAAACCTGCACATCCCTGGAGGAAGCCGGAGCACCCAGAGAAAACCCATGCGGTCACAGGGAGAACATACAAACTCCATACAGACAGCATCAGTAGTCAGGATCGAACGCTGATCTCTGGTGCTGTAAGGCAGCAACTCTACCACAGTACCACCGTGCCACCCATTAGGCTGAGAATATATATTTAATTGTGAGACCAGTTAAATCATTATTGCAACTTTCATTATTTTAAGGCAACAAGCTCCCTATTATATATAGATAATTAAATTGCAACTGCTATTTTTTGTCTTAACAAATGGTGGTTGATTGATTGAAAGATATTGTATGGAAACAGGCCCTTCGGCCCACCGTGTCCACGCAAACCATCGGTCACCCATACACACCAGTAATCCCACCTTCTCATCCAGTCCCCACACTAGGGGCAATTTAGAGGCCTATTAACTTACAAACTTGCACGTCTTTAGGATGTGGGAGGAAACCGGATCATGCGGAGGGAACACTCAGCCACAGGGAGAACGTGGAAACTCCACACAGACAGCATTCAGTTCCGATGCATGGTGTCACCATCCAATATAATGTGTTAAATGTCAGTGATATTAGATTAATTTCTCAGCGGTAGATTCTACTTTTCATAGCTAAATTGAACTGCACTTAGCATTTTCAGAATAATTACTTGTGATTCAAAGATTGCAGCGTAAAGAAATACTTTACTTGTGGCTTTTGTTGTTCTTGTTACAGTGTTTCCTGGTTTATGTACCAAAGGACAAGAGACAACTAAAGCATTGGTATTCCTCTCAAATGTTTTGTACAATACATGGAGGCAACCTCGCTACAATAGAAAATGAGATAGAACAAGGTAATTAAAAGTGGCTGCAGGTCCACCAGTGATTTTTCGGCACCCTTGGTTCCAGAGCCTTGCCCGGATTATCCGTTTTGCCAGACCAACAGAGGTCAATTAATAATGATACAACAATACACCTCTGACCCACTAATCACACCCTGCTAGAAACTTCAATAAAACAAATATTAAATGTGCTTACACTTGACAACATGACTGCCACTTGGACCTTACTTAGAAGCCATGGCTAGGGTTTAACGTAAGCAAAATAAGTAAAGGATTGCACAAAACCAAGGGACCGCCACCAACAACTACAGATGTAAGCAAATAACTCTTTTGGGATGGAGGGACACGTCTCGAAAGAGTGCGTGCCACAAGCAGCGCCTTCTGTGGCCGCCCAGGGAATTTCAACTGCTAAATCTAACAAAGATTTAGATTTAGCTCCCAGGGCTAAAGGAATCCAGGGATATGGGGAAAAAGCAGGAATGGGGTACTGATTTTAGATGATCAGCCATCATCATATTGAATGGTGGTGCAGGCTCAAAGGGCCGTATGGCCTCCTCGTGCACCTATTTTTCTATGTTTCTAACTTGCCCATGCCGATCAACATGTTCCATCTACACTAGTCCCACCTGCCTACATTTGGCCCATATCCCTCTAAACCTGTCCTATCCATGAGCTTGTCTAAATATTTCTTAAACATTGTGATAGTACCTGCCTCAACCACCCCTACCAGCAACCCGTTACATACACCTACCACCCTTTGTGTGAAAATGTTCCTATTAAATCTTTCCCCCCCACCAGATTAAAGGAGGTGCCAGACCATCAGTTGCCAGAAAACCAGTGGTGGACCTGTAATATAATTTAGATCTGTTTTTGGTTTAATCGTCGGTGCCTAAATTAAGGACAGTGACACAGGTATTCTCAGATGGAACTATAGAGTAAGTTACTCTCCACAGTCTGAAGAAAGGTCCCGACCCGAAGCGCCGTCTGTCCATTTCCTCCACAGATGCTGCCCAACCTGCTGAGTTCGTCCAGCACTTTCATTTCTGCTCATGATTCCAACATCTGTGGATCCTTGTGTCTCGATTTCCCTCCACTGATGGGACTTGTGATCCCAAGCCTGGAGAGTTGGTTCCACAGTCTCCAACAGTTTACAGAAGCCAATTAACCTACAAACCTGCAAGTCTTTGGAATGTGGGAGGAAACCAGAGCTCCCGGAAAATATACATGCGGTCACAGGTAGAACGTACAAACAACGTATAGACAGCACCTGTCGTCATAATCGAACCCAGATTCTCGCGCCCTGAGGCAGCAACTCGAACTCTGTACTCACTGTGCTGCTTCTGGATAGAAAAGTTACAAATGGAAAAATACTTACCAAGACTATGTTTCAGGTTAGTCCTGACCCGAAATGGCACCTGTCCATTCCCTCCACTGATTCTACTTGACTCACTGAGTTCCTCCAGCGCTTTGTGCTTTACTTTTGTGTTTTGGTCTGGAATTGATGACTTGTTTGTCCTTATGCATGTCGGTAAGCAACAATTATTACTGCAGCCATTGGCAGTGAAGCCTGAGATTACATTATTTTCTTTTTTTAATTTACAGCGTTTTTAACCATCCAGCTCCTGGAAAGATCAACTAGTGTGTGGATAGGTCTGCACAGTGATAACTTTGAACGATGGGTGAATGGGAAGCCTGTGAAGTATACAAACTGGTTACCCAATGAGCCAGCGCGAGATGCTGCAGATCCTTATGATCCCGTGAGTTTCTTTTAAATGATTTGTCCCACCCTGGTCATTCCTCTTCCTTCCGGCTCCTACACCTATTTTACTATGTTTCTAACTTGCCCATGCAAGGTACAGAAGCTTGAAACCACCGCCAGACTCAGGAACAGCTTCTTCCCCTCTCTTATCAGACTTCTGAACAGTCCTTCCATAAGCTAGCGTACTGTCCGATTCACCTCTACCCCATTGCGGACATTAGACTTTGTCTGTGGAATTGATGCACTACAATGCTGAGAACTATATTCTGCACTCTGTATATTTATCCCTTTTGTCTACCTATTGTACTTAAAGAGAGACACAAAATGCTGAAGTAACTTGGCAGGTTAGGCAGCATCACTAGAGAAAAAGAGTAGGTGACATTTTGGGTCAGAACCCTTCTTCAGACTGAAAAAAGGGTTCTGACCCAAAACGTCACCAACTCTTTTTCAGGTTTTATAATTTACTTTAACCTTAATGAAGAGTCCAGACCCGAAACATCACCAGTCCATTCCCTCCACAGATGCTGCATGACCTGCTGAGTTCCTCCAGCACTTTGTGTTTTGTTTATGATCCCTCCATCTGCAGTCCCTTGTGTCTCTACTTCCCTTTCTTTTCTTCTTTTTCCATCTCAGGCAGATAGATTAATAATCAACGTATGTTATACATCCTTTTCCATCCTTTTGGCTCACACCCTCCGTCTTTTCATCTCTGGCCTTTGTCCAACCACCTGCCGATCAAACCTCCCCCTCACCCGCATCAACCTATTACATACCAGGCTTTGTTCTGCACCTCCTCTCTTCCCACTTTCTTCCCCATCTCCCTCTTCCCCCCCACTACAATCAGTCTGAAGAAGATCCCGACCCGAAACATCACCTACCTATGTTCCCCAGAGATGCTACCTGACCCGCTGAGTTACTCCAGCACTTTGAGTCATATGTTATAAACCTGCAGATTTCCCCCTGCTTTGCAATTACACGTTGACCATATTTCCTCAACTACTCAACTACACTTCTTCCCTCCCCTGGAACAACTCCGTTCTATGCTCCCATTGCTCCGTCTCTACTGGTTTGCCTCCAATAACAATTTATTTTAACCTACCTGCATCTCTGATGCCTTACTCCTTTCTGGAACATGCCTTTCCCTTTATTGTAGCTAATGGAGTCTTTGGCCATCTCATCCACCGCCCATACATAGAGTTATACAGCGTGGAAACAGGCCCTTCGGCCCAACTTGCCCATGCCGACCAACATGCCCCATCTACACGTCACATCTGTCTGAATTTGGGCCATATCCCTCCAAACCTTTCTTATCCATGTACCTGCCTAAATGTTTCTTAAACGTCACGATAGTACCTGCCTCAACTACCTTCTCCAGCAGCACATACCATACACCTACCGTTCCTTTTGCGACAAGGTTACCCCTCGGGTTCCTATTAAAGCTTAATAGGATCTTAATTAAATCCTATTAAATCTTTCCCCCCACACTTTATACCACTGTTCTCACTCCTTCTGGCAGAGCAACATGAGCAAAAGGTAATTCCAGCATTTTTTAAATTTACTTGCAGACTTCCGAACACAATAACAGCCCTGTTTTACAAGAGGAGGCAAAAAGGTGTGCGTTATTGTCTAACAGTCATGCTCATCATTCTACAGGGAGGTGGTACACAAGCATTTGCAATACAAATCGGTATGGTTTTGTTTGTCAGAAAGCTCCAGGTAAAGTGCTTCAACTAAATTGTCAATCCGATTTTAAAGGAAAAAGAAATAAATGAAGTAATATATTTAACGTGCCAAATAGAAACAATCTTTTAATTCCAATACTTGGAAATTGATATCCCAAAGAGATCTTGTTAACCATTGAGCTTTATCTGTGATTTACTATTGTATTGTTCATCGAGGTTTAAATCTATGTTTGTTTATTTCGAAGATGCAGAGATTTAAATTATCATTGAGTGTGTGAAAGGAATCTATTCTAGCAGAGTCTGAAATCTTGATCACCTTAATTTATAGATCCTGGTTTTATAGATTATAGCTTTATACCGAAGATAGACACAAAGTGCTGGAGTAACAGCGGGTCAGGCAGCATTTCTGGAGAAAATAAATAAGTGACGTTTCGGAACCCTTTCATTGGTTTAAGATGGGAGAGGAAAGATTTTGTACGAACCTGAGGAGCAACGTTTTCACTCGGTGTATGAAACAAGCTGTCAGAGAAGGTAGTTGAGGCAGATAGTATGACAACATTTAAAGGACAAGTGCGTGTATAGGAAAGGTTTAGAGGGATATGGACCAAACATGGGTAAATTAGCTTAGATCGACATCTTGGTCGACATGGACAAGTTGGGCCAAAGAGCCTGTTTCTGTGCTGTATGACCCTGTGACTCTATAGGGCAACATTAAACAGCCACTAAAGTTTATTATAGGACACAACATTTTTTCTAAGTATGTACTAGAGAATTCTTGTTTTTGTAAAATCCAGCAAGTTTTTAAACTGAGGTCTACTCTTGTGTGCTTTTTCTGGTGTGATGTGACGTGTTGATTTAATGTAGTACAGGACGGCTCAGCAATGCAGCTGGTAGAGCTGCTGCCTCACAGCGCCAGAGACCCGGGTTCGATCCTGACCTCGGGTGCTGTCTATGTGGGGAATTTGCACATTCTCCCTGTGACCACATGGGTTTCCTCCAGGTGTTCCGGTTTCCTCCCACATCGCAAAGATGTGCGGGTTTGTAGGTTAATTGATCCTGTGAAAATTGCCCCTTGTGTAGGGAGTGGATGCGAAAGCGGAACAACATAGAACTAGTGCGATGGTCGGTGTAAACTCAGCGGGCTGAGGGACCTAAAATTGCTGGAGAAACTCAGCGGGTGCAGCAGCATCTATGGAGCGAAGGAGGGACCTGTTTCTCTGCGGTATCTCTAAACTAAACTGGACTTTTCTTTCCAAGTATGCATGGGGAAATTCTGGTTTTGTAGGAATCCAGTAAGTTGTTGAACTGAGATTAGTGGTTTGGGTTCTGTGGTGTGACATGTGTTAATTGCATCTATGCCTAAAGCCGTAGGATATTGCAGAATAGTTTTTATTCCTGTTTAAACGCCTGTTCCTGCTGAGGAAACTCAGGAGCTTTGATGTCAGACAGGACATTTTAACAGCTGTCTATAAATCACTTATAGAATCTGTACTCACCTTTAACATCACATCCTGGTTCACCCTCACCTCTGTCAAAGACAAATCAAAGCTTTCCCGGATCATTAATCAAGCAAGCAAAATAACTGGCAAAACTCAAAATCAATTATCAGTACTCCACACCCAGGCAGTTAAAAGGAAAGCCAACCTCATTACACAGGATCCCACCCACCCCCTGCACAAGTCCTTCCAACTTCTGCCATCAGGCCGCCGATATAAAGTCCCCCTATCCAAGAAAAACATCCACAAAAACTCATTCATACCCATTGCCATAAACAGTTTAAATAAAAAATGAACAAGGGACAAATTAACCCTGACGCACTGTCACTTTACACGTATCCACAACTTTTATCTTGTCTATATTTACAGTTTTTAATCTTTATACTTGCTTTTAAGATCTATACACACTGTGTGTGCTCGCAGAAATCTGTGTTGTATGACTGCTTATCAGTACATTGTCCTGGTTGTATGTTGAGCCACGTCAAAGAAGATTTTCTGTTACGACAGACAATAAAGTTTTCTGAATCTGAATCTGAATCTGAAAGCTGTTGTTCTGTAATTGGATTATTCTCCTAGCAGATGAATCTATCCCACTTTCTTTTTCTCAACAGATACATCCATCCATAATATCAATAAATCGTCTGTATATCAGATTCCTGATACATTTGCGTACGGCAATTACACATACAAGCTACTTAAGAAGAACGTAACTTGGTATGAAGCATTAAACGAATGCAAACTGAGAGAGGCTGAACTGGTCAGCATCACCGATCAATATCACCAAGCTTTCCTCACTGTCATCGTGAATACACTGGCACATTCTCATTGGATTGGACTCTCCAGCCAAGATGTACGTGCAAAACTGTGTCACTTTTTAATAAAACTTTGATATCATTCATCATGTGTAGAAATGTGGACAATCAAAACCTTTTCCCCAGGATGGAAAAATCAAATAGCTTAGTTTAATGTATTGTCACGTGTACCAAGGTACAGTCAGCGGAAGGTCTCTACGTGATTACAATCACGCCATCCACAGTGTACAGATACAGGATAAGCGGAATACCGTTTAATGCAAGATAAAGTCCAGTGGAGTCAGATTAAAGATAGTCCGAGCATCTCCAATGAGTTAGATGGGAGGTCAGAACTGCTCTCTAGTTGGCGATAGGATGGTTCAGTTACCTGGGAACTGATAACAACCGAGAAGAAAATGTCCCAGAATCTGGAGATGTGCATTTTCACACTTATGTAACTCTTGCCTGATGGGAGAGCGGAGAAGAGGGAGTGACTGGGGAGAGACTCGTCCTTGATTAAGCTGGTGGCTTTGCCAAGGCAGTGTTAGGGCATACTAGAGGGCATGACTTTAAGGCGAATGGGGCAAAGTTTCAAGAAGGTGTGCGGGGTAAGTTTTTTTACAGAGAGGGTGGTGGGTGCCTGGAATACACTGCCAGTAGCACAGAGGTACAGCCGCCGCCTCGGACCACCAGAGACCGGGGTTCAATCCTGACCTCGGTTGCTGCCTGTGTGGAGCATGTGCAAGGTCAATTTGGAATAATTTCATTAATTACACTCCATCCATCAGAGCTTGTCATTGATGGTACATGCAAGTTATGTCTGTGGACAGAGAGAGAACCAGTGGTGCAGCGGGTGGAACTGCGGCCTCACAGTGCCTGAGACCTGGGTTTGATCCTGACCTCGGGTGCTGTCTGTGTGGAGTTAGCACAGGCATGATACGTTAGAGGCATTTAAGAAACATTGGGATTGGCACATGGATCTGGAGGGACCCAAAATGCTGGAGTAACTCAGCAGGTCAGGCAGCATCTGTGGAGAAAATGGATAGGTGACATTTCGGTTTGGGACCCATCTTCAGTCCCAACCTGAAACGTCCCCTACCCATTTTCTCCAGAGTTCCTGACTGACCTGCTGAGTTACTCCAATATTTTTTGTTTATCTTTGGCATAAACCAGCATCTGCACTTCCTTTTTATTACATACTGGATATGGTGGGATACTGATTATGTGCAGGCAGATAATGTTGGTCTTGGTGTCATGTTCGGCACATATATTAACTTTAATTGAACTCTACTGGACATTGCCTTGCACTAAATGTTATTCCCTTTATCCTGTATCTGTACATTGTGGACGCATTGATTGTAATCATGTGTAGTCTTTCCACTGACTGGATCGCATGGAACAAAATCTTTTCACTGAACCTTGGTACGTTTGACAATAATAAACTAAACTAAACGATTGTGTGCTGAAGGGCCTGTTCTTGTGCGGTACTGTTCTAATGTTGTACTGTTCTATGTTCTATGTCAATGTTACTGTGAACATGTTATCATTATCCATTTGTCAATGTTTGCAGGATGGCCACAGCTTTGCTTGGTCAGATGGTAGTGCTGTCGTTTTCACACAATGGAGTGCAGAACGTCCTCATTCCTCTCACGATTGTGGATACATGGACACAAAGGGCTACTGGAGGACCGCTGACTGTGAAACTCGACTCCAGGGAGCTGTTTGCCAGGTTTTAGAAAGTAAGAGCTCAGCTTCAAACCCTTTCGAAATGATGATAGACACAAAAAACTGGAGGAACTCAGCGAGTCAGAGAGCATCGCTGGAGAAAAGGAATATGTGACTTTTCTGGTTGAGACCCTTCTATTCCTCACCTATTATAGGTCACCTAAATATGTCACCTAAATACGTCACCTATTCCTTTTCTCCAGAGAAAAGCTGTTACTCCAGCTTTTTGCGACTATCTTCGGTTTAAACCAGCATCTGCAGATCTTGTACAGGTACATGTCTGGGAACGGTCGAGGGGGATATGGGCTAAATGTGGACACATGGGACTAGCTTGGTCAGCATGGACGCGTTGGGCAAAAGTGCCTGGTCCCGTGCTATATGACTCAAGTGTAAGTCAGCCTGTTCCTACCTGTATTATTTGCATTTGGGCCCTAATGTTGAATCCTGTTCAAAGGAAGTGATTTTTTTTATTAAATTTATGTAAACCTCTGAAGAGATAGCGAGGTACATCAATTAGCATCTGAAACCCGCGATCACTAGGTTCAAGATCAAAGTCTATACTCAGACGCTTGCACACCACATGACACTAACCACTTCCTCAGCAAATACGATCTTCTGCAGATACTTCTTCTTGCGTATGGAGCACACAGCCTAAAGATGTAGGTCAACTTGTTCTATTTGATCTTGTTTGTGCTCGTCGGGTTAATTGCATTAATTGAAACAGGGTGGTCCATGTGAAGGTTGCAATCTCCCACCCCTCTTTAGGTATTATAACAACATTTAAAAGACACTTGACAGATACGTGTATTGGAAAGGTTTAAAGTGATATGGGTCAAAAACAAGCAAATTAGATTAGCTTAAATGGGACATCTTGGTCCTTGTGAACGAGTTGGGCAGAAGGGTCTGTTCCCATTCTGCACGACTCTCTAAATCTTAAAAAAGCAGTAATAGAAATTGCCCATCTACAAGTGTGTAGTAACAAGTCTTCCCTATACACCCTGCTATAAATACAAAGTGCTGGAGGAACTCAACGGGTCAGGCAGCATCTTTGGAGAATATTGAAAGGTGACATTCTGGTTCGGGACCCGTCTGATGAAAGGTCCCAACCCAAAAAATTACCTGCCCATATTCTCCAAAGATGCTGCCTGACCCGATGACTGACTCTAGGATTTTGTGTGTTTTTTTGTAACCCAGCATCTGCAGTTCATCGTTTCTATGCTGTGAATCACATTCTTGATATCCATGGTGTGGTTATCACCACTCAGACAGCAGCACAGCGCCAGAGACTTGGGTTCAATCCTGACTAAGGGCAATGACTGTACGGAGTTTGTACGCTCTCCCTGTGTCCCTGTGGCTTTTCTCCAGGTCTCGCATTCCAAAGACTTGTAGGTTTATAGGTTTCTTGGCTTCTTTAAATTGTCCCTCTTGTGTACGATAGAACTATGTGTGTACGGGTGATTGCTAGTTGGTCAGTGTGGAATCCTTAGGCTGAAATGCCTATTTCCATACTGTATCTCCAAACTAAATTAAACTAAACACTCAGATTCTAAAAGAATTGCTTTATTTCTGAACATTGAAAATACTCACAAGACCTTTATGGCCAGGAATTTAATGAAAGCACCTAAATTTCAAAATATGATGTTACATATAATATGGACACATTAGGGTGTGGGGGAACCATAGCTTAATATTCTTAATATAATAATATCTTAAATTAAGATTTAGAATATTCTAAATCTTTCTCATTCATCTATTTACAGCTGCAACATTAAATCCACCTGCACACAAAGCAGAGTGCCCTAACCTTGACGAAGGTTTGCCCTGGATTCCGTTTCGAGGCAATTGTTACCTTTTCGATTTGGTTTTATACAATTCTTCAAGCTTGACAATGGAAGAAGCGAAAGACATTTGCGGAAACCTGGGTAAGACGCAGTGCCTTGAAAAATTAGCTTTACCCTAAATAACCTTAGTTTAGTTTACAGCATGGAAACAGGCCCTTCGGCCCGCCAAATCCACACCGACCAGCGATCATCCTGTACACTAACACTATCCTACACACTAGGGACAATTTACAATTTTTACCAAAGTCAATTAACCTACAAACCTGTACATTTTTGGAGTGTGGGAGGAAACCGGAGCACCCGGAGAAACCCCACACGGTAACAAGGAGAAGGTACAGCACCCGTAGACAGGATCAAACTCGGGTCTCTGGTGCTGTAAGTAGGTATGTTGCAAAGCCTACCTGAAGCGTCTTTGAAAATCTGCCGCTGCGTGTGTGCGCGATTTTGGCGCCGTTTAGAGGGGGCGGGTTTAAAACGCGATTTTCTCTAGGCTGTTCAAATCGAAGATGTTCAGCCTAGTTAATTATTAACGAAAAATCGCTGGAAGACCCCGTCGCAAAAGCTATTATTAGGTTTAAAGGCCTCGTAAAATAGTTATAGTAGTTTAAAAATCAATCTCTAAACCCGCGACCGCCAGCAACCGCAGAGTCTCATAAAGCAAATAGCAGAAGTTAGGTTGTATATTTTTACATTAAAAAGGGCTTCTAAAGATCCCTTTATACAAAATGTAATATTGCGAGTAGCTCAATTTGGGCCCATTATATCGCGCAGTATTTTTCTGGGCATTTGGGGCACAAATCTACCGCAATGTGAACGTTCTAAACCAGCGCGTTCCACAGGGACCCACTGGAAAGCTGATTTAAATGGGCATTTATTTACAGCAATTGAACACTGAATTCCTTCCATTTGGTCTATAAATTAATGTAAATGAGATTTAAAAATCATGTTTTATTGTGAATTATTTGTGAATATTATTTGGACATTTAGGCTATTTAAAAATGTTAATAATTTATTAAGAAATGGATAGATGTTTAGATCTAGTAATTGAAGTCTGAAATTAGCTACAATTAGGTAACTAACTAATTATATGCTTTAATTTCAGGTCATCCAAGTAAGATTATTTTATATTTGTTTCAGAATGCTTCAATCTATGATAACTGAAAATTTCATTCAGTTCTCTTAATTTTTAAGAAAGTTATGGGCTTTTGACTGTTCACGATCACAACTTTTTTGTTATGTCCATAGAAAATCAATAGGGAACAAGATGCTCATTTCCGAGTATGAAAATGGCCATAACTTTTTAAATACTTGAGATATGAAAGTGAATTAGGTGTCAAATTAAACTTATTTTTATGCTTTATCTGATGGGATAAATTACAGACTTGATTTTTAAAATCTCAAAATTTTGTAACATTGCTACTGTAAGGCAACAACTCTATCAATGCACCACCGGGCCACTACAACACCATGCAGTGCAACACCATGCACTATTCAGCTTTGAATTCCTGTGGAGATGTAGCTAATGAATAATATATACAGCACTTAAAAGTAGTGACAAAGGGCCTGTTTCTGTGCTGTATGTCCCATGATTCTATGGTAAGATTACTTTTATACTCATGATAACTTACTACAAATTTCTTAACCTTACAGCTGCAAAATCTTTCATTTTACACATTAATGATGAAGAGGAGAACAATTTCATTCTTCAACAAGTAAAGCTGTACAGCCACATTGCAAATGTAATCTGGCTGGGTATTATGTTTGACAACAATGGTGAGTTATGACCAAGTAAAAAATTAAAATACTCCAAAAGAACATGCAAATGTTTTGTGTATTAACCAGCATCTAGTTCTTTGTTTCTACTTTAAAAATACTACCTTGCATTTAAAAATTCGAATTAAAAATACTTTCTTGCAAATATCTTTTGAGTCATAGAGTCATAGAGAGATACAGTGTGGAAACAGGCCCTTCGGCCCAACTCGCCCACACCAGCCAACAATGTCCCAGCTACACTAGTCCCACTTGCCTGCGCTTGGTCCATATCCCTCCAAATCTGTCCTATCCGTGTACCTGTCTAACTGCTTCTAAAACGATGGGATAGTCCCAGCCTCAACTACCTCCTCTGGCAGCTTGTTGCATACACCCACCACCCTTTGTGTGAAAAAGTTACCCCTCGGATTCCTATTAAATCTTTTCCCCTTCACCTTGAACCTATGTCCACTGGTCCTCGATCCCCCTACTCTAGGCAAAAGACATTGTGCATCCACCCGATCTATTCTTCGCATGATTTTGTACACCTCTATAAGATCTCCCCTCATCCTCCTGTGCTCCATGGAATAGAGATCCAGCCTACTCAACCTCTCCCTATAGCTCACACCCTCTAGTCCTGGCAACATCCTCGTAAATCTTTTATGAACCCTTTTAAGCTTGACAATATCTTTCCTATAACATGGTGTCCAGAACTGAACACAATATTCTAAATGCGGTCTCATCAATGTCTTATACAACTGCAATATGACCTCCCAAATTCTATACTCAATACTCTGACTGATGAAGGCCAAAATGCCAAAAACCTTTTTGACCACCTTATCTACCTGCAACTCGACCTTCAATGAACCATGCACATGTACTCCTTGATCCCTCTGCTCTACAACACTACCCAGTGGCCTACCATTCACTGTGTATGTCCTGCCCTTGTTCGACGTCCCAAAATGCAACACCTCACACTTCTCTGTATTAAATTCCATCAACCATTCCTCCGCCCACTTGGAACGGTCGATCCAGATCCTGCTGCAATCGTTCACAACCATCTTCACTATCTGCAAAACCACTAACTTTTGTATCATCAGCTTTGAAGCACTTATTCATTAACAATTTAAAATCTTGAGTTGGTGATCAGTATTAATGATTGTGACATTAAATATATGAACTTTTTTTTACCAATTTCCACTGATGTAAACTAGCAATTCTATCTCCTTTGTTAATTTTAAATTTAGACTTTAGACTTTAGAGATACAATGCAGAAACAGGCCCTTCAGCCCACCGAGTCTGCGCTGCCCAGCGATCACCCCATACACTAGCGCTGTACTACACACTAGGGGTAATTTTACAACTTACGAAGGTAAATAATGCAATCATAAGGTCCTGGGGGATTCTAAATCATAGAGCCAGACTTTTGTAAGGAATTTGGATTCTGTTCCTTTCTGATGTAACTTAGTGATGCCACCCCCACCCCCACCTTAATCCATCCCCATCCCGAACACCCACCCAAGCAATGCACAAGTGCTGGAGGAACTCAGCAGGTCAGGTAGCATCTGTGGAGAGAATGGACAGACGGTGTTTCAAGTCGGGACCCTTCTTCAAACTAATTATAATAGGGGGTCAGGAAGCTGGAAAAGAGAGATGAGTGGGGACAAAGCCTGGTAAGTGATAGTGTCTGAAGAAGGTTCCTGACCTGAAAGGTCACCTATCCATGTTCTTCAGAGATGCTGCCTGACCGGCTGAGTTACTCCAGCACTTTGCCAAATCTTTATGCCTAATTCTATGTCCGTAGATGTGGATCTACAATATGGTTGCAGTTTTTCTTGGGATAATTGCTTATTTAGTATGTCACTGAAAAGAACATGTTTCTTTATGGGTAACTTCTTTATGTTACGTTGCAGATAACACACTGAAATGGTTGGATGGCACCCCGATAACATATTCAAACTGGGGTGCAGAAGAACCTAATGCACATCATCTCTCCATTGATTTCTGTGCTGGCATGAGATCAACAGATGGTACATGGTTTCTGACCAACTGTGCAGAGAGCCTTGCAGCGGTTTGTCAAACAGGTATGTCCTAAGCTCTTTGAAACATCGCGTGCCATTATTGAAATGTTATTATTGAGCCACTTTAGTTTAATTTCGTTAGAGATACAGCATGGAAACAGGCCATTCAGTCCACCGAGTCCATCCAGGTATCAGGGGTTATGGCTAAAAGGCAGGAGAATGGGGTTGAGAGGGAAAGATAAATCAGCCATGATTGAATGGCGGAGTAGACTTGAAGGGCCGAATGGCCTAATTCTGCTCCTCCAATTTATGAACATGAAAATCCCGTAAACGAGTTCCATCCTACATACCTGGGATGATTTACACAAGCCAATTAATCTACAAACTACATCTTTAGAGTGTGGGAGGAAACTGGAGCACTCATAGGAAACCCGCGTGGTCACAGGGAGAACATGCAAACAGACAGAACCCGTGATCAGGTTCAAACCCGGGTCTCTGGCAGCAATTATACCGCTGCTCCACAATGCACTCACCAGTTTAGTGGACATTGTTTTTGTTTTATTAATGATGTAATGTTACTGAATGTATCTGGCCTAATTCTGCTTGTATGACTTGCGGACTTGTGTGCTTTGGAACCAAGACATCAATCCTGTGTCTCTGGCGCCACGAGGCAGCAGCTCTACCATTGTGTGGTTCCACAAACACTGCAGTCATAACCACTGAAGTCCTTACACAAGATCTTCTCAGGAGGCCTTTATGCCAAATATTTATGAACCCAAGATATTTAGATTTTTTTTTTAAATTAAAGAAACTAAACCATTCGAAAATATTTCAAAGCAATTAAAAATACTCTCAACTAATTTAAAAAAAAATGAATATGCTGTAAAATGAACAAACAAAAATAATTTTTCCAATGAAGAATGCTAACCTCTGAAACCTTATTTTGGGCAGCAAAGTAGTGCAACTGGTAAAACTGGAGATCTGGTTTCGATCCTGACCTCGGGTGCTGTCTGTGTGTAGTTCGCAAGTTCTCCCTGTGACCATGTGGGTTTCCTCCAAAGACGTGCGGGTTTGTGGTTTAATTGGTCCTCTGTACATTGTCCCCAATGTGTAGAGAGACGATGCGAAAGTGGGATAATCACTTTCAGGTGGTCAATATGATCAGGTGGTCAATGGTTAACGTGGACTTTTTGTGGACCCAAGAGCCTGTTTCTGTACTGTGTCTTTAAACTTAAACTAAAGAGTGTGGGGTGTGCAGGAGGTGTGGCCTGGGATCAATACACTGTGGACCATCACATGGAATTAAGTCTACATTTTGCTTGTTTATACTCCAATACACTTTTGTGCATTAGTACCGATGAGAGAGTACATTTCACATGATAATAAAATCATGAGCGGAATAGATAGGAGTAGGGGAACCAAGAACCAGAGGGCATAGGTTTAAGATGAGAGGAGAAAGATTTAATAGGAACCAGAGGGGCGACATGTTGACACAAAGGGTGGGCGGGTGTCGGTGGGCGGCGCGACTCACGTCGCAGCGACCTCTGCAGTCCGTCTGTCTTTATTATTTTTTGTCTCGTTTGAATGTAGTTTTTATTTATTTTTTTTTGTGTATGTGTGTGGGTATGTGTGTGGGGGGCGGGGGGCGGGGGGTGGGGGAAACTTTAAAAATCTAACCCCTGCATGGAGAACCCGACCTTTTCTCTGTCGGGTCTCCGTTGTCATTGGGGCCTAGCACCATGGAGCGGCCTCCAACCGGAACGACCTGGGGCTCCAGTCGCGGAGCCTGCAGACCTACTCACCATCGCGGAGCTGGCCGATTTCGGAGCGGGAGGAGCGGTGGTGGCGCGCTGCTGCGACCCGACCCCGGGGATTCGGAGGCTCCAACCGCGGATCCCTGCTGGGAGACCGCTTTTCGGGGCTTCCGCAACGGCGACTTCACCCGCCCGAGTTGTGGGGTTGAAGATTACCTGGAGCGGGGCCTTACATCATCGCCCCGCGCGGCTTGGAATGGCTGCGGAACTTTGCTAGCACCCGCCGGGGGCTCCAACAACAAGACCCGGAGCGCGGCCTTGCATCACCCGGCGCGGCGTAAATGGCCGCGGGACAATTACCATCGCCCGCCGGGGGCTTTGACTCTGACATCGGGAGGGGAATGGGGAGTGCAGGGGAGAGATAAGTCTTTGCCTTCCATCACAGCGAGGAGGAGATGCGCTGTGATGGATGTTTGTGTAAATTGTGTTGTGTCTTGGTTCTTTCTTGTGTGTATGACTGCAGAAACAACATTTTGTTTGAACCTCAATGGGGTTCAAATGACAAATAAATTGTATTGTATTGTATTGTATTGTATTGGTATATGGAACGAGCTGCCAGAGGAGGTAGTTGAGGCGGGTATAATGTCAATATTTAAGACATTTGGACAGGTACATGGATAGGAAAGGATTAGAGGGATATGGGCCTAATTTAGGCAGGTGGAACCAGCACAGATGGGGTATCTTGGTCGGCATGGACGAGTTGGGCCAAAGAGTCTGTTCCCGGCCTGTATGATTCTATCACTCCAAGTATGTCAGCCTGTCCTTACTGGTATTATTTGCTTTTGAGCCCCAACGTTCAATCTTGCTCAAAAATAAGAAGTGATTTTTTTTAAATTCATGCAAATCTCGAAAGAGATAGCGAGGTACATCAATTAGCATCTGAAACCCGTGACCACAAGGTTCAAGCTCAAAGTCAACCATCAGATGCTTGAACACGACACGACATTAACCATTTCCTCAGCAAATACGATTATCTGTAGACTGTATGTAGAAACAAGGAACTGTAGATGTTGGTTTATACCAAAGATAGATACAAAGTGCTGTAGTACCTCAATGGGTCAGGCAGCATCTCTGGATCATTTTAGGTCAGACCCTTCTTCAAACTCCTGACTTCAGACTGCCTGAGCACGGCCGTGCCTGAGGTCAATTGTTGTCGTCCTTGATTGGACCAGGTTTTTTTCTTGCCTCCTGCTCTTCACCCCCCCCCCACTCTCGTCTTTCAGTCTGAAGAAGGTTCCGGAACCGCAACGTCAGACATCCAGAGCTGCTGTGTGTATTTCCTCCAGCTGCTCTGGTTTCCTCCCACATCCTAAAGACGTGCGGGTTTGTAGGTAAATTAGCCCACTGTAAATTGCCCCTAGTGTGTAAGGAGTGGATGAGAAAGTGAGATAACATAGAACCGGTGTGATTGATGGTCAGCGTGGACTCAGTGGGCCGAAGGGCCTGTTTCTATTCCGTAGCTCTAAACTAAGCTAAACTAAACCATTCAACTTCTGTACATTCTTAGGCCACAGAGCATAGAACGGTACAGCACTTGAACAAGCCCTTCAGCCCACAATGTCTGTGCCGAACATGATGCTAAAATAAATGTATCTCCTCTCCCTGCGTGTGATCTGTATGGTCCACATTCCTCCATTGCTTGCATATCCATGTGCCTATAAATACAGTTGTGGTAAAAATGTCAAATGATTTCTATACAGATATATTGTTTTTTTGTAATATATTTCATTTCATGATTTCAGATTTGAGTGGAAACGCTTACATTCCAAAACAACATGGTAAGTTCCAAATATATATTTTTCTGTGCAGAATTATAAAAACATCATTTACATTATGATGGTTAATTAAACAGGTTCCTGATATTTACAAGATTGCAAGCTATAGAAATCTTACTCAAGCATCTGCAACCTCTTGTGTACCATAAAAAATTGCTCTTTGCTTTTCAAGGCATCCAGGCATAGGACATAGAACAGTTTTGCACAGGAACAGGCCCTTCGGCCCACTATGTCTGTGCCGAATATGATGCCAAATTAATTCAATCTATGAAACACTGGAGTACCTCAGCAGGTCAGCCAGCATCTGTGGAGGAAACGTCACCCATCCGTGTTGTCCAGAGATGCTGCCTAACTTGCTGAGTTACTCCAACATTTTGTGTTGGTCTTGGTATAAACCAGCATCTGCAGTTTCAGCAACACAGAAACGGGCTCTTTGGCCAAACTCATCCATGCTGACCAAGATGCTCCTTCTACACGTCCCACCTGACTGTTTTTGGCCCATATCCCTCTAAATCTTTCCTATCCATGTACTGCCCAAATGTCTTTTAAATGTTCTCCAGAGATGCTGCTTGACCCACTGAGTTACTCCAGCACTGTGTCATTTTTAGGGATTCTCCTACTCTGGGGTAAAAGACCTTATCCTTTGTGCAATAACCTTATCAATTCCCTCATGATTTTATACGCCCATCAGCCTCCTGTACACCAAGGAATAAAGTCCTAGACTGCTCAATCTCTCCATATAACTCAGGCCCTTGAGTAGTGGCAACACCCTCCTCTTGCCCAACTTGTCCATACTGACCAAGATACCCCTTCCAAGCTAGTCCTACTTGTCTACATAAACCTTTCCTATCCATGTATCTGTCCAAGTGTCTTTTAAATGTTGTTATAGTACTTGCGGAAGAATGTGCTGGCATTGGAGAGGGTTCAGAGGAGGTTTATGAGAATGATCCCAGGAATGATGGGATTAACATATGATGAGCGTTTAACAGCACTGGGCCTGTACTCGCTGGAGTTTAGAAGGATTAATAGGGAGACCTCTTTGAAACTTACCGAATAGTGAAAGGCCTTGATAGAGTGGTGGAGAAAGTGTTTCCACTAGTGGGAGAGTCTAGGACCAGAGTGCAGAGTCTCAGATTAAAAGGACATACCTTTAGATAGGAGATGAGGAAGAATGTCTTTAGTCAGAGGGTAGTGAATCTGTGGAATTCATTGCCACAGACACCTGCATTGGGTATTTTTAAGGCAGTGATTGATAGATTCTTGATTAGTAAAGGTGTCAAAGGTTACAATAGAACGGGTTGAGATGGAAAGATAATTGAATTGTGGAGTCGACTCGATGGGCTGAATGGCCTAATTCTGCTCCTATGACTTACGACCATGAACCTGAACTAAATACACCCACACTGAGTGTTTCTTGAGAATGTCGACTTTAAAGCAAATGATTTTTCCTGAATAATGTGAATTTCTGGAATCTGTTTATGAATGTTTATTCCGTTTGGTTCAAACTTGGCATTTTGTGATATTTCAAAGAAATTAATTTTGTTGTCTTCCCTCAGAATACCAAATTGGAAATACTACAGTGCTCACCACAGTGCTGGCATTACTGGTAACTCTGGTCATTGTCGTGGGCGCAGTTGGTGCTTGGTATCTATGGAGACGGAATCGGCCTTCATTGCGGTTTGCAGGAAATGCTTACTATAGACAATCTGCCCCAGAAGTTACTGATGACGATGGAAATATTCTAATTTCTGCATTTGAAAAGAATGGTGGAAATTAATCAAGTGAGGTTATGGCATCTATATTTACAAAAAAAGTCTTGTTGGATTATGACAGACATAAATGTTCAACAATTGGTCGTTTAATCATAAGTATGTTGAAATCATTGTTATACAATGTGAATTCAATTTTCTGCACATTGTGCATTCAGTACATGAATTATATTCTTGCTAATATTTTCTAGACTAAGTAGAGTGCCTATTTTTATACAGTACTTCTATTATTAGTTATACCAAGTTATCATTGAATTGGTCGAAACAGCATGGAAACAGGCCCTTCGACCAACAGTCTGCCCCGACCATGGATCTCCCTTTCACACTAGTTCTATGTTATCTCCTTTTCCCATCCACTCTGTACACACTAGGGGCAATTTACAGAGGCCAATAGAAACCCCAAATGTTGTAAGAAGGGACTGCAGATGCTGGTTTAAACCAAAGATAAGCACAAAAGGGACAGGCAGCATCTCTGGAGAGAAGGAATGGGTGACGTTTTGGGTCGAGACAAGAAGAGTCTCGACCTGAAACCACCCATTCCTTCTCTCCAGAGATGATGACTGTCCAGCTGAGTTACTCCAGCTTTTTGTGTCCATCTTTCTGATGGATGCTCTTCTAGTTACGACGTCCCCAATGAACTGAAGCATTATCTCGGCATGTTTATTCTTGTTCAGCAGTCATAGTAGAATTACCATTGTGTCTACTCTATTCAATCATGGCGGATCTATCTTTCCCTCTCAACCCCATTCTCCTGCCTTCTCCCCATAACCCCTGACACCCTTACGAATCGGGGACCTGTCAATCTCCGCCTTAAATATACCCAATGACGGTCTCCACAGCCGTCTGTGGTTATGTATTCCACAGATTCATCACTGTCTGACTAAAGGAATTCCTCCTCATCTACTTTCTAAAGGTGCGTCCATTTATGCTGAGACTGTGCCCTCTGGTCCTAGACTCTCCCACAAGTGGAAATATTCACTCCACAGATTCACCACCCTCTGCCTGAAGAAATTTACTTTCCTGTCCTTTGACACGGCAAATATTCCATTAGCCTTCCTACATTACCTTTTTTTTAAAAAGATATTGAAATAAGATATTTTGTGTAATAAGATCATTTCAAAATGGTCCATTTACTTTGCTTAGTTGGCTAATTCAACACAAAGTTGCTGTACGCTTACTCTGATTTACAATAAAATTATAGCAGTGAAGCAATGTAACCTGAATATTATGCGATGTTCCTGTGACCGTTTGTTGCGGACTAGGCCTTAAAACTTCATTTATACTTTTGCAGTTGAACAAATGTAAAAAATGTACTCTTGATCATGTTAGTAGGAAAGGGTCTGCATTTACTAGCACAGTAAACCCTTGTTAAAACAGTTCAAAGGGAAGAGAAATGGCGTCCGTTATTGCTGATGGTCTACTATAACCGAGTACTCCCAGTGACCGGTCTTATACAGCATGGAAACAGGCCCTTGTGTCCACCGAGTCCAAACGGACCCATTCACATTAATTCAATGTTACCCACTTACGCATCCACTCCCTACACACTGGGGGCAATTTGCAGTGGGCCAATTAACCTACAAACCAGCACATCTTTGGGATGTGGGAGGAAACAGGAGCACCCGGCGAAAAACCACGCTCCCTCAGGAAGAACGTGCAGGGAGAAAGGTATTATCATTGTACAAGTAGTATTAGTATTAGAAACAAACAGCTGCAGTTGCTGGTTAATAAACAAAAGGACAGAAAGTGCTGGAGTAACTCATTGGTCAGGCAGCATTTCTGGAGAACATGGATAGGTAAAGTTTCGAGTCGAGAACCTTCTTCAGACTCTTGGGCCTGGGATCCAGGTGAGTTGACGGCCTCGGCCTGCTGGCGGCTGGGGGAGAGGCGAGGTTCGTCGGAGTCGATGGTCGCAACCCGCGGGCGGCTGGAGTGCTGGCAAGGGTCAGCAGCGGCAGCAGATGCAGCCTGGAAGCGGCCGGGACAACTGTGTGGGCCGGCGGTGGCAACAGTGGGTCCGGTCTGGAAACGCTGGGGAGGCAGTGTGGTCAGTCCACTATAACCAAAATCTGATATAAAGAGGTCTGCTAAAACAAGGGTTTACTGTACTGTAGAGGGGTCAGGTATTTCTAGAATTGGACATAGCAGTTACTTTTCTGGAATGCATTCATTTTTCTACTATTTGTTTTTATTAGTACATCTGTTAACTGAATATTCCAGTGTTCTTAAAACTTGCTTTCTTGAACGTGAAATGTCGCTGCATTCTCTTTTACCCGCTCACCAGCCACAGAGTCAAGAGCGTTTGATTGTCATTCGTACCGACAATGGAACAATTAAATTCTTACTTCAGCAGCGCAACAGGCCTGTAAAAGCAATACACACAGACAATATATAACAGGCAAAAAAAAACAATAACTTAATAACTACCATATGACTGCAAAGAAAACTGGTCAAGTGCAACCAAAGACAGTGAATAGAAGTTCATAGTTGAGGGTAGTGTTGTACAGTGTTCAAGAGCCTGATAGTTGTTGGGAAGAAACTGTTCTTGAACATGGCGGCTAAATTATGTAATTTAAGTAATGATCACCGTATGATGTCGTTTTCTTATCCCATTGGACTCTTTTTGGGGGCCATGACCTCCGTTGATCTGACATAACATGCAATCTAGAAAGGCTCTGGAGCCAAGGGTGCCAGAAAAACGCTGGTGTACCTGTACTACAATCTACCCTCATGTAGTCAAAGATAACCAAACGAAGAATTTTATTATTCATCAATAATATCAACCAGGAATGGTCAAATCTTTTAACAAACGAACAAGATTATCCAAATGTTAAAAGAAAGGCAACCTACCCTGTTTAAGGAAAGAGAAGGCCTTGATTTTATGTTGCCTGTGATTTTTAAGGCTGGTCTGTGCATTGTGTAAAGTATCTCAGTTTAATTCCCTGCCTAACCTGCTGAATTACTCCAGCACTTTGTGTCATTCTAGACTCAGTTCCCTGACTGATGAAGGCCAAAGTACGAAAAGCCTTCACCACCCTATCTTCCTACTCACTGTCAACTTTGGATGCAAGTAAACAGTGAGCATTGATAGAATCGATTGTTTTAACACTTTTAAAAATTGGGAATGATTCATCTCATCTTCTGAACTTAGGGTGAACTTAAAATGTTGCAATTTGTTGGAAGGAACTGCAAATAATGGATTATACCAAACATAGACACAGAATGCTGGACTAACTCAACGGGTCAGGCAGCTTCTCTGGATGAAGGATTCCAACCCGAAACGTCACCTATTCTTTAAAACTCTGCAATCTACACGTACACTGCAAGGTTCCTGGACCACGCTGCCTAATGCCCGGAACGGAAATGGATGCAAATAGACTATACCTTTATTTACACAAAAAGCTAAAGTAAATAGTTTGCTTGCAATTTTATAAGTGCTTCGCTTCTGTTGTCAATTTAAGGTGGAAAGCCCCACAAATCATTGAAGCATTTATTGTTTATCACATGATGGAAGCAGCAGCATTCATGCCTGTTGGTTAATTCATCGTGATCCGCAAGAGGTCACGAATCAAAAAGAATAAACGAAGAAACTAAATTACTCAGAACGAATGCTTATCCCTTTGATTTCCCGGCCATTGCAAGAGACTTTAGAGATGCAACGCGGAAACAGGCTCTGAGGCCCCCGTACACTAACACTATCCTACACACTGGGAACAATCTACAATTTTACCAAAGCCTGCAAACCTGCAAACACTTTGGAGTGTGGGAGGAATCCTGAGCTCCCGGAGAAAACACATGCAAGTCAGGGGATGAACATACAAACTCCTATTTTTTAAGATTAGTCTATATTGGTAATAATTTCATCTTTCTGTTCAAGATGGAATAAAACAGAAAATTCTAGAAATACTCAGCAGGTCAGGCAGCATCTGTTTCTGACTCCCAGGTATTTCAGGTTCTGATGAAACATTAAATTTGTTTCTTCTTTCTTTGTTTCCACCATTTTTAATTCAAATTTCTAGCATTTGGGATTTTCTTTTATTTTTGACGTAGCAGTGGGTTTTTCTTTCATATTGCCAAAGAGCAGTAGAGTGGTGCAGCATTGAAACAGGCCCAACTCGTCCATGCCGACCAAGGCGCCTGATTTAAGCCAGTCACGTTTGGCTCATGAGGACTTGAGTCTGAAGGAGGGTTCCAATCCAAAATGTTACCTATTCTTTTTCTCTAGAGATGCTACCTGACCCACTAAGTTACTCCAGCATTTTGTATCTATCTCCGATGTAAACCAGCATCTGCAGTTCCTTCCTACTCAGGGCACGAGGGCCTGAGCTATAGGGAGAGGTTGAGCAGGTTGGGACTTTATTCCTTGGAACACAGGTGGATGAGGGGTGATCTTATAGCGATGTACAAAATAATGAGAGGAATAGATTGCGTAAATGCGCATAGTCTCTTGACCAGATTAGGGGAATCGAGAACCAGAGGACATTGGTATAAGATGAGGGGGGGAAAGATTTAATAGGAACCTGAGGCATAACCTTTTCATACAAAGGGTGGTGAGTGTATGGAATGAGCTGCCAGAAGAGGTAGCTAAGGGAGGTAATATTGCAACGTTTAAGAAACATTTAGACAGGTACATGGATAGGATAGGTTTAGAGGGTATTGGTCAAATGCAGGAAGGTGGGTCAAGTGTAGATGAGGCATGTTGGTCAGCGCGGGCAAGTTGGATCGAAGGGCCTGTTTACATGCTCCATGTCCCTCTAAACCTTTCATATCCACGTACTGTCCAAGTGTCTTTTAAATGCTGTTATAGGATCATCAAATATAGTATCAAATATTTAAAATGCTTTTCTAGTATTGCTAGGGATTTGCTTTGTATCCAGTAAAAGGTGAGAGTGACTAACTTTGATGACCAGACAACTCTGACTGAGAGTAACATTGAGGAACACTGTTAAGACCGAAGCTAAGAGGTATCAAGGGAAATATACCCCATGGTTGGAATCAAAATTTGCACAAAAGGAATGCTTTGGTTGTTTAAGCCCCAGGAGATCCCTCGGACAGCGCCGTAGGCCCAGTCACCTTCAACTGTTGCAGCACAGTGGTGCAGCGGTAGAGCTGTTGCCTCACAGCGCCAGAGAACCAGGTTTGATCCTGACCTCAGGTGCTGTCTATGTGCAGTTTGCACATTCTTTCTGTGACTGCGGAGTTCCCTTCGGGTGCTTCAGTTTCCTCCCACATCCCAAAGTCATGCATGTTTGTAAGTTAATTGGCCTTTGTAAAATTGCCCCTAGCGTGTAGGGATTGGATGAGAAAGTGGGATAATGTAGGACAAGTGTGAACGGGAGACCGGTGGTCAGTGTGGACTCAGTGGGCCAAGAGGGTTGTTTCCACAATGTATCTTTCAATTAATTCAATCAAAATCTTTCTTTCTTTATTTTTCCTATCTATAAATATAAATAAATAATTAGAGGCAATGTTAATAGATAACCGATAAAGGAGGATCCCAGCTACTTTGGTAACTGGGTCCCTGGAAACCTGGATATTTAATATGTAACCGTTAAACAAAGTCTGTACTGGTTTGGATTATGATATGCAGATGCCTCTAATAAAAATGTATTAAAAAAAAAAAAAAAAATCAATTAAAGACACAGGGTGCTTGAGTAACTCAGCGGGTAAGGCAGCATCTCTGGAGAACATGGATAGGTGACGTTTCAGGTTGGGAACTTTCTTCAGACTGAAGTATTCTACAATCAATCATTTGCCTTTCTTTTATCAAAAGTTCAGAAGTGGGGATGTTTGCCAATGATTCCATAATATTCAATTCCACCTGCACCTTCTCAGCAATTGAAGCAGTCCATTCCAGCATGCAGAAGACGAAGACAATGATCAGAGATGGTGCCAAAACACACTTCCTCATCACTTGGTTTAAATCTCCGAGCCTTAGGTGTAGATTCAGCAGAAGGACTGCAGTGGTTCGGAAAGACTGATCATTAGCACCTTCACAAGGACAAGGTTGGATGGGAAATGACATCCTTCCTAGTTCTGAATAACCAGAAATGCACAAAGTTTGGTGGAAATATTAAACAGATTGTCTCTGCAAATAAGAAAATAAAAAAGAAGTATGATAAATGGAGAGGTCAAAAATACCTAACCATACTTATGTATAAAAGGGAAGGATAATGGGTCAGCAGTTTAAATTTATTGTAGAGAACTATTGTTTCAGATTGATTATATTCACATGTATTACAATTGTAATTATCACATAGCAGAGGATGTTCTTAATGATCTTTTGCTCGCTAAAGGCTCATGTCTTAATGAAAATTAAAATACTTACTTGTGGACACAAGGAACTGCCGATACTGGTTTGCTAAAAAAAGACACAAAGTGCTGGAGTAACTCAGCGGGTCAGGCTGCATCTCTGGAGAACATGGATAGGTGATGTTTTTGCTCAGGGCCTTACTACAGGCTCTCGTGTTGTCTGCAGAATGATAAGAACGCAAGTAATGTTGTATAGAAATCTGAACAGACGTGTACTGTTTGTTTCAACAAAGTCTGCTTTGAACATTTAAATACATTAAGCAATAGAAACCACAGTGACAGTGACACAATAGCCAATGTCACTAAGTTGCATTTTAAACTTGATTGATTTAAAACTTCTGAGAAACAGTAGGATCAGCAAGCAGAATTAACCCTTGCCTGCATAGGTGAGCAACTAGAGGGAAATGAACAGAGGATTATTTGGGTCAAGCAGACCCCGAAAGGTTGTCTGCCCATTCTCTCAAACTCCCGGAAGCGATGGCTTACCGGCTGCGTTGTATTCGGCTCTGTGGGACTGGGTGGGCCCGGACCTGCTGGAATTGTACAACGACATGGTTCTAGCCGGCAGCAAGTCAGACTATGAGGAAGGGCAGCATCACCCAAATCAACAAGCAGAAGGGGGAGATGAATGACATAAGGAATTGGAGACCCATCACATTGTTGAATGTTGATGACAAGATCCTGTCTAAGGCCATCGCCAACCTGGTCAAGTCTGCTCTGGGACGGGTGATCCCAAACCTGTGATGTGCCTGGCAGGAAAATCTCAGACAGCCTGGTGCTGCTGAGAGATACCATTGCCTCCGTGCAGGACAGACGGGTGGATGCCTGCCTAGTCAGCTTGGACCAGGAGAAGGCCTTCGACACGTACATGAGGGACGTGCTATCCAAAATGGGCTTTGGGGAGGGAATCAGGATTTGGATCCAACTGCTCTACACCAATATCTATAGTGCAGTCCAAATCAATGGGTGGGAATCAGACAGCTTCCCGTCAGGTCTGAATTTAGGCAGGGTTGCCCTCTCTCCGCTGTCTTGTTCGTCTGTAGTATTGAAACTTTTGCTGTCCATCAGGAAGGACAGAACCATAAGAGGAGTCACATTGCCAGGCAATGGGTGCACTCAGGTCAAAACCTCTCTGTACATGGAAGATGTCGCCGTCTTCTGCTCGGATCCAGGGTCGGATGGCAGATTGATTAGCGTCTGCGACCAGTTTGAATCGGCCACGGGAGCCAGTGAACCACAGGAAGAGCGAGGCCGTGCTCTTTCGCAACTGGCCCGACCGATCTTCCGTCCCCTTCACCATCAAGCCTGACTTCTTGAAGGTGCTGAGGATCTGGTTCGGGGGGGCGAAGGCATGTGACAAGAACTGGCTGGAGCGGATAGCCAAGGTGGGGAAGAAACTGGACATGTGGAAGCAGCGCTCCCTCTCTATAACGGGTCATCAGGTGTGAGGTGCTCTCGGGGCTGCTGTACTTGGAGCAAGTGTGGCCTGTCCCTCCCTCCTACGCCACAGGGATCACCTGGGTCGTCTTTCAGTTCATCTGGGGGTCGAGGATAGACCGGGTACGACGGGCCACAATGCACAAGTCTGCAGACAATGGGGGTAAATGCGTGCCCAACGTCGCCCTCACCCTGATGGCCACCTTCGTGTGTGGCTGCATCAGGCGGAGTGTAGAGCCAAGGCACGTGCACCATGTCACTACCTGCTGAGGTTCTACCTGTCCTCGGTGTTGCGAAGGATGGGCCAGGCGCAGATACCATGTAATGTGCCAATCAGCTGGACATTGCCGCACCATCTGTAGTTTGTGGAAAGGTTCTTCAGGACCAACACCTTTGACCACAAGTCCATCGGGCAGTGATCAGCATGGAACGTCCTGCAGGCACTGCAGGGAAATGAATCCATGGATCCGGTGGCGTGGTTCCCAGAGCAGACTGCCCAGCTTGTGTGGCAAAATGCCTCATCGCATGAACTCACCAACAAACACCAAGACCTGGCGGTGAGGGGAACCTTCCCAGTCAGATCCTTCCTGCACCATCGGAACCTCACTATCAGCGCATGCTGCCCTCGCGACAGCTGCTATGGAGAGGAGACGGTTGTCCACCTCTTTGCAGAGTTTAGTTTTGCAAAGAAAGTCTGGAGAGGTTCGCAAGGGTCCCTGTCACGATTTATTCCAAACAGCTCCGTCACGGACTCCGTGATTTACGGTCTGTTCCCATGGACGCATTCAGATTCAGATTCAGATTCAACTTTAATTGTCATTGTCAGTGTACAGTACAGAGACAACGAAATGCAGTTAGCATCTCCCTGGAAGAGCGACATAGAATATGATTTCAATAAATAAATCTATTTACATGCATACAGTCATAGTGTTTTTCCTGTGGGAGGAGTGTCCGGGGGGGGGTGATTGGCAGTCACCGAGGTACATTGTTGAGGTGTGTGACAGCCGCAGGGAAGAAGCTGTTCCTGGACCTTCTGGTCTGGTAACGGAGAGACCTGTAGCGCCTCCCGGATGGTAGGAGGGTAAACAGTCCATGGTTGGGGTGAGAGCAGTCCTTGTCGATGCTGAGCGCCCTTCGCAGACAACGCTTGTTTTGGGCAGACTCAATGGAGGGGAGCGAGGAACCGGTGATGCGTTGGGCAATTTTCACCACCCTCTGCAGTGCTTTCTGGTCGGAGACAGAGCAGTTGCCATACCATACTGTGATACAGTTGGTAAGGATGCTCTCGATTGTCTAGTGGTAGAAGTTCACCAGAATCTGAGGAGACAGATGGACCTTCTTCAGTCTCCTCAGGAAGAAGAGACGCTGGTGAGCCTTCTTGACCTGAGACTGATTCAGAGACTGATATCAAGTGCTGCTGGATTCATTTCATTCGTACACTGAATCAAATAGTCCAGGTGTTTCTTCTTGGGGCCCATGAACTCGGTGAAAGACGCTCTTTGGTCTGCCCGAGCTTTGATGACCTCCCAGCAGAGCAGGATGTGTGTCGGGGAATGTTGCCGACTTGCCCGCTGCAGACTGCAGGAGTACGTGCTGAGGGACGCACTGAAGCTTGGTGCAGTCAATGCCAAGGCACAGTGAGGGAGGACCACAGTCTAAGGTCCTTCCGCTGCTGGACATGGGGGGCAGGGTGTGGTGGAGACGCCCCTCAAAATAAGGGAAAGGATTCCACGCTAGTGGGCCACATGGGTGGCAAGGGTGGGGAGAAATTTGTGAAATTTGAGCAATGGAAACAGTATTGAATGTTTGTATAGCCTCCGAAAATGTTGGATTAATTTTTTTACACTGTTCATGCATTGTATATTTTATTACTTGAATAAAGTCTATTTTGAAATTTAAAAAAAATGTTTTAAATATGCTGCCTGACCTATCCGAGTTGCTCCAGCACTTTGTTTGATATATTAATGAGGTGCATTTAAAAAGGTGGTGGAAATAAGTTTGACAAGTTTAACAAGGTCAGCACAGAACACCTTCAAGTACAGGTAGTCCAGTACTTTAATGGTGTTTTTTTTTCATTGGAGGGAAAGAGGAGAATCTAAAACCATGCGATCCAGAAAAACACTGTGTCGGTGGAAGGTGAGTCTTTGTGTTTTGCTCAAGATTCAAGCACCTGCAGTTCCTTGTCTCTCCAATTAACATAGTTAAATGTGCAGCCGATCTCGCCAAGTTTGTGTTGCAATAGTTTTGTGCTTAGTTTCGGTTATGAATAAAAAAAAGATAGCATTGAATTTGAACTGGCATCTCATCGGATTTAAGTGCACTGCTCAATCAGAAATGAAACTGAAACTCGGGTTAAAATCTATTCTTGTTTCAGATTTACAGTATTGCTATCTTCAGGTTTATTCTGAAGATAGACACAAAATGGTGGAGTGACTCAGCAGGTCAGGCAGCATTTCTGAACAAGAAGAATAGGTGACGTTTCGGGTTGGAACCCTTCTTCAGATTTTTGCAGGATATTTGTCTTTTGTTACCAGAAAATGGCCGGTATTTAGAAAACTTACTTAAAAAAATAAAATATGCATAGTTCTGAAAAAAAAAAAAAGATTTACAGTAAATTTGCCTCCTCCGAAACAGAGAATTGAATCTTCTGCCCTTTTATCTGTAAATAAGTAAGTAAGTTTATTGGCCAAGTATTCACATACAAGGAATTTGCCTTGGTGCTCCGCCCATAATTAACAAAATGACATACAGTGACAGTTATGAATGACTAAGAAAACACTAAACATTAATAATAATAAAACATTAATGATAAAACACCATTGAGCAAGCATGTGAACCAACAAAATACCAGGTCAAAGGGAGGCTACAGATTTTTGGCTGTTGAGTAGAGCAACTACTCGTGGATAAAAACTATTTTTATGTCTGGCTGTGGCAGCTTTGACAGTCCGGAGTCGCCTTCCAGAGGGAAGTGATTCAATCTGGCCACAAAGAGTTTGTGGCCAGGATGAGAGGGGTCAGAGATGATCTTGCCCGCTCGCTTCCTGGCCTTTGCAGTGTACAGTTCATCAATGGAGGGAAGGTTGCAGCCAATAACCTTCTCAGCTGATCGGACGATTAGGGGCTAGTGGAATCAAGGGATATGGGGAGAAGGCAGGCACGGTTATTTATTGGGGACGATCGGCCATGATCACAATGAATGGCGGTGCTGGCTCAAAGGGCCGAACGGCCTCCTCCTGCACCTATTTTCTATGTTTCTATGATGTGCTGCAGCCTCCAGGTGTCGTGCTTTGTGGCTGAGCCAAACCAGACCATGATGGAGAAGGTGAGAACATACTCTACGATGGCCGTGTAGAATTGGACCATCATTGCCTGTGGCAGATTGTGCTTCCTCAGCTGCCGTAGGAAGTACATCCTCTGTTGTGCCTTTTTGACTGTGGTCGATGGTAGCCCCCCACTTAAGGTCCTTGGAGATGATGGTTCCCAGGAACTTAAAAGACTCCACGGATGTGACTGTGGTGTTGTTGATGGTGAGTGGGGTGAGGGGAGGGGAAGCTCTCCTAAAGTCTACAATCAATTCCACTGTCTTAAGGGCATTGAGCTCTAGGTTGTTGCGATGGCACCAGGACGCCAGGATTGTTCCTTATTGTATGTGCACGACTATTAATATCCTTCTTCAATATTTAATCAACTTGCAGCCCAGTCAGAAGTAAGTAATCAGCTGACATCTATTCCACCCTCTCAGTCACAGGAGAAAATCTATATGAAATGTTTGACAACATTTTATTAGTGCAGATTTTAAAGGGGTGATTAAGTTTTGTGAACAAAATTCTGCTGTATTGACGAAAGACGAGAAAGATTTGAGGTCAGGAATGGGGGTTTGAACACGTTCATGTTTTACTCTGAAGCATCGGAAGCTGAGGGGAGATCTGATTTTTTTTGGAGTGTCTGAGGATATGGGGAAACGTCATGAGGTTAGAATTAGGCCATTCAGCCCATTGAGTCTATTCCACTATTCAATTGCTGATCGATCCTTCCATCACAACCCCATTACCCTGCCTTCTCCCTGTAACGTTTGACGTCTGAAGAAGGGTTTCGGCCCGAAACGTCGCCTATTTCCTTCGCTCCATAGATGCTGCTGCACCCGCTGAGTTTCCCCAGCAATTTTGTGTACCTTCTCCCTGTAACGTTTGACCACCTTACTCATCAAGAATATGTCAATTTCCACTTAAAAATACCCACCGATGGCCGTCACAGCCCTGTGGCAATGAATTCATCAGATTCATTACCCTTTGACTGAAGAAATTCCTCCTCATCTCCCTTCCAAAAGGCACATCCTTTTATTCTGTGGCTGTGCCTGCTGCTCCTAGACTCTCCTACTAGTGGAAACATCCTCTGCACATCCACTCTATCCTAGCCTTTCACTATTCGGTAAGTTTAAATGAAGTCGCCCCCTCATCCTTCCAAACTCCTGATTTTCTCTGGAGCATCAGAGGTTGAGGGAAGACCTGATTTTCTCTGGAATATCAGAGGCTGAGAGGAGACCTGATTTTCTCTGGAGTGTCAGAGGTTGAGGAGAGACCTAATCGAAGTAAATAAAATTATGAAAGGCATAGATAGATTAGGCAGTCAGAACCATTTTCCCAAGTGGAAATGTCAAGGACTAGAGGACAGCTTTAAGATGATTGGGGGAAAGTGTAAATGTGTAGGGTAATTTATTTTACACAAAAAGTGGTGGGTGCCTGGAACATGCTGCCAGGGGTGGTTGTGGAGGCAGGTACCAGAATGGCATTTAAGAAGCTTTTGGATAGGCGCATGGGTATGCAGGAAATTGAGGGATATGGATCATATGCAGGCTGAGGAGATTAGTTTAACTTAACATCATGTTGGGAAGGGACATTGTGGGCCAAAGAGCCTGTTCCTAGGCTGTACCATTCTAAATGATTTTCAAACGTGACATATATAATTGATTGTACTGTAAGTTCTCTGCCCAAGAAATGTTCGGAACTTGACTGACCACTCATAACACGGGGACAAACATTGGTCATTAGTGCTATTTTGAAGAGTAATGTGAGGCATAAATGACAAAATTTGATAAGCTACAGCCTGCATCTGAAAGAAATGATAGAATGCAGCTGCAACAATCAGGAGTCAAGAGTGTTTAATTGTCATTTGCACTTGCAATTGAACAATGAAATTCTTACTTTATTGCAGTGCAAGGGATGGGAATTTGACAGCAGTGGAATTTTTCAAGTGCTTTAAATACCAATTTCCCTGAAATTAATATCACTGAAACAAATTAATTACTTGCTTAATTAAGCATACATCCATTAGAACATGGAACATAGAACAGTACAGCACAGCCCCTTCAGCCCACAATGTCTGTGCCAAACATGATGCCAAGACCAACTGTTATTTGCCACAGATAGTTAGATGATAAAGGAATAGGAATACTTTAATATCACATGTGACTAGGCACAGTGAATTTCTTTGCTTGCATACACAATGTGCCACCTACGGCGCTGACAAAGTTACAAAGCACGTCGGCTCCCCCTTTTGTCCCCTCCCCACAATAGATCCCCCATGCAGGTTCCCCATTGTCCTTTGCCCCCCACCCCCCAGCCTATTGTCCATTGTCGTTTAGTGCAAGATAAAGTCCAGTAAGTTGTAGTAGCTCAGGACCACACTCTATTTCTTCTCTGATAGGATGGTTCAATTGCCTGATAATAGTTGGGAAGGATGTCTCTGAATCTGGAGGAGTGTGTTTTCTCACTTCTGTACCTCTTGCCTGATGGGAGAGGGGAGAAGAGAGAGTGACTAGGTTGAGACTCGTCCTTGATTATGCTGGTGGAAGGGAGGTTGGTTAGTGTGATTGTCTGGACTGCGTCCACAACTCTCTGCAATTTCTTGCTGTCATGGATGGAGCTGTTCCCAAACCATGATGTAATGCATCCCGATAAAATGCTTTCTACACCGCATCTGTACAAGTTAATGAGAGTTGGGGACATGTCGAGCCTTCTAAGGAAGCTCTGTGTGCTTGGCACATTGGCGCAGCTGGCACAGCTGCTGCCTCATAGTGACAGGGACCCTGGTTCGGCATTTATACATGACCTTTATACATTTATTAAACAGTGCACTACTACCCCTGTGTATTTATACCATAAGATCATTGTGTTCCTCTTATCCCATCTGCAACCTCACACTTAAAAGCTAACATTCATTTGACAATGATGTGGCTATTTTACAAGCTTGCTAATGCTTTAAATTCTTGCATTCTATCGCATCATTGCTTTGTATTAACTGTACTCTCAACTTTGGTCTTGTTGAGAAATCTGCAAATCTTGAGTTCACATCATGAATTTAAGCCACAGTGATCAAAATACTGGTCCCCATGCAAAACCACTTCCCTCTGCTTCCCCATCTCTGTATCATTAGTATATGTATTTAAAATACAATTTTAAATGAAAAAGTGTCCAGACTCAAAACGTTACCGTTCATGTTCCCCAGAGATGCTGCCTGACTCGATTAGTTACTCCAGCATTTCATGTGTTTTTCTCAAGATTCCAGCATCTGCAATTCCTTGTGTCTCAAGTGTGTAGCTGGTGGAGCTACTGCATCACAGGCTTCACAGCACCAGAAACCAGGGTTCGATCCTGACCTCGGGTGCTGTCTGTTTTGTTGTTTGCACATTCTCCCTCTGACCGCATGGGTTTCCTCCAGGAGCTCTGGTTTCCTCCCACATCCCGCAGATGTGTGGGTTTGTAGATTAAATGCTCTCTGTAAATTGTTCCTAGTGGGTAGAGGGTGGATAAGAAGGTGAGAAAACATAGAACTAGTGCAAACGGGTGATCGATGGTCAGCGTGGACTCGATGGGCCTGTTTCCATGCTGCATTTCTAAACTAAACTAAACTCTACACTAAACTAAACAGCATTACATTTTAAATGAAGAAGGGTCCCAACCCAAAACATCACCTATCCATGTTCTCCACAGATGCTGCCTGACCCACTCAGTTACTCCAGCACTTTGTGTGCTTTACTGAAGAGCCCAGCATCTCCAGTTCCTCGTGTTTAGGCACATGACTTAAGACAGGATTTTTTTTAAATAAATGAAAATGCTGATTGATTTGATTTTCATATTGGAACACGTGAAGCAAGAGGAAGAGGGTGGCTTGGATCTTAAAAAGGACGATCACCAGACACCAACAAATCTGATAAAGGATATGTTATGTAATGTTGGCCGAAAAAACAGAGAAGATGATCTAATGAGAGAATCAGCAATGTTGCCTTTTTTGAATAGTTCAATGGTTGTAATGCATTCGTGATTGAGTTCAATGGTACTTTATTGTCACATGCACCTAAGTACATTAAAATTCTTTTTTTGCATACAGTTCAGTAAAAATCTTACTAATCAGTACATAGGCACAATGTACAAGAGTGTGGCATAGTAGCGCAGCGGTAGTATTGCTGCCCTACAGCACCAGAGACTCGGGTTCGATCCTGACTAAGGGTGCTATCCGTATTAAATTTGTACGTTCTCCCTGTGACCGTGTGGGGTTTTTTCCGAGGGCTCCGGTTTCCTCCCACACTCCAAAGACGTACAGGAAGAAGGGTTTCGGCCCGAAACGTCGCCTATTTCCTTCGCTCCATAGATGCTGCTGCACCCGCTGAGTTTCCCCAGCAATTTTGTGTACCTTACAGGTTTGTATGTTCATTGGCTTCAGTTATTTTGTAAATTGTCCCAAGTGTGTAGAATAGTGCTGATGTGATTGCTTGTTGCCGCGGACTTGTTGGGCCGAAAGGCTTGTTTTCGCATTGTTTCTCAAAGTCTAAAGGTGTAAAGGGCCTGTCCCACTTGGGCGACATTTTTGGCAACAGCCTGAAAAGAGGTTGTTGCGTCGTGGTCAGGTCGTGACGCGTAGTGACACATGTAGTGACGCGCGGTGTCTCCCTGTCGCCCCTGGATTTTGGAATGTTCAAAATCCAGGGGCGACATCTGGGTGTCTCATCATGTTGTGCGCCCTGTCACACAATAACATACAATAAAATCAATTGTCCAATTGAAAAGATGTCTGAGTCGTTCAGTTTTATTTACAGATGTTTTGGTCCACTTCCAGATCCAATCACCGCTTCTAACTTTTCACAGGGATGGATTCAGTGTGTGACTAAATTCACTTGAATTTAGTCCAGTGTCTGCAACGTTTTGCTTTTGGACTGAACAGAACGCTTAGATGGACGCGACGGACCAAATGGCCTCTTTCTGTGCCGTAACCATTCTACAATGTCACATTTAGTTCAGAGATACAGTGCACTTCGGCTCACCAAGTCCGCACCGACCAGCGATTTTCCACACACTATCCCACACACGCTAGGGACAATTTATACTTATACCACGTCTATCAACTTAGAGTTAGGGTTAGGACTAGGGTTAGGGCTACGATTAGGGTTAGGGCTAGGGTTAGGGTTAGGGTTAGGCTAGGGCTAGGGTTAGGGTTAGGGTTGGGGTTAAGGCTAGGGTCAGGGTTAGGGTTCGGGTTAGGGTTTGCTCCCGCACTCCAAAGGCGCACAGGTTTGTATAAATTTTCCCTAGCGTGTGTGGGATAGTGTGCGGGGGATCGCTGGTCCCAGGCTGGGCATCTAGGAAAGTGGGGGGTTGGGTTGGAGAATGCGAAGAGAGGGGGAGAAGGAGATATGAGGGGAGGGAGGGAGTGGAGAAGGGGGAGCAGAGTTGAGCGGGGAGAAGGGAAGAATAGGGGGGGATGGAAGAAGGGGGAGGAAGGGGGGAGGGGAGAAGGGTATGGGGGGGTGGAGAAGGAGGGATGGGGCTGGAAGAAGGGGGTGGAGGGGACAGGGAGTTCAGTCTACACTCACTGAATCCATCCCTGTGAAAAGTTAGAGACGGTGATTGGATCTGGAAGCGGACCAATACATCTGTAAGTAAAACTGAACGAACATTTGCAGAATTGATTTTACTATATTAATTTTAATATATTAATGTTTAAAATCCATGCATTGAAGGAAGAATATTTTACAGCCCATCTGTGGTCCCTAACCCTAACCCTAACCCTAACCCTAACCCTAAACCTAGCCCTAACCGTAGTCCTAACCCTAACCCTAACCGGGCGTCACCCACAGGACAGCATACGTCAGCGTGTATGTCGTACAATTTGACGGTTTTATGGGCGTCAGTCACTGACACTCAAAGTCGCCGAAAAAATAGCAAATTGGGACAGTCCCTTAAGTATAGTACATTACACCAAGACAGTACACAACAGTCATCACGTTTAAGTCTCAACTTGGCAGTGGCACTGGGTTAGAGTAGTAGGGGTCGGCCTGACCAGGTGATGTTGTTGATGTCTTCCACCGTTGCTCAAATCAGATAAATGAGTCGATAGATTGAAAAAGCTTTTGCAGCCATTGTCTTTTGACAGGATTTGGTTATTTTGTGGCATCATTTGACTCTAATTGCATCATTTACAGGAACCTTGTGCTTTGTTTGGTTCAGCAATTGCAAAACAAGATGTGTAATTATATATTCCCTGTAGTCATCATGCTCCGAATCAGTGGGGGAAGGTCGCACAGAGAACCGCACAGTTACCTAAAGCCTTTCGCATTCTTATGCCCTCACGCATCTGCCAGCTGACCACAGCAAAGGGAAGCCATGAGACCAGTTACTTCATCCTTTTCCAGAGACAGAGCTCAATAAAAAGAGACAACCAACTTGGGCTCTGTAAATTGTCCCTGGTGTGTAGGTTGCGAAAGTGGGACAATATAGAACTAGTGTACAGGTGATCAATGGTCAACACAGATTTGGTTGTTTGAAAGGCAGTTTCCATGCTGTATCTCTAAACTAAACTGCTTGATTCAAACCAGGTCATCCTACATCCACATGCTTAAGTGGTATGGGATCGATTTCAAGCAGGTTGTCATATTCTACTCTCAATGTAATCGTGGATATTCCCTCACTGATCTTAATCTTCTAATAAATACAATATTATATTAATTTGAGCATTGAGCAAAAAACAAAATACTGGAGGAACTCAACAGGTCAGGCAGCATCTGTGAAGGGAATGAACAGATGATGTAGAAACAAAGAATTGCAGAGGCTGGTTTATACCAAGGAGAGACACAAAGTGCTGGAATAACTCGGCGAGGTAGGCAGTATCCCTGATGAAAAGGGATGGTTGACGTTTCGGGTTGGATCCCTTCTTCAGACTGAGTGGACACCAAACTAGACAAATTAGTCCAGTTGTGGCCACACCAATGTTCCATGAAGATTCTTCATGGTGTTCTTGCTTTTGAACCCCATGGTTCCTGAACCAAAACATAGAAGGCACAAATTGTTGGAATACCAATGGCTACATCTTTGGAGAAAGAATTGACGCCAAGTGCTGGAGTAGCTCAATGGTTCAAGCTGTATCTGTAGAGAAAGGTACAAAAAGGACCAGCAGATGCTGGCTTACAAAAAAAAGGAGACTAAGTGCTCAGTGGGTCAGGCACCATCTGTGGTGGAGTAACTGTGGATTGGGCAGCATCTGTGAAGAAAGGTAGAAACAAGGAACTGCAGATGCTGGTTTACATAAAAGAACACAAAGTGCTGGAATAACTCACTGAGTTGAGCAGCATCTATGGAGATGGACCAGACACAAAGTGCTGGAGCAATTCAGTGGGTCGGTCAGCATCTGTAGAGAAAGAACAGACACAAAGTGCTGGAGCAACTCAGTGGGTCAGGCAGCATATGTGGAGAAAGAAATGCCACAAGTCCAAGAGTAAGTCAGGGGGTCAGGCAGCATCTGTGGAGGAAGGTAGAAACAGGGAACCGCAGATCCTCGATTAAAAAAAGGACACAAGGTGCTGGAGGAACTCAGTGAGGCGGGGCTTGGTGAGGAGGGGCGGGGCGGGGCCCGGCGTGGAAGGGCGTGGACCGGCGTGGAAGGGCGTGGACCGGCGCGGGGGCGGGGCCTGTGGGCGTGGTGAGGTGGGCGTGGCCGGCGCGGGAGGACTCGCCGGTGGCGGCGCGGTAAGGAGGTGCGGTGCGGTGCGTTACGTGCGGCAGTTTAGTCGCGCTGTGGTTGCAGCGCAGGGAGCCATGAAGAGCGGCCGTTCCGCCGGACACTCGTACATCCACTTGGCTCTCATCTTCCTCGGGCGTTGCGCAGTAACGGCTTCACAGACTCCAGGTGCGGTTCAAGTTATCCACAGTAAAAATATGTTCTGTGGTATTTTTTAATAACAGAATAGATCTTGTTTTTTAATCGACATCACGGTTGATGCGTTAACAGGTTTTACAAGCTGCGTTCATAATGTGCACACAGTTATAAACAGTTGTTTTCAAGCGACGGGGGACGGACCGCGGTACGATTACAACAATATCACAGCGTAGACGAGGAGAGAATCGCCCGCTTGCCTCTGGTGATTTCTAAGATGCTAGGCTTTCATCTCAGCTTGTGTCTCTACCTCTTAACCGAAGGTTGCGCCAGTGACTACCTCTTAACTTGTTCATGCCCCCCTAACTGCTTCTTAACTGAAGGGTTCGCCTCCAACTGCCTCTTAACTGAAGAGTGTACCTCCGACTGCTTCTTTAGTGGTTTTGCTACTAACTACCTCTTAACTGATGGTTGTGCCTGTAACTATCTGAAGGTTGAGATTCCCAACCTTCACTCTTACCTGAAGGTTGGCATTCTAACTGCTACAACTTGAGGTTATATGTCCAACGACCTCTTAACTGGAGGTTGTGCCTCTGACTACCTCTTAACTGAAGGTTGTGCCTCTGACAACCTCTTAACTGAAGGTTGTGCCTCTTACTATGTCTTATCTGAAAGTTCACTTGGTGAAGAACTTAAAATTTGAGGTTAAAATAATCTGTCTATCTGTTGGATGTGTACAGCCTTCTGTTATTTCAGATTTAAATCATTTACAATTAACAAACTCAGTTGTACACCTAAAATGTTAATCCTCTCTCCACATGCTGCCCTAACCTGTAGGGTCTTTCCAATATTATGTTATTTCAGATCATCTATAATTAACAATCTACAATCATTTGGTCAATCCAAAAATGTTAATTTACATTCTCTGTCCATAGATGTTGTTGGGAGGCATTCTGTTTGATTTCAGACTGAAAGTATTTACAATTAACAACTGGAGATGCAAAGAATTGCAGGTGCTGGAAACTATTAATACACAAAGTGCTGAAGTGACCCTGGATCAGGCAGCAAGTGCGGACAGAATGGACAGATTGTGATATGGGTTGGGACCCTTCTTCAGACTTGACAACTATTCAAATGGTTGACCTGAAATTAATTGTTTATCTCTCTGCAGATGCAGACTAACTTCTTAGTTGTTTCCAGCATTTGGTTTTATTTCAGATTTAAAGCGTGTGCAATTCTTTTTCTCAGTTTGAACTCTGTTTCTCCTTTTAAATCTCTAATTTGGACACCTGGGGCTGTAATATCTTAACTCCAGACCACTTTATGACTGTCATAATAATCTAAATTGCTTATGCAGCTGGTGGAACCTTTGGTGCTGGACAATGTTATGTACTGTACTCTCTTGTGCTTCTTGACTTTACATTTAATAGCTGGTAACCACTGGTCGGGTTTCCCCATGGGAAAGTCAGTGTGTACAAATAATGTGCAACTTTGGTGCCCTACAGTTGACAAGCAGAAGTTGAAAGTGCAACATCCCGGTAGGGTAGCACATTCAAACAGTGGTAGAGTTGCTGCCTCCGTGCCAGAGACCTGGGTTCGATCCTGATTCTGAGTGATGTCTGTGCGGAGTTGATACATTCTGCCTGTGACAGCATGGGTTTTCTCTGGGTGATCTGGTTTCCTCCTGCATTCCAAATACCTGGCCACTGCCCAGGTTTGTAGGTTAATTGGCTTCTGTAAATTCTCCCTAGTGTGATCGAACAATTGTTGTTGGAGTGATCCTTGATCGGCGTGGACTCGATGGGTCGAAAGGGCTGTTTCCACTCAGTACCTCTAAACTATAAAAATTAGGTTTAAGCTCCAAATCATACTTTCCAATGGTTTCAATGTAATCGTCACCATTTTTATTGCCTTGAGTCCTGATTGTGGTACGTTGGTGAAGTCATAAGATCTTGTGAGAATAGTTTGGTATTTGGAGGAAGAAAAGGCACTGCTATTTCTTTATCTTACATTTAAGAACCTAATACAGCTCTGTCACTGGTGTTGCCTCTGCATTTAAAAAAAAAAAGGACACGGGTACGGGGGTAATTCAGCAGGTCAGGCAGCATCCCTAGAGAAAATGCATGTGACGTTTCAGGTTGGGGTCCTTCGTCAGACCCGTCCAAACCTAAAATGTCACCTACCCATGTTCACCAAATATGCTGCTTGGCCCACTGAGTTACTTCAGTACTTTGTGTCTTTTCCCTTCTTATTTCTGTGTTTTATTTTAGCAGTTCTTGCATTAGACCCAATTAAATACTTTGTTCTAATATCTCTGTTAAGGTAATGGAATTCATTTCCACTAATGGAAAATTAGTGACACTAACAAGTGTTCTACTCATTGCGGTTTCTGCGTGATTTGAAGAGTTGAGTTCAGTTTTTATTTTGACTCTGCTGTTTAAACTTTCAGTTTTGAATTTTGTTTTTTGTTTTTTTATATAAATATACCGAACTTTTTGTTTATTATGGGTTTTACAGAGTACTATGCTTACATATCTGTTGTGCTGCTGCAAGTAAGAATTACATTGTTCTGTTTCGGGACATTTGTCAATAAAAATGTATTGACTTGACTCTTCACCTTGAGATTTGATTTGTAAACATTCCATCAACAGTTTAAGCAGTGTTTTCGTTTCTCATTTCTCCACCATTCTTCTTACCCCTTAGGTAATGGCATCTTTGCTATCCAGCACCAAGGCAGTGTAAAATGCCTCAAAGTAAATGCCTCTGGAATTACAATGGACACCTGCAATCAACAAGAGCAGTTTCAACAATGGAAATGGCTGTCTGGCCATCAGCTGTTTAATATCGGCGACAGAAAATGCCTTGGTCTTGATACTTTAAACCAAGCACAACCATTAAAAGTATTTGAATGTGATGCAGGAGGTATATTTACATGGTGGCGATGCAAAAAGTACACAGTTTATGGTTCCTCATCCTATAAACTGACCGTTGAACATGGCAACCCAACAGTAGACATTGATGCAACTGATGCTTGGAAGCAAAGCGGCTCTGACAGCGATGTTTGCGAGCAACCTTATCGCGGTAAGTAATATTTACATTAGATGTCAAATTTTGAGTTAACTAATATGCAGAATGTTCTACTAAATTAATTGCATCATGCTTTAAATTTAGAGGAAGAATTGAACTTGGCTTACATGGACAATATTGATAATAACTCGCATTTGTAGATCGTGAAACATGTTAATAAGTTATAGGAGCAGAATTAGGCCATTCGGCCCATCAAGTCACATTCGGCCCCTCACAGCACTAGAGACCCGGGTTCGATCCTGACCTCGGGTGTTGTCTGTGTGGAATTTGCACGTTCTCCCTATCAACGCATGGGTTTCTTCCGGTTTCCTACCATATCCCAAAGTCGCACGGGTTTGTAGATTAATTGGCCTCTAGTGTGCAGGGAATGGATGAGAAAGTGGAATAACATAGTGGTCAGCATGGACTCGGTGGGCAAAATGGTCTATTTTCCTACTGTATCTCTAAACTAATGACAAGTAAAACTATATCCCCTGCCTGTATGTGATCCATATCCCTCCATGTCATGCATATCCAGGTGCCTGTCTATACAAAGTTCTCCCCAGATATTCTAGTTTCCTCCCACACCTCAAAGTCCAACTTGCTGTTGGGTTAGTAAACTACTTTTAAACTGCCCATGGTGTAGGTGGCTGGTGAGAGGAGTTGTTGAGGTGATTCTACATTGGCATGTGTGAAAGGATGAGCTACAGGAAAACAAGTGGGGGAATTGGTTTGAGCTGTCTTAGATTCTAGCCCTGAATGGCTTCCATTGTCTCAAAGAAACATGTGGGGGGAAAAATAATTCAACAGAACTAAATAAACTCCACGTAAATTTATTTGGAAAGATATTTAAATGGTTTCACAATCTGGACAGGATGTTCCCTGTACCCATGTTCATTAATTCTAGGAGATGAATTAGGCCATTCGACCCATCAAGTCTACTCCGTCATTCAATCGTAACTGATCTGTCTTTCCCTCAAACCCATTCTCCAGCCTTCGCCCCATAACCCCTGACACCCTTGCTAATCAAGAATCGGTTAATCACTGCCTTAATCTCCGCCTTAAAAATATCCATTGACTTGGCCTCCATAGCTGTCTGTGGCAATGAATTCCTCAGATTCACCACCCTCTTCACGGCCACCCTGTGCTTAAGAACTGCTGTTTTGCAGGCATTTGCCCAGCTTGTGTGTTCAAAGTTCATACCCAAGTAGTCCGCTTGAATGGTACTATTGAACTTGTCTGGCTTTCCCAGTAGTGCAAATCCTTTGTTGGCTGAAGGAGTTTTTGGTGCCAACAACAAATATTGATGTGTGTACACTCTAGGCAGGGGTGAAAGTAACTTAAAATTCATACGGTCATGATTGTATCTCTAACACTATACGTTTAATCCATTTGTGCTGATTGTGTCATCTGCTTTCTTACCAGCATCTTGTACTATCTAACTTTCATCTCTTACTATGGGTGTCAAATTCCCATGACAAAAGCAATACCAGCTGATAAAGGAACAGGTGTTCTGCTTGCATTCACTGGAGATGCATGTGTCTCATGGACACTCAAAGCAAAGGGATGGTAAACCAACTTTATTCATCACAAACAAATGACACAAAGTGCTGAAGTTGCTCAGCGGATCAGGCAGCATCTCTGGAGAACATGGATAGGTGCCATTTTGAGTCGGGACCCTTCTTCAGATTACTAGACCAGTCTGAAGAAGGGTCCCAATCCGAACGTCACCTGTCCATGTTCCCCAGAGACACAGCCCGACCTGCTAAGTTACTCTAGCACTTTGTTGGGGTTTTTTTTGTAAACCAGCATCTACAGTTCCTTGTTTCTAATTTGTTCATCTCAAGGTTGCCATCATGAATTCCAGATTGAACACAGAATGCAAATTGCCCATCCTAGCAGGGAGAGTGTGCGTAGTACACTTGGTATAGCCAGATTTGTTTTGACGTTGGCCACAAGTTTCAAGGACAGATGAGAAGTGAACAGGAACAAACCTCCTTTAAATTAAAGGTACACAAAATTGCTGGAGAAACTCAGCAGGTGCAGCAGCATCTATGGAGCGAAGGAAATAGGCGACGTTTCGGGCCGAAACCCTTCTTCAGACTCCTTTAAATTAAGTAGTTGTAGGCTAATAATTCATTCCTCAAACTGAAAGCAAGTGTTGCAATGAAAGCTTCTCTTTCTAACATGCAGGAAAGGATTTCACAGACATTGCTGTACATCAAGAAAGGCATTTTGTTTGTTAGTAAATCTCCCCATAACTTCAGTACATCAACATGGAAAGCTACATTTTATCTGTGCTGTTTATTCCATCCTTTCGGATTTTCTTTCCATTTGCATGAAGCTGTCTCCCAGATTTAAGTTTGGGGGGGGGGGAAAGAGAAAAATAGTTTTACACTAACAATCCTATGAGTCAAGTCACAAACTTAATTTTGCCTCCTTTGTTCTGCCAATTTATATCTGTTATTTAAGATTTCAACATGTGGGAAAATTATGGTAAGCTGACCATATTCCAGTTTCATTATTATTGTTGCTTGAAACTTGCGAGAAGTTTGGAGAACCACCTTTTTAGTTTAACAGAGAAAAGGTACAGATTTTCTAGAAGTTTAGGGAGGTTCATTTAAAAAAAAAAAAAATTGTAGTATCTCCCTTCCCTCCCTCACTGCAAAGGCAATAATGCTATGCACATTAAAATCACTTTTTCCCCGGCAAACTCTGCATTTGTGTTCAGTTTATTTATATAATGTTCTATGTAGGATTTCCGTGATAACCTGATTTAAGGTCGTGGCTATCCCTCGAGGTCGAGGATGATGGTCTACGTTCTGTTGTTTTTATGGACTCTCGGGTGGCTTATGAGTCCAATCCTGGCTTTGAAAGGTCTTTGGCATTCAGGACAGGTAATTCCAGATGGCAGATCGGGCTTTGGTTGTTGCTGCCTCTTTCCGTTTACTTCTCTTTTCTTCTCATTCTGCGCATCTCTTGGCTTAGCAGGTCGCTGTCCCTTCTTGGATGATGGTTCGCCAGAGTTTCCTGTCCTTAGCAATTGTTTCCCAATTGACAATGTCATCATGCTGGCTTTTAAGGCGTCTTTAAATCTCTTCTTTTGTCCACCTCTTTTACGTTCTTTAAGCTGGGAGTAGAAGGTTTGCTTTAGTAGACGCTCGTCTTTCATCCGAACAACACGAACGACCAATCTTAGTGGGTTCTTGATGACGAAGGCTTCGATGCTAGATGTTTTTGCTTCATTCAGCATGCTGACGTTGACCCATGTCCCATGTAGGATTTCTGTGAAAACCCGATTTAAGCAGGAAATGGGTATGAGAGGGCCGTCTGTTTTACCATTCATCAAGATCAAGTATAGATTTTCCTGCACTGTCCACACTCCCTTAACACCCAGAAACCTGTTGCTCTCTGTTTAGAATGAACTCAGTCTGGCTTCTACAGTTCTTGGGATGTAAAATATTCACCATTTTAGTTCAGTTTATAGATACAGTGGAAACAGGTTCTACAGCTGTTATTATACATTTGTGCACTACAATCTTGCTACATTCTGCTGCTTTGCATCGTTGTCGTATCCATTGACAGGACTTTCACTTAACTTTTTTTCCCTGTTGCCAGCCGGGCAACTTAGGCAGCTTTTTAGGTTGCCAAATGACGGTTTAGGTGGTCAATTTAAGACGGCTTGCATGATGCGTGCGATAATGTGCTCGAATGAAGCGCGTAGTTACCAGTCGGAATTATGCTCAATGAAGCATTCACATATTATTTCTGATTCAAATAAAGTCACAAACTAAACATATTGACCAATCAAGACATGATATATACCACAATGACATGCAGCAAAGTTACAATACAGTGTATCAACTCTTTTTACACATTGCAATTAATGCAATTTCTATTATTTCTTTCCACTTCCCAACAAAAATGTGGTTGGATTATTCAGCGTATGATCAACCTGTGTCAATAAATCCTGGATCATGGTAACATATATGCTTAACCATGCACACTACAGATTGATGCAAGCATGTTTTCTGTGAAGGACCGAAAATGATCATGACATGGCCATAGCACGGGTCGTTATTGCTATTGGTACAGAAACACTCTCGTTTCCCACATAATTTATCCACAACAAAATATACAGGTTGCAAGGAAATTTCTAAAGGCATTTTATGATAATAGCTGTTAAAATCGACTATACCCATCTGACAGGTTAAACGTTACACTAACTGACAAGGGATGGCCAAAGGACATAACTGCAGCAAATGTTCTTTTGGTAATATGTTTAAAGGTCAAAACGGCACATTACCGGACATTCAGATTAGATGTATGTGTTGTGAACAGCAATGAAGATACCCAGTTTGTAAGCGCCAGATTTAAAAAAATTATTGATAAACGCTGTTTTCATCATTCCCACTTCAGAATTAACATTAAAATTTCAACTGAAATATCTCCTGACCAAATTTGTGATGTATATGACCGACTGTAGAAGTAAAACCTGGATTAATCCAACATATAGTTGTGAATGTTGCTCATTAAATAACAGTACTGATACTCCATATTAAGAGCATTGATTTGCCGTTAAAATGAATTCTGTAATAACGTGTCAACGGCAGCAGTGACAATCGAACACTGCGGTTTTAATGTTTCACGTGTTCACAATTTAATTAACCCACCTTTATGGATTAAAACAAATAATAACATTGCGATTTAAAACACATTTGATTGCATTTGTTATCAAATATAGTCAATTTTCACTCCGAAGACATTTCCAGCACAGTAGGGTCGGGGGGGAGGGGCACTGTGAATCAGTGCGGGAAGGAAAGATGGCAGAGGTGGGGGGGTTCTTATAGGATCTTTGGCCGCTGCTGTGCGGGACCCGTCATTCGCTCTGACCCTCCGTCACCCCACACCCCGTATCTTTGCTCCGCACTACGTCGCCGCCGCCGACACGAAACATCACGTTTCTTTTCTCCAGAGATGCTGCCTGACCTGCTGAGTTACTCCAGTTTTTTTGTGTCTACGGTATAAACCAGTATCTGCAGTGCCAAGCCGGGTAAAATGACTCGGCATTAGGTTGCCTGGTGGCACTTTGGGTGGTCATTGGCACCGGGGCAACCGCTAATTTCGAGCCCTGATTGATGTACCTATCATTATCATCTCTATAACTAAGTCTCATCATGACCACTTCCTGTCTGCGCTGAATATTGATTTTAGAAAAAACCCTACCGTATATCGCTATGATTTTTGGCCATTTTACTCACAGTCCTCCTCCGCTGAGGCGGCCCCAAGAATATTTCCGATCGATGAAAAGTAAAAAAGTTATGAGTGTTTTAAAAAATCTTGAGATCAGCTGATTTGTCCTCTCGCCTGTCAATCACCACAATGAAAGTAACCGCCCTTCCGGGGGGGAGGGGGGGGGGCAGGACTATAAAATCCCGGATGCCTGGACGTGTCAGTCACTCTGGAAGATCGCGCGGGAGAGTCCACAACTGATTCTAAGCTGTGAATCAACTGAACTGTGAGTCTGCAATGTACTTGCAATAAATGAATTGTTAGCCCTTAATGACAATGTAATGAGTTGTTTGGCAATTTGGTGGCCTGCACTATGCCTGCTTGAAATGCTATGAAATTGAATTTGGTGGCCTGCACTATGCCTGCTTGAAATGCTATGAAATTGAATTTGGTGGCCTGCACTATGCCTGAAATGCTATGAAACTGAATTTGGTGGCCTGCAATCTGACTGAAATGCTGTGAACTGAATTTGGTGGCCTGCACTCTGCTTGAAATGGAATTTCAAGGAATAGCCATGAGTGAACTACCAGCCCACCAGCCCTGAGTGACTGAGCTGCCAGCCCACCAGCCCTGAGTGACTGAGCTGCCAGCCCACCAGCCCTGAGTGACTGAGCTGCCAGCCCACCAGCCCTGAGTGACTGAGCTGCCAGCCAACCAGCCCTGAGTGACTGAGCTGCCAGCCCACCAGCCCTGATTGACTGAGCTGCCAGCCCACCAGCCCTGAGTGACTGAGCTGCCAGCCCACCAGCCCTGAGTGACTGAGCTGCCAGCCCTGAGTGACTGAGCTGCCAGCCCACCAGCCGTGAGTGACTGAGCTGCCAGCCCACCAGCCCTGAGTGACTGAGCTGCCAGCCCACCAGCCCTGAGTGACTGAGCTGCCAGCCCACCAGCCCTGAGTGACTGAGCTGCCAGCCCAAGAATCCATTCGGCCCACAACGTCCATACTAGAACTCCAGAAAGCCTTCCCCACTGGCCACCAATATTGGAATTGGTTGAGAGGTGGAATATTGCTTTGGGGGAGCAGCCCTCCCATGTGAACATGGGACCCAACGGGTCTCACAGTCTAGTATGTTATTATATATGCTAGGAGCTTCATATGAACAAGGACTTTCATTGCATACTGGTGTATTTGACAGAGTAATCTGAGCCTGACTCCTTTTTATCATTTTACGGCTTTTGACCCTTGGATTGCTTTTGTCAGGCCTTCCAGAAAATGTAAATGGAATTAGTTTAGCATGTCATACACTTTAACTGTGTGTGAACCTTTTAGTGCTAGTGTGGCATTCAATGTTTATTGGGTGGGATGAATGGGCAAGGGGCAACATTTTAAGGCCTTGGATAGTTGGGGAGAGAAACGAGGAGAAAGAATGTAAGTTTTTGAACTCCTGTGCACACGGGGAATTTTACAAAATCCTGAACAATGTTTAAACTGAATGCAGGTGTACATTGACCTCATTTCCGTCAGAGGGGAAATCCCCTCCAAAAATGGAAGTAGTCAGATTGCATGATTTGTTTTAAATCATGTATCTTTCTAAGAGCTGTACTTAGTAATGCTTACTGCCTGAAAATCATACCTGTTGTGAATGAATGGAGAAAAGGGCCGTCTTTTGGCACGGAGGTAATTTGGCATGAATGAACAGTGAGTTTTACACGCAATAGGGAGATGTCTTCATTTTGTAGTTGTGAAATAACCTCTTTGAGGATTAAGGAGGCAGAAGAAGCAAAGAGGATCATAAAGGAAGTCTATGTTCTAGAACGTTCTAAGTATTCCCTCAAGCACAGCTTTGGGAACTGCCCTCTTTACTGAGAACCTGCTTTTATGCTCTTTCCCTCTGAACAAAAGTCAGGATATTATCTGGAGATACAAAGAACTGCCAGTTTACAATAAAAGGGCAAAGTGCTGAAGTAAATCAGTGTCAGGCAGCTTTCCAGGAGAATATGGATCGTTCTTCAGGCTGAAGAAAGATTCAGACTGAAATCACAACCTAGCCATATTCTCTTGAGATGCTGCCTCACACATTGAGTTACTCCAGCCCTCTGTCCTTTTTTTGGGGGGACATTATCCATTGCTCTGATCCACAGACTTGTTCCACAATAATAAATTGTCATGCAGGGCTCATGTGCATCTGCACTTTTGCCAAGTATCTTATTGCATCACCTTTTGATTTTTTCAGTATGACTCAATTCAACACATCTATCCCACCTTTCCTAATCACATTGTCAAACTTACATGCGGATCCTGCTCTACTGGTTTTGGTGTGAGATTGAGCCGATTTGATTTTGGAAAACAATAGACAATAGGTGCTGGAGTAGGCCATTTGGCCCTTCGAGCCAGCACCGCCATTCAATGTGATCATGGCTGATCATCCCCAATCAGTACCCCGTTCCTGCCTTCTCCCCATATCCCCCGACTCCGCTATCTTTAAGAGCCCTATCTAGCTCTCTTGAAAGCATCCAGAGAACTTGCCTCCACCGCTCTCTGAGGCAGAGAATTCCACAGACTCGCCACTGTCTGTGAGAAAAAGTATTTCCTCGTCTCCGTTCTAAATGGCTTACTCCTTATTCTTAAACTGTGGCCCCTGGTTCTGAACTCCCCCAACATCGGGAACATATTTCCTGCCTCTAGCGTGTCCAAGTCCTTAGCAATCTTATATGTTTCAATGTGAGACCCTCTCATCCTTCTAAACTCCAGTGTACAAGCCCAGCTGCTCCGTTCTCTCAGCAAATGACAGTCCCGCCATCCCGGGAATTAACCTTGTAAACCTACGCTGCACTCCCTCAATAGCAAGAATGTCCTTCCTCAAATTAGGGGACCAAAACTGCACACAATACTCCAGGTGTGGTCTCACTAGGGCTCTGTACAACTGCAGAAGGACCTCTTTGCTCCTATATTCGATTCCTCTTGTTATAAAGGCCAACGTGCCATTTGCTTTCTTCACTGCCTGCTGTACCTGCATGCTTACTTTCATAGACTGATGTACAAGGACCCCCAGATCCCGTTGTACTTCCCCTTTTCCAAAAAGGGGAGAAAACTTGGATATAGTAAACAAATTGGGCAGCATCTGTAAAGAAAGTAAAATGTTCATTTTCTTGGTTGAGTGCCTTTGTGGAAAGGCAAGTGTGTTACAAATGTGCAACAGCTAAAACTAATAAGGAAAGAGAAAATAAAACTATGCAGTGTTCATGCAGACACACCCAATGCATTAAGGGACAAAAGTAAGATATGAAGTTTGGGTGAAAAACAAAGTATAGCTTATTTACAGAAGTGGTAATTGCTTAAAGGAAAAGGTTTACCACTGAAGTAGATGACAGGTTGTGCAATTTCTGTGTGTATGTGTGTCTTTTTTATGCCCTAAACAAACCAGACTACACTCATATTTTCATCTAACCTCAGCAGAATGACGTTGTGGTCCTTTCTGCTTCACATGTTTATCTGGCGTTGTCCCGTATACCTTGTGCTAGCAGATGCGTTGTGATGATTTAATCTTCTCATTCATGCCAAGAAATATCTACTCCTCCTCCTCCGCTCTGAAATATCGACTTCATTTCCCCTCCTTGCATTTCCTCATTGGGTTTATGGTGTCTGTCATATTTTTAAGGGCCTTCGGTTCCCAGTGCAAGATATGTCCTGCTGAATTTTAAAAGATTTAAAAGAACATTATCTTACTAAGTTAGAGGTTTCAAATGGAAGACTCTCTAATATTACATTGGGGGATGCAAAGTGCTAGTGTATCTCAGCGGGTTGGGCAACATGTCAGGAGAACATGGATAGGTGACGTTTTGGGTCAGGACCTTTCTTCGGACTCTTTCCCGATCTGAAATGTCACCTACCCATGTTCTCCAGAGTTGCTGTCTGACCTGCTGAGTTACTCCAGCACTTTGTGCCCTTTTGTGCAAACCAACTTCTGCAGTTCCTTTTTTCTGCAGTTCCTTGTTACATTGAAGTCAGTTTTGTTCATCATTCCAAAGGTCAGAGTCAGACACCAAGGAATCAGACCCGTTGGCACACATAGTCTGCAGTGACAATCAGGCACCCACTTAAACTTCTCATGCTAATCACACTTTATTTTTCCCCATCTTCCCATCAACTTAATTGTCAACAATAGGACAATGAGATTCCTACTTGCACGTAACAAGCCTGTAAATACTATGCACATGATTAATATGAAATTAATAGGAAATCATTAAATGATTAACCCCAGATACCAGTGCAAAAGGAAACCAGAATCCTTGATACAACCAAAGATAGTTTGTCGGTCTGTGTTGTGTTCAAGATGGTGGTTGGAATGAATCTCTTTTTGAACCTGGTGGTCACATTGGGCAAGTTCTGGCCATTAACCAAAATCACATGTGGTTAAAGTGAACATTGTCAGATTTTATTGATGTGTATTTTTATACATTTTGGTATTCACCATGTAGAAGTTACATCTATGTTCATACATAGTCCCCCCATTTCAGGGCACCATAATGTTTGGGAGACATGGCTTCACAGGTATTTGTAATTGCTCAGGTGTGCTTAATTGCCTCCTTAACAGGGCTCTCGCTTAACTTTTTTTCCCTGTTGCCAGCCGGGCAACCTTCGCAGCTTTTTAGGTTGCCAAATGACAGTTTAGGTGGTCATTTAAGATGGCTTGCATGACGCGTGCGATAATGTGCTCGGACGAAGTGCGTAGTTACCAGTCGGAATTATACTCAATGAAGCATTCACATATTATTTCTGCTTCAAATAAAGTCACAAACTAAACATATTCAACAATCAAGACATGATATATCCCACAATGACATGCAACAAAGTTACAATACAGTGTATCAACTCTTTTTACACATTGCAATTAATGCAATTTCTATTATTTCTTTCCACTTCCCAACAAAAATGTGGTTGGATTATTCAGCGTATGATCAACCTGTGTTAATAAATCCTGGACCATGGTAACATATATGCGTACGTATAGTTGTGAATGTTGCTAATTAAATAACTACAGTACTGATACTCCATATTAAGAGCATTGATTTGCCTTTAAAATGAATTCTGTAATAACATGTTAACGGCAGCAGTGACAATCGAACACTGCGGTTTTTATGTTTCACGTGTTCACAATTTAATTAATCCATCTTTATGGATTAAATCAAATATTGGGAATTAAAACACATTTGATTGCATTCCGTTATCAAACATAGTCAATGTTCGCTCTGAAGACCAATAGGGTCAGGGAGGGGTGTGTGCGTGAATCAGTGCAGGGCGGATAGATGGCGGGGGGGGGGGGGGGGGGGGGGTTAGAAGGCAGTCGGTGCAGAACGGATGGATTGAGGCAGGTGAATTAGTACGTGTTGGTTGGAGTAGGTAAAATTGTGAGGGGAGAGCACGGGGATGTCAGTGGTGTTGAATGGGGGGGGTTCAGTACGGGATGGATGGGGGTAGACAAAAGTGCTGGAGAAACTCAGCGGGTGAGGCAGCATCTATGGAGCGAAGGAAATACGCAATGTTTCGGGTCGAGACCCTACTTCAGACTGTTCACCCCCCATTCTTCTTGAATGGGAGGATCAGTACAGGATGGATAGGGGGGGGGGGGAGATCAGCGCAGGATGAATGGCGGGGGGTGGGTCAGTACAGTGGGTCGGAGGGTCTGTCCAGGATGAATGGGGATCACTACAGGATGAATGAGGGGAAGGTGCAGGGTAAATGGAGGGTGGGTCAGTACGGGATGAATGCGTGGATTAGTACAGGATGGATGGGGGATCAGTACTGGATGGATGGAGGAGAAATGCAGGATGGATGGGAAAGGGGTAAGTACAGGATGAATTGGGGGACCAGTGTAGGATGGATGGGGGGTGGGGGTGGTGGCAGGAGAATCAATGCGAGGTGGATAGGGTGATCAGCGCAGGATGAATAGATTGGGGGGGGGGGGGAGATGGGAAGGGGAGCACAGGGGATGTCAGTGAGGACTGAATAGAGGCGGGAATGGGGATCAGTGCGGGATGGAGAGGAGGGGTCCCAGGCTAAGGGGGGGGGGGGGTGGAGGAGGCGTACAAGAGAGAGAACTGGGGCGGGGTATGGAGGAAGGAGGGTCAGTGCTCCTCGGACAACATCGCCCTGCTGCCTTGGCGTTGGGAACTCCTCGCCACCGCCTCCCTCCTCCGCCAGCCAACAGCAAGGTGCGGGGCCGAGCGGTGCAGCTCAAAGATCCTATTGCTATAGTATCTTTGGTGCAGCTGCTTCAGAAGGGTCGGAGCGAATGACGGGTCCCGCACAGCGGCAGCAGCGGCCACGATAGCGGCTCCATCACCTCCTCCTCCCGCACGCCCCTCCGCCCTGATAAGAGCCTCTGCTTGCAAATGCGCTAAAGGCGCTTTTGCAGGCCTCGCCCTCCCTCCCTCCTCCCGGCCTCGGCGTGTGGGAGGGTTTGTATTGAAAGCGCCGTTAGCGGGTTTGCAAGCAGCGGCCGTTATCAGGGCGAGCGGCATGCGGGAGGAGGAGGAGATGGAGCCGCTATTCGGGGCCCGTCATTCGCTCCGACCCTTCCTCACCCCGCACCTAGTACCTTTCCCACGCAATACAGCCGTCACCGCCGACACAAAACGTCGCGTTCCTTTTCTCCAGAGATGCTGCCTGACCCGCGGAGTTACTACAGTTTTTTGTGTCTATCTTCGGTACAAACCAGTATCTGGTTGCCAAGCCGGGCAAAATGACTCCGTGTTTAGGTTGCCCGGCGGCGCTTTGAGTGGTCAGTGGCACCCGGGCAACCGTTAATTTCGAGCCCTGCTTAATGCAGGTATAAGAGCTCTCAGCACCTAGTCTTTCCTCCAGTCTTTCCATCACCTTTGGAAACTTTTATTCCTGTTTATCAACATGAGGACCAAAGTTGTGCCAATGAAAGTCAAGTAGCCATTATGAGAGTGAGAAACAAGAATAAAACTGTTAGAGACATCGGCCAAACATTAGGCTTACCGAAATCAACTGTTTGGAACATTATTAAGAAGAAAGAGAGCACTGGTGAGCTTACTAATTGCAAAGGGACTGGCAGGCCTAGGAAGACCTCCACAGCTGATGACAGAAGAATTATCTCTATAATAAAGAAAAAAAACCTGTCCGACAGATCAGAAACACTCTTCAGGTGTGGATTTGTAAATGACCATTGTCCACAGAAGACTTTGTGAACAGAAATACAGAGGCTACACTGCAAGATGCAAACCACTGGTTAGCTGTAAAAATAGGATGACCAGGTTACAGTTTGCCAAGAAGTACTTAAAAGATCAACCACAGTTCTGGAAAAAGGTCTTGTTGACAGTTGAGATGAAGATTAACTTGGATCAGAGTGATGGCAAGAGCAAAGTATGGAGGAGAGAAGGAACTGCCCAAGATCCAAAGCATACCACCTCATCTGTGAAACACGGTGGTGGGGGTGTTATGGCCTGGGCATGTATGGCTGCTGAAGGTACTGGCTCACTTATCTTCATTGATGATACAACTGCTGATGGTCATAGCATAATGAATGCTGAAGTGTATAGACACATCCTATCTGCTCAAGTTCAAACAAATGCCTCAAAATTCATTGGCCAGCAGTTCATTCTAGAGCAAGACAATGATCCCAAACATACTGCTAAAGCAACAAAGGAGTTTTTCCAAGCTAAAAATGATAAATTCTTGAGTGGTCAAGTCAATCACTTGATCTGAACCCAATTGAGCATGCCTTTCATATGCTGAAGGGAAAACTGAAAGGGACTTGCCCCCAAAACGAGCATAAGCTAAAGATGGCTGCAATACAGGCCTGGCATAGCATCACCAGAGAAGACACCCAGCAACTGTCCATGAATCACAGACTTCAAGCAGTCATTGCATACAAAGGATATGCAACAAAATACTAAACATGACTTCTTTCATTTACATGACACAGCTGTGTCCCAAACATTATGGTGCCCTGAAATGGGGGGACTATGTATATATATTGCTGCAATTTCTACATGGTGAAACCAAAATGTATAAAAATGGCCTTTATTAAAATTTGACAATGTGCACTTTAACCACATGTGATATTTTTTCTATTACAAATCTCAAATTGTGCAGTACTGGGGAAAATAAATAAATGATGGGTCTTTGTTCCAAACATTATGGAGGGCATAGGACTGCCAACTCTCACGCTTTGAGCATGAGAATCACGCATTTGGACAAATTCTCACGCTCTCACGCTGATCACAAATTTCTTACGCTCTGTCATGAGAAATTCTGTGATCAACGAAAATTTCAAAACTCACATAAACTGCATGGGCCGCGGGTGTTGGAGAGCCGGGGCTGAAGCAGCGGCGGGGACAGATGCCAGGAGTCGGGGCTGGCGAGTGTTGGCCGGGCTGGCGAGTGTTTGCCGGGCTGGCGAGTCGCTCGCTGCAGCTCCGACCATGGAGCAGCATTAGTGCAAGAGTCCCGGGCCATTTGAGGCGTCGGAAGCGTTGCGCCGCTGCACTGAGAGTCTCTGTGCCGAAGGGACACCTCATTTTGGGCGCAGATGTGGCATAGAGGGAGGTATTGGGATTAGATGATAGAGTCTTTGCAGGAGACAGGGTGGGAAGAAGTGTAATCTAGATAGCTGTGGGGAGTCAGTACGTTTATAATCAATGCTATAAATACTGCTTGATCTTTCTATCACTTTTTTTCAGTTTGCTTGAGATTGTTTTAACTTTTTTTTAAACTTGGAAATATGGTCTTTACAGTTCATTATAACTAAGAATCATTGAAATCGGTTTGGATATTATCCAGGCTGTGCCAATCATCTCTGACCAAGTGTGAAATATCCTTGGTGGGTATTTTATTTTCTGTTCTCATTCTAAGTTGAACAGACGACAAAGTTGTGCGCAGCTCCTATTGGGCAGCTGCAGCTTTTGCTTCTGAGGTTGGCAATTTATTCATAATAAATTCCATGACACAACAATTGAATCATTTTGTTTTCTTAAAAATAATTGAGGGGGATGTCCTGCAATTTGCAAATGCTGGTTCTAAAATATCAATGTTCCTCTTAGCAAAGGAATTGCCCATTGAATGTTTCCTGAAATATCCCCAGGGAGTTTTCTCAAGAGTTGTATCTGTTTGTAGTACTTCACTGCTGGGTTTGCTTTCAATGTCTTTATTTTGAAGTTACTGGATTGCAAACATACAAATATTGCTTCCAGTAAAATGATGGATTTAGTTTGCATTGAGCAGTGTTCTGCCAGAAATATTAATTGTTTAACATTTAGAAACAAAACTGCAGGTGCAGGTTTACAAAAAAAGGCACAAACTGCTGGAGTAACTCAGTAAATCAGGAAATCACAAACAGTGCATTCAGAAAGTATTCGGACACTTTCATTTTTTCCACATTTTGTTACATTATAGCCTTATTTTAAAATGGATTAAATTATTTTTTTTATTTATCTACACACAATACCCCAGAATGAAGAAGCGAAAACAGGTGTTTAGAAATTTTTGCAAAGTAATTAAAAAGAAATAACTGAAATATCACATTTACCTTTTTTCAGACCCTTTGCTATGACACTCAAAATTGAGCTTGGGTTCATTGATTATCCTTGAGACCTACAACTTGATTGGAATGCACCAATGGTAAATTAAATTGATTGGACATGATTTGGAAATGCACACAACTGTCTATATAAGGTCCTACAGTTGACAGTGCATGTCAGAGCAAAAACCAAGCCATTGAAGACAAATAAATTGTCCGTAAACCTCTGAAACAGGATTGTGTCAAGACACAGATCTGGGGAAGGGTATAAAACAATTTCTGCAGCATTACAGATCCCGAAGAGCACAGTGGCCTTTGCCATTCTTAGATGGAAGAACTTTGGAACCACCAGGACTCTTCATAGAGCTGGCCGCCCGGCCAAACTGAGCAATCGGGGGAGAAGGGCCTTGGTCAGGCAGGTGACCAAGAACCCGATGGTCACTCTGACAGAGCTCCAGAGTTCCTCTGTGGAGATGGGAGAAAATTCCAGAAGGACAACTATACCTATGGCACTCCACCAATCAGGCATTTGTGATAGTGGCCGGATGGAAGCCACTCCTCAGTAAAAGGCACATGACAGCCTGCTTGGAGTTTGCCAAAACGGTTGATTACTCTGGTGCTCTGGTCTGATGAAACCAAGATTGAACTCTTTGGCCTGAATGCCAAGCGTCACGTCTGGAGGAAACCAGGCACCGCTCATTACCTGGCCATTACCATACCTATGGTGAAGCATGGTGGTGGCAGCATCATGCTGTAGGGATGTTTTTCAGTGGCAGGTACTGGGAGATTAGTCCGGATCGAGGGAAAGATGAACGGAGCAAAGTACAGAGAGATCCTTGATGAAAACCTGCTCCAGAGCGTTCTGGACCTCAGACTGGGGCGGAGGTTCACCTTCCAACAGGAAAACGACCCTAAGCACACAGCCAAGACAATGCAGGAGTGGCTTCGTGACAAGTCTGTGAATGTCCTTGAGTGGCCCAGCCAGATCGAACATCTCTGGAGGGACCTGAAAATAACTGTGCATCGACGTTCCCCATCCAACCTAACAGAGCTTCAGAGGATCTGCGGAGAAGAATGGGAAAAATTACCCAAATACAGGTGTGCCAAGCTTGTAGCGTCATACCCAAGAAGACTTGAGGCTGTAATCGCTGCCAAAGCTGCCTGAACAAAGTACTGAGTAAAGGATCTGAATACTTATATGTAAATGTTGTAGCGGCACCAAACCTGGTGAACAAACAGTTGCTTTACTCAGACATTGCATGTTTGGTGTACATGCAAATTTGATCCCCTAACATACTGGCTCGTTGCTGCTGAGCGAGGGTGCTGCCTCGAGCTCAGCTACTTGTCGACTCGTGATCTCAAGGTAAGATTGCTTATGTAGCAGGACACTCCCTTTAACCCATGACCTCACGTGACAGCCCTCGTAACCACTGACGAGGGTTCAACCGTAAGTGGTCTGACGATCAGGTGACGCCACAGGACCCCCCCCCCCAGAACCGGAGGAAGGAAAATGAGCAGGCCAACGAAACGCGGCAGCCAAAACTCGTAAATGCACAGGCCAAAAGGAATAGAACACGCTAACCTTCTTCAAGAAGGTGTGTAAGCATGGTTGAGGGCGGCTCCTGCTGTGGGTCGGGGGCACCCCGCCGTGGGTCTCGCGGGCGCAGTCAACGTTCCGGCTGTGGGCCATCCTGGCCGTATGCCGAGGGGTGGAAGGAGACCAATGCAAAAGCCGCAGGATGGACAAGACACAGTCGCATCTTATCAACCAGCAGGGGATCGTGTCCCGAAAAATACGGCATCCAGCAACGGCCGGGAGACGTCGGCAACAATGCAAACCAAAGGAAACACAAAGAAATAAGAATAAACTGATAGCTAAACCCGGCGAGGTCATTACAGTGTAAAAAAAAAGAAACAAAACAAACTACAGTGAGCAAACAAGTCCAAAGTGGTAGGAAACTTAGTTCAAATTGTCCAGTGTCTGATGTGAAACTGTGCTGGAAGCTGGAAACCTGGAGGTCCAGCACCACCTTCCACTATAAGGGACGGGCCCCGGGCATGTGACAGAGATAAGGGCTGGGAGTGAGGGTTAATGGCGGATTCATCTTGTCGGAGTAAAGTCTCGTCTGGTCGTCGGATTTTAATGACAGTGCGCCCGGGGGCTTGGTGTTAATGGCGATGCGTTGAGTCGCTCCTGGGATGGTGCCATGACTGAAAGGATGCAGATGGAGTACATGGGGAGGTTTACGGGGCTAAGCTGCGACAGGTACGACAGCAGTTACCGCGACCGCAGCCTGCTGGAAAACTGGAGGTTGCAGTGACACCATCCGACCTGAAGTGGTCCTGTTGCCGGCGGTCAGGCTGCAGAGACACCATCCGACCTGAGTTGGCACTGTTGACGGCGGTCAGACTACAGAGATGGCATCCGGCCGGAAGGTGGTGCTGTTGACGGCGGTCAGAGCAGGTCGAGAGTCGCTTTTAGCCGGCCACGGCAGCCATTTTGGCATTCGATTGCGGCGGCCATGTGGGAGTAGGCCGCGGTGGCCATTTTGATGACCTTTACTGGCGCCCGACCGAGGCAATTCCCCGATGCGTGCAGGACGGCCGGCAGCGAGGGGCTTCGCCCCACCACTGCAGGTAGGAACTCCACCCACCGTCTCCGGTGGCGACGGGGACAGGCTGCGCTTCCGCGCCCTTGGCGGAGACTGGAAGCTGTCTGGGAATCCGTCGCGGGACCGCCAAACCACGATCGGCCGAGGCTCCACCCCGCTGCTGGGCTGACCACCACTCAACAGGACGGGCTGCCAGCGGCCGAGGATCTTCAAAATCCGCGCCAGTGGGGAGCAGTAGGATGTCTTCGGGCGGCCGCACCAGGTAGGCTCGCTAGATCGACATTGAGCAGTGGCCGGCGGGGTAATGGGCAGGTCCGCTCTCTTTCCGCTCCCGGGGATGGCGGGTGGGCGGGGGTGCCAGTGACGGGTGGGGCTGATATACTCGCCCCTGCAGCAGGTGGTGGTGGAGCGGCGGCAGCCACAGTCTCTCAGCCCCGGTGGGCAACAGCTGGTGGGGGAGCGACGGCTGGTGGGGGAACAACGGCAGCCGCGGCCTCTCTGCTCCGGTGGGCAGCTGCTAGTGGGGGAGCGGCGGTAGCCGCCCCCTCTCAGCTCTGGTGTTCGGCTACGGGCGGATCATGCGGGAGAGATTGGCGGCCGTCAAACAAGGCCTGGACCGCGTCCATCGACCCGGGCGGCCTGCGGCTGCTGAGACCAGTCACAGGAGCGTGTTGAGGCGGTCGTCGGCAGCATAAATTACGGTTGGGCCGGGTTGGCGGCAGCATCGTTCAGCAGGGCTGAGCTGTTGCAGACATCAGGTCTGCGTGCCTCGGGAGAAATCCAAAATCCTAATGTGGATCGTCGCGGGTCATCAATGTGGCGAGCAAGGGTGTTGCCTCGAGCTCAGCTACCTGTCGGCTCATGATCTCGAGATGAGATCTGCTTATGTAGCAGGACACTCCCCTTAACCCATAACGTCATGTGACAGCCCTCGTAACCAATGACGAGGGTTCGACCGTTAGTGGTCTGACGATCAGCTGACGCCACAATGTGATATTTCAGTTATTTCTGTTTAATTACTTTGCATACATTTCTAAACACCCGCTGTCACTTTTCTATTATGGGGCATCGTGTGTAGATTGATGATTAGAAATTTGTTTTAATCCATTTTAGAATAAGGCTGTAACGCAACAATATGTGGAAAAAGTGAAGGGTCTGAATACTTTCTGAATGCACTGTATTTTAGATAACCTGTAAACCCCCCCCACCCTCCATGTGTCCCACCGGAAATGCACCTATTTCTTTCCTCCTCCCTCCACCTACATTCCTGTGGCTTTGTAATTCGCAACTCTTTAATCCTCTTGCAGCTTTTTTTGTTGTTGTTCATCTCTGGCCTTTGTCCGGCCATCTCCCTATTAACCTGTGTTTGCAAATGATCCACTACAACATACATGGTAAAACATACATGGTAAACCATATTCCATTCAGAAATACAGAGCATTTAAACTGCACAGCCGTGCTCATGAAGCTCAGCATATACTCTGCTAGCTGGCTGTCCTCGTTAGTGTAGGACCATAATACCTTGTAATGGGTGGCATGTATTATATGTGTAGTGGAGATTATAAATGGCATGGATTAATAAAGGTTAATCTAAATCCTTCCTCTTAAAGAAGCAAAGCATATAAAGAGTGGTTAGTGGAGTATATATTGTAAAACATCAGTATTGGTGTGTGCATTTTTATTTTGCTTGTACATTGTGTGAGCACATAAAACAAAGCGGGTCATGCGCAGTTCAAGTACAGCCGGTGAACAGACACGGCGTACACATGTACGGTAGTACCCCTCGTGTGCCTTATCTTTCTCTGAGGAAGCGAGCCCCTCATCGGGTGGACGCGGAGGAGTAGACACCGGTGGAGATGGGGGCACCGGGGAAGGCAGGGATGGTGCTGGCACCGGTAGAAGAGTCGCTGGAGTGGCATTCGCGGAACGTGGGAGAAAGCCGACCGGCTGGTTAGGGTAAGGACGGGAAGGTGCCGGTTCATTAACCGGGAGGTGTTGGCGGGTACATCGGTAGATGCCGTTGTCAAAACTGACCAGGTATGAGCATGGCTCTGCGGTTGCCCCCAGAATGACACGGAGGCGGTCATAGCCTCTGAGCGACTGTAATCGGACAACCTGTCCCTTGTTGAGCAGTTGAAGCGGAGAGCTGGTTTTATCGTAGTATTTTCTTTGTGTGTCTCGGCGGTGTTGGAGCTGGGATTGGATCGCCGACGGTGTGCAAACTTGTGGTTCTTTTTTTTTCCACTTAAATTTTTATTGATTTTTAAGAGATACTAGACCAAGTGCAGACCCGTTGGGTCTGTTTCCCCAACGGCATTTGCGGGGGGCGGGGGGGGCTGAGGCATCACACCCAAAACACACAGGTGGGGGGAGGGGGGGTGAGAAGTGGGGAGGGAGGGGAGAGGAGGAGGAAGAAACGGGACAGATTTGGGAGGGAAAGGAGAGCGGGGTAGGGGGTGAGAGAGGGGGATGGTGAGAGAGATGTGGGTGAGGGGGGGGATGGGGAGGGAGGGAAGGGGAGAGGGGTGGGTGGAGAGAGGGGAAAGAGTGGGGAGGGAGAGTGGAGGGGGAAGGGGGGAGAGAAGTGAAGTGGAAGAGAGGGATGCGGAGGGGAGAGAGATGTGGGGGGGGTGGGATGGGGATGGAGAGGAGGAGGGAGGGGTAAGAGTGTGGAGAGAAGTGGAAGAGTGGGGAGGGAGGGGTAGGGGGAGTGGTGGAAGAGGGACAGAGGGGTAGGGGGAAGGGGGCGGGGGGAGAGAGGGAAGGGGATAGGGTAGAGAGTGAAGGGGGGTGGGGAGAGAGGGATGGGTGGGAGAGGGAGAGGGGTCAGAAGAGGGAAACTTAGAAACATAGATATTAGGTGCAGGAGTAGGCCATTCAGCCCTTCGAGCCTGCACCTCCAGTTAATGTGATCATGGCTGATCATCCAACTCAGTATCCTGTACCTGCCTTCTCTCCACACCCCCTGATCCCTTTAGCCACAAGGGCCACATCTAACTCCCTCTTAAATATAGCCAATGAACAGGCCTCAACTACCTTCAGTGGCAGTGAATTCCAGAGATTCACCACTCTCTGTGTGAAATTTTTTTTTCTCATCTCGGTCCTAAAAGATTTCCCCCTTATCCTTAAACTGTGACCCCTTGTTCTGGACTTCCCTAACATCGGTTTCTATAAGATCCCCCCTCAATCTTCTAAAATCTAGCGAGTACAAGCTGAGTCTATCCAGTCTTTCTTCATATGAAAGTCCTGACATCTCAGGAATCAGTCTGGTGAACCTTCTCTGTACTCCCTCTATGGCAAGAATGTCTTTGAGCATTGGACATTGTGACATCACACAATGGAACGTTCACCATGGGCTGGGACTCCTGCAAAGGCATATGTAAATGGATCCATTCCGATTGGACATATGTGAACATTGGGCATTGTGACATCACAAGATGGAACAAATCAAAAGGAAGAAAGGCAGCCGGCAGCCGGACGGACGGACGGCAGGCGGCAGCCACAGACTTTTATATAATAACTAGACCAAGTGCCAGATCTAACCCTCTTAAATATAGCCAATGAACTGGCCTCAACTACCTTCTGTGCCAGTGAATTCCAGAGATTCACCACTCTCTGTGTGAAAAATGTTTTTCTCATCTCGGTCCTAAAAGATTTACCCCTTATCCTTAAACTGTGACCCCTTGTTCTGGACTTCACCAACATCTGGAACAACCTTCCTGCATCTAGCCTGTCCAACCCTTTAAGAATTTTGTAAGTTTCTATAAGATACCCCCTCAATCTTCTAAAATCTAGAGAGTACAAACCGAGTCTGGGGCTGATTCTAAGGGTGAGATGCCAGTTTTTTTTTAAATATTTGGTGGGGGGGGGGGGGGAGGATTCGATTAAAAATGTGTACATAAACACGACGAAATGTAGGAGTTTCTATAAGATCCCCCCCCCCCAATCTTCTAAAATCTAGCGAGTACAAGCCGAGTCTATCCAGTCTTTCTTCATATGAAAGTCCTGACATCCCAGGAATCAGTCTGGTGAACCTTCTCTGTACTCCCTCTATGGCAACAATGTCTTTGAGCATTGGGCATTGTGACATCACACAATGGAACGTTCACCATTGGCTGGGGCTCCTGCAAAGGCATATGTAAATGGATCCATTCCGATTGGACATCTGTGAGCATCGGGCATTGTGACATCACACGATGGAACGTTCAGCAGGGGCTGGGGCTGGTGTTGCTTCTATGGGTGAAAAGCCAGTTTATTTTTGAAATATTGGGGGGGGGAGAAGGATTTGATTAAAATCGTGTACTTAAACACGGCAAAATGTAATGAGGAGCGGATACTTAGAAAGAAAAGTGAAATCTCTACCGAAATGGAAAAGATGTCGGCGATTCTGCGTCTGGTTTCGGAGTTGCAGTGAATCAAAGGAAGAAAGGCGGCCAGCTGCCGTCCATGTAAATGGATCCATTCCGATTGGACATCTGCGAGCATTGGGCATTGTGACATCACACGATGGAAACAAATCAAAAGGCAGAAAGGCAGCCGGACGGATGGCACGAGAGTTTTATATATTAACTAGACCAAGTGCAGACCCGTTGGGTCTGTTTCCCCAACAGCGTTTGCGAGGGGGGGGGGGGGTGAGAAGAGGGGAGGGAGGGGAGAGGAGGAGGAGGAAACGGGATAGATTTGGGAGGGAAAGGAGAGCAGGGTAGGGGGTGAGAGATGGGGAGAGAGGTGTGGGGGAGGGGGGATGGGGAGGGAGGGGAGGAGGGAGGGAGGGGGAGAGGGGTGGGGGGAGAGAGGGGAAAGAGGGGGGAGGGAGAGTGGAGGGGAAGGGGGAGAGAAGTGGAAGAGTGGGGAGGAGGAGAGGGGTAGCGGGAGTGATGGAAGAGGGACAGAGGGATAGGGGGAAGGGGGTGGGGGGAGAGAGGGAAGGGGTGGGGTAGAGAGGGAAGGGGGGTGGGGGAGAGAGGGGTGAGGAGAGGGGGAGGAGAGAGTGGGAGAGAAGTGAAAGAGTGGGGAGGGAGGGAGGGGTAGAAGGGTAGTGGGAGTGGTAGAAGAGGGACGGGGGAGTGGAGGAAGAGGGACAGAGGGGAAGGGGTGGGGGAGAGAGGGAAGGGAGCAGAAGAGAGGGGTGGGGGAGGGAGAGGCGTCGGGTAAGGGGATAGAAGTGGAAGAGTGGGGAGGGAGGGGTAGGGGGAGCGGTGAAAGAGGGACAGAGGGGTAGGGGTAAGGGGGTGGTGGTAGAGAGGGAAGGGGGTGTGGGGAGGGAGGGATGGGTGGGAGAGGGAGAGGGGTGAGGAGAGGGAAACATTGAAACATAGAAATTAAGTGCGGGAGTAGCCTGCACCACCATTCAATATGATCATGGCTGATCATCCAACTCAGTATCCTGTACCTGCCTTCTCTCCATACCCCCTGATCCCTTTAGCCACAAGGGCCACATCTAACTCCCTCTTAAATATAGCCAATGAACTGACCTCAACTACCTTCTGTGGCAGAGAATTCCAGAGATTCACCACTCTCTGTGTGAAAAATGTTTTTCTCATCTCTGTCCTAAAGGATTTCCCCCTTATCCTTAAACTGTGACCCCTTGTTCTGGTCTTCCCCAACATCCGGAACAAACTTCCTGCATCTAGCCTGTCCAAGCCCTTAAAAAATGTATACGTTTCTATAAGATACCCCCTCAATCTTCTAAAATCTAGCGAGTACAAGGCGAGTCTATCCAGTCTTTCTACATTTGAAAATCTTGACATTCCAGGAATCAATCTGGTGAACCTTCTCTGTACTGTCACTATGGCAACAATGTATTTGAGCATTGGGCATTGTGACATCACGCGATGGAACGTTCACCAGGGGCTGGGGCTCCTGCAAAGGCATATGTAAATTGATCCATTCCGATTGGACATATGTGAACATTGAGCATTGTGACATCACACATTGGAACGTTCACCATGGGCTGGGGCTCCTGCAAAGGCATATTTAAATGAATCCATTCCGATTGGACATCTGTGAGCATCAGGCATTGTGACATCACACGATGGAATGTTCACCAGGGGCTGGGGCTGGTGCTGATTCTATGGGTGAGAAGCCAGTTTATTTTTGAAATATTAGGGGGGGGAAGGATTTGATTAAAAACGTGTACTTAAACACGACGAAATGTAATG